>NC_081290.1:160430681-160733712 GCF_030435805.1 Mustela lutreola | reverse complement strand
CCCTCTTCAGTGAAGCTTTTGACTCCTTCTTCTATTGTCTTTGACAAGCTTCTTCAAACCATTTCAAGTATGCTAGCAATGTCTCCCAAGATTGCAAAGTCTCAGGGACCCTGGACCTTGACAGCATACTAAATACTACAGTGTGCCCCATATCCACAGATCCTCCTTTCCCCAACTCTGTGCTCTACCCACCTTGGCCCAGTGCCCTCAGGATTCATCCTCACACAGAGTCTCCTGGCTCTTGTTAATACACAGGGTGGGAGCCCTGTGGCTGGTTGGGGGCATAGTCTTCTGTCAGTGGGCTCAATGCTTTCCTGGCCCTGTTATGGTAGGACCTTGGTCCAATGGGTAGGTCCTGAGAGGGCTATGTGCCATCTTGTAGGGTGGAGGCCTGTGCATTTGCATGCAAATAGAGCAGTGGTCATTTATTCAGGCCCAGGATCTTCACAGAACTCTGGGAATTCAAGATGTCCAAGTGTAGAAGTCACCTTCCAATCCCTCAGGGCCCCATTCTTCTCGATCAGAACTCTTGACATCTGAGACTCCATGTGACGATCAATCTCCCTCAGTCCTTCATGGTCTTCTCTAAGGCATCAACTGCTCTCAGCAATAGGGATCCACTTCCACAGAGCTTGAAATGACTACTACCATGGATGTTGTTAGACTGAATGTCTGTGCACTGCCCCCAACAATTCATATGTTGAAGCCCTAACTCCACATGTAGTGGTATTTGGAGAAGGAGCTGTTGGAGGTGAAGAGGTTTAGATGAGTCATGAGGGTGAGGCCCTCGTGATGGGATTAGTGGCTTTGTCAGAGACTGGAGAGCTTTCCCTGGACTCTGAGGACAAACAAGAAGGCGGCCATCTGCAAACCACTGAGCAGGCCCCCACTAAGAATCGAATCTGCTCGCACCTTGACCTTGGACTTTCCATTTTCCAGAGCTGTGAAAAATAAGTGTGTGTTATTGAAGCCGTCCAGTCTGTGGTATTTTGTTACAGCAGCCTGAGCAGAGACCGGCTCATCTCAGAGGCCCGAGTTGTCTCAGTCACCAGGACCATCTTCTTGCACAATAGCCTTGTGCGAGGGCCTCTCCGGACTCACCTGCCACCAGTGTTCCAGCCCATACACCAGCCTGCCGGCAGGTAAGTAACCCCATTTTTAGGGCCTGCTTCCTAGGACCACTCCTAATACCCACTGTTATGGGTTGAGATCCCAAGGAAACAGATTCTGAGACTCAGATTTGAGAGCAGAAGTTGTATTGGGAAGTACTCTTGGAATCCAAACTTGTGAAGGAGCAAGGGAATTAGAATCAGGCAAAGGGGGAAGCTGACCACTTCAAGGAGCACTGAAGTTGGGATGGTCCTTCAGAGACATCCTAAATCAAAGGAAGGGACTAGGCTTTTGTACTTTTGCATCAAGGCATCACAGGATGCAGGGGAGGGGGAGCTGGGGGAGGTAGGGAGGGAGCTCGACCTTGCTTGAGGTAGCTTCCTTTGGGCAAGAATGATTTGTAGAGAAGGAACCAACTATGAGCTATCAGCAGCCACCCCTCCAAGTAGCTGGGGACTGAGCATCTCTGTGCTAAAGGACAGCACACTACAGTGCCCACTCCAGCCTGAATCACGAGCTTTCTTAAATATTAAAGGGCAAATGCTGGAAACACCTGGGTGGCTTAGTCAGTTTAGAGACTGCCTTCAGCTCAGGTCATGAACTCAGGTTCCTGGGATCGAGCCCCAAGTCCCCCGCTCAGGGGCGGGGGTCAGCTTCTCCCTCTCTCTCTGCCATTCTCCGTGCTCGTGATCTTTCTTTCTCTCAAATAAATAATAAAACCTTTTAAAAATGCAAATTTTGTCTCTCTGCCATTCTGTTGGGAGTTGCCAAGGGGGAACAGTAGCATATCCTCTAGCAAGTAGGATACCTGAGCCCTGTCTAGGCTTGTTTAACATCTTTCCCAAAACTTTCTTTTGGATGTCACACATATCTCTCTTACACTCCTTGACTGTATCCCTCATTTTCCCCCCTTTTTTAGCCCCTCACACCCTCTTTCCTGGCATACAACACTTGCTTGACAGTAAGTTTGAATTGTGTCCCCCCATATGTTGTAGTCTTAGACCTCCAGTGTCCCAGAACATGGCCTTCTTTGGACATAGAGTGTCTTTGCAGATATAATTAGTTAAGATGAGGTCAGGAGGGTAGCCCCTAATCCAATATGACTGATGTCCTTATGAAAAGGGGAAAGAGGGGTGCCCAGGTGGCTCAGTCAGTTAAGCATTTGACTCTTGATTTAGGCTCAGGTCATGATCTCAGGGTCATGAGATCAAGTCCCATGTGGGGCTCCATGCTGAATGTGGAGCCTGTTTAAGATTCTCTCTCTCCCTCTCCCTCTGCCCCTCCCCACTCTAAAAAAAAAAAAAGAGGGGGGAAAGAAATATATACACAGACACACTGAGAGACTTCCATGTGAATATGAGGGCACAAATCGGAGTAAATGTTTCTTCAAGTTAGGGAAAACTAAAGATCACCAGCCGACTCCCAGAAGCTAGAGCAGAGGATTGAAACAGACTTCTCTTCATGGCCCTTAGAAGGAACCAACTCTGCCTCTAGCTTGGTCTCAAGGCCATGTGCCCCTACTTGGGGCACAGTCTGGATCTCAGACTTCCAGCCTCCAGGACTATGAGATGGTACATTTCTGTTGTCTCAGCCCCTCATTTACAGTACTTCCTTATAGTAGCCCCAGCAAATGAACACAGCAAGTTTGCTGCGAGTAAACAAAGTCCATTTAGAGAGTGAGGAGTTTAGCAAATTCGATGTCCCCCCAGCAAGGGGTCTGTCACAGTTGGAGACTTTCCCAATTTCATTTTTCAAGTCCAAATTGCAGAGCAAACTTCTCTTTACTGTGCCCAGCGTGTGTTGAATGAAGGGGGCCAGCCCTGGTGGGCTCCTGAAGGATCACTCTTGGACACTCAAGGGCTCCTTCCGAATTCTGTGTGAGAAATGGGACACCCCTCCCAGGGATGCAAGGATTTATGTCGAAAAGAGAGAGATAAAGATGGAAGGAAGGGAAGGGAAATGTGGTGGTCGCTGGAAGTTCACAGAGTGTACAAATCTACTTTGAGCCTTTTCCAAAGGTAATGGAAAAAGTCCATGTTCTCCTCAAACTGCCTCAGCTGATTTGACTAAATAATAACTAACAGCCAAAGGAAACACTAATTTGATCCAGAACGGATCAGAGAGAAGATTCCCCTCGTGGCAATTATGCAAATAATTCCTCCCCCCTATTTTATGTTCTGGGGAAGTGGGGAAGTGGCATGGGTACAGTTTAACCACGATTCAAACACTACACAGGACTAGTCCTAGACTTCACCGGGGTGTCCTAGACTTCAGCCAGACTCCCGAAGTTCACCAGCCATATTGCATTCAGAACTTTCAGCAAAACCGTTTTCCTTTATGGTTTGGGTAACAGATGCCCAGTTATGGATGTGGTAAGGGGACAGCTCTGGGAACAGTTTCAGACTCCCTCCACTCGGGATTTATTTAATGAGCATGAGAAACATAGAAGGTCCACAAGAGTGGTTTAAATAAAAAGTTTGATGATTATGTTGGGTGATGATAAAGATCAAGATGCCATCAGGGGACACCCGACTGGTTCACTCAGAAGAGCATGTGACTCTTGATCTTGAGGCTATGAGTTTGAGCCCGATGTTAGGTGTAGAGATTACTTAAAAATAAAATTGTAAGAAAAAAAAAAAAAAGATAACAGGATGGTAAGAATATCATGCTTATGAAGCCACAGTCCTGTTTTCTTTTCCTTCATTACTACTTATAACACCTCACCCCATCTGAAATGCCCAGTGCCTGGGCAAGAAGCTCAGGGAAGCCAAAGTAAACCCATCCAAGTCCATATCCCACCACCAGTGGCAGCTTCCCATACCAAGGACAGCAGAACTCAGGATTTTTAAATATTTATACCTATTATGGGTTAAGACTCTGTGAAGAATTTGGAATACGTGGGTGGCTCTGTTGGTTAAGTGTCTGCCTCTGGCTCGGGTCATGATCTCAGAGTTCTTGGATGGAACCCTGCCTAGAGCTCCCTTCTCTGAGACAAGGAGACTGCTTCTCCCTCTTCTTCTGCCCCTGCTCCACACACCCCCCCACCCCCAGGCATGTTCTCTCTCAAATAAAGAAATAAAATCTTAAGGGGAAGAAAAGCTTCTGTAAAACCTTAAATCTTCCCTACCTCATCCACAAGTGGGACAGGAAGCAGAAAGAAAGTGAATATTTTGTATGAAGGGGTAACCAGTAGTCGAGCTGTGCTGTCCAAGATGGTAGCCATCAGCCACATGTGGCTCTGAGCACTGGAAGAGTAGAACTGAGAAACCAGATTTTCAGTTATATTTCATTTTAATGAATGTGAATTTCAGTAGACCCATGTGGTGGGACAGCACTGAGTTAAAGGAAGAGAAAGGACAGAACTGCAAAATAGTTCCTTTTTCTCAGCGACTTTGATGTTGAGTTTCTAATCTGAGTCTCCTAACTTTGAACGTTGGACAGGTTGAGTAGGTAATGTTATCTGCATTTTAAGCAGACATGAAAAAGACAAACACACTCATTTAGCGTCATTAGGTAATTTGTAATGGAAGCATGCCTCCAACTCACAATTTCTGACAACTAGCTCAGAGCTGTCCTTGATATCTGTATAATAATGATGACAATAGCATTAATGACAAAGCTAATATTATTAATCTTTTGCTATGTGCAAAGAAGCTCTTGGTATGTGTTGCTTGGTGGTTGTCAACAGTTGCACATTGTGATACCCAGAGAAAATGTTTCATGAGAAATTTAAGCTTCCTGCTCTGACCAGATCTTTTAAATATCAAATTCTAGGTTTGAAATGTCTATGCACAATTCCTGACCAAATCTTTTTAAAGGTGTCCTTTTGAATTCTTGATGTTCACCACTGAAGAGAAATTTTGTTCACACAATAAGGTCAAAAAATTTTAAACCATTTATACAACCATTCAAAAACATACAACAGTTGAAATTATAGTTGAAGAAACTGTAAGTTCTTTTATTGACAAATATAACATCATTTCTTGTGATAATGTTAGTGCTTTGAACCCCATTGAACCTTGTTAATGATGAATATTTCAAAATCATGATGACATTTTAATGTTGGGACATACACGTATTGTGAGAAGGGGTCACTACAGTTAGCTCAGGTGACACTGAGAAAGGACACATCATCCTCAGGTAAACAGAAGCATCTGATTTGAGTAAAGACAAAGCATTAGTATCTCATAGCATTTGAAAAGCATTTGAAAAGCATTTGACTGTCCCCTGAAGCAAGACACACCAGGAGCACCTGAGTCCCCTGCCAGTCCCCCTCCCCACCAACACACTGGACACTTGGAACATGAACACTATGAACACTGCTGTAGCCCCACTGACCCCTTGCCAGTGGTGGGCAGAGGAACATTCGAGGGCTCACTACTGTTGTTGATTTCAGTT
Organism: Mustela lutreola; assembly: GCF_030435805.1. Lineage (NCBI taxonomy): Eukaryota > Metazoa > Chordata > Mammalia > Carnivora > Mustelidae > Mustela > Mustela lutreola. Next base: position 160,728,204 of record NC_081290.1, on the reverse strand, counting down.
TTGAAGGTTCAGACCCCATGACCCCCTCAACACACTAAAATGGAGCAAGAGCTGATGTCACTCATCACGCTTGACACCAGCAGGCAGATTCAGCTTTGTGGACGTATAGCCTGGGCAATCATACAGGGCCCCGCCATCAGAAGGACCCCACCCTTGATTTCATGTTCTCTTTTACCATCTTGAGATTCTTCACGAATTTTTAACAGGAGACTTGGCATTATCTTTTCACTCACCATTATGTTGCCAATGCCCTAGACACAGCTCATGGCCGAAGGCTGGCTACCAGACCTGAGGGGAGACTCTCTGCTCTGTGGGAGGGGTTCATTATCTCACAGCAGGTTGTACACGGGCACGCAGGCTGGGAAGCTTGTTAGTATCTTATATCTTTCCAGCAATCCTATCAGGCTGTTACTATTATTGTCCTCACGTTAGAGATGAGAAAATTAAGACTCAGAATGGCCAAGTAACAACTCAAGGACCAAACAGCTCTAAAGAAGTTAGCTTCACACATAACTAGACAGACGAACTTAGAGACCAACTTCCTAAGTTTGCTTGTTTTCAGGCCTGGGCTTCATCCACTGAATCTCCATTACCAATCCTAGAAAAGGTAGCAAGGAAAACAATGTAAAAAAAAAGATTCCAAGGGCTACTCTGAAGAATATATTTTAAAGAACCACCTTGAAAGCTAAATTCAAAGGATTTCCCTAATTGTCATAAACACAAAATACAAACTAAATTTTGTTGTGACACATTCATGGCGTCTCTAAGATTATAAGCATAAACCACTGCCTGACTTGGACCGTTCTGGGCTTATGAAATGTGAAAGGCTGGCTCAGGGACCTTTCAGGGAGATGACGCAGGGCTCTGCCTCCCCGGGGCTGCCCCTCCTCACATCCTTCCGAGCGCTCACACACTATCCCTGCCGCCAGCCCTCAGCATTAGCAACATTGGCTGGGCACACGTGTGCTGGCTTCTTTCACTTGAACACAACTCTGAGAGAGGCATGGAGACAAGCCCGTGCTCTCTAACCACCCCCATGTACATGTGTGTAAATGTACATATTCATGTGCACATGCATATGCATATATGTGTGTACTTACATGTATAGAGATGCACGTGTGGGCACCATATAGACCCACGTTTGCACACGCACAGATATGCACACTTATACACATACATGCATCTATGTACATACACGTGTGCACATACACATATGCGGGCACATGTACGCACATGTATACATGAACATGCCTTCGGATACACATGTGCACACATGCATGCTTACATATAAACTTACATGGCTGCATGCACACTCCCAGGTAAGCACACAGACATGTCTGTGGTGCATGTGTGGGCCTGTGTGTGTGCATGTATGTGCACATGTGCGCATACATCTACACATACAGACGCAATACACCTCCACACACACACACATGCCCACATACGCACACGGACAGACAGACATACACATACAGAGTACCTCCACACACATCTACATACACACACACACACGTGCAAACACAGACACACACAGCTTTGGGGTAGGCGGACCCTCCGCCCTCTGTGAGAAGCCGTGGTCAGTTCAGTCTAAACACTGCAGAAGGCAGCACTCTTTCCCTGACCCCTGTTCACTACACAGAAACAAACTCTTGACAAAGTTTGGGTTTTCATTCATGATTTGCATGCAACTTCCACCTGCGGGCTGTTGGAAAGATCCTTGCCCTTGAGAGATAGAAAGTGCCAGAAGCTGATGCCACTCCTGTGAGTTGCTGCTGATGTCCTGAGTGGTTTCACGGCAAGGAATGGATATCAGAGGCTTGCCCTTCACACAGGGCACAGCCTGTCAATGCTGGAGGACTCACTCCTCCAATGTGCCCACCCCCAGAGCCTGCAGCCTCTTACCAGCAGCCCTTGCCTTCCTGGGCCGTGTTCACAGCTTCCAAATCCTCTCTTTTCAGGGCTCCAGAGCCTTAGGGGAACAAAGACTTTTATGACAAGTTTTATTAGTGATGCCTCCCGGGCTAACTCTCTGGGATAGGTCAATGTTATTAACCCCATTTTACAGAAAGGGAAACAGACCCAGGGAGGTCAGATGCTTCACCCGAGGTCACATAGCAGGCAGCGGGCGGAGGTAGGACAATTAGCGCCAGACTGTCTGTTGGGTCAGGCCACAGGATTTGTAACGCAGGACTCTAGCGAGGCCACTCAGAAGGTCCTGGACCTCCGGCTTCAGGAGGCCAGAGATGGGCAAGGGGACAGGATCCAAACCTTCGTGGTTACGTGACACCCTCACACACACCCCGCTCTCCCTGGCCTCCCTCCACCAGCCCTCATCCTCCTGCTTTTCCACCAGCGGCTGAAGTCCTCCGATTGCCCAAATGCCAGTAGCTTCTGGCTTATTAAGAACTTCAGTAGCTATAGGACCTTTTGGGATCATGAGCTGGAGTCCAAAGGCAGAGAAGAAAGAGACTGGACTACACTGTCTGGATTTTTCCTCTGATGCTGAAACACACCTCTCCCCAGTTGAATCCCTGGCCCCTCATGGTGAGGGGTGGGGTGCTCCGTCTGCTCCTTGTTCCTCCCTCAGTCCCCCAGCACTTAACATGTGGCTGGATAGAAACAAGAGACGCTTACCCACTTATAAAAAGGAAACGAAAGAAGAAGGTAAGGTGAAGATGACAGACGTGCAAACTGGGAAAACACAAAACCAAAGGCCACAAACCTCAGCTCAGAAAGCAGGTCCCCTCAGCCAAGGCATGTGTTTATGCCTGGCTCTCCCAGGGAGCTTTACAACTGGCAAGGCGGTCTGTGTGTGCTGGTAACCGGTGCGTCCTGGGAAGGAGCCCAGACCCTCGGTGCGCGCCACTGAGCTTGTGAATTTCGGCTGCCAGGGGCACGTGCATTTGCCAACTCCAATTTGGCCTTGCCAGTTTTGGGGGTTCCCAAGAATACACAGACCCAGGACTCCCACGCTTCTCCACACGGGTTGACGGAGCATGTAGGAAGTCTGTCTCGGGGGGAGCCTTCAATGCCTTCCTGCTCAAAACGCTGCCCTTTCTTAATCCTCCAGGTCTTTCTTCCCGAAGGTCTCCCTTTTAGCAAATCTTCACCCATTCTTGTGAGTGACATGGAACAGCCTCTGGCAAGTTGGGGTGGGGAGAGCACAGGCACATTTGTCATCTGTTTTGGCTCTTCAACACTCTACCCCCTTTTGCTTCCCCTTCCCCTGCTCAGTACTACCTTCTGTCTTCTGCTTACGCCACCATAACAAAATGCCACAAAATACCACAGCCTGGTGGGCTCACGGAACAGACATCCATGGTCTCCCAGCTCTGGAGGCTGGAAATCTGAGGTCAAGGTGAAGGCGGGGTTGGTTTCTCCTGAGGCCTCTGTCCTTGGCCTGCAGACCACCACCCTCTGGCTGTGTCCTCACGTGGTCTTTCTTCTGTGTACGCACGCACTTGGTTTCCTCGGTGTGCCAGCAGTTTCTCTTCTTGTAAGGACACTAGTCAGACTGGATCAGAGCCCCTCTAACACCCTCCCTTTAACAAGATGACCTCTTCGGAGGCCCTGTCTCCAAACACAGTCACATTCTGGGCTGCTGGGGCTTCGGGCTTCAGCATAGAAATTTGGAGAGGACACAGCTCAACCCATGATACCCTCAGGGGAGTCTGAACAGGAGGCAGGGTCTGATCTCCATGGTGGAACCTAAGGATGCTCTACACCCCCCGCCTTCCTCCCTGGTGCTGGACGGGGCGCGGGACTCCCACTCTGCCGTGGAGGCTCATGCCCTGGACGTAGGGTCTGGAGCACGTGAGGCAGGCACCAGGCAGCGGCGGCAGCCTGGCAGGAATAGCCAGACCCTCCTCCGGCACAGAGGAGGGGCTGTGGCTCGCAGGGGAGGCCACTTCCGTCAGTCTGCGCTCCTGGCACAGAGCAGAGCATCAAGTACGGAGCTGTCTCTGGTGCTCAGTTTAGCCATAGAGGTTTCCAGTTTCCACAGCATGGTTTTGGGCATGGTTCCCGGCTGCTTAGCCTCAAAATCTGGTTCTCTAGCCCTCTCTATGATTCTGGGAGCTGCCTGATATGCTTTCTAGTAACTTCCTTGTCTGCTTTAAAGGAGCTAAAGCCAGATTCTGTTGCTTGCAATTGAGAATTCTACCTATGACACAAGGGAAACTTTTCCCTTTATAGTCAGATGCCTATCTGACTTTAAATAAAGAAGTGAATAAAGTCCATTTCTATTGCAATTCAGGAACAAAAAAAGACTCTCAACATAACAATTAACTGAATTGCATAAAAAATAAATGGAAGTTTCACCTCCAGACCAATCTTCATAAAACACTCTTCCTTAAGACCTTATGATGGCTCCTTACAGCCCAGGGTTTCAAGTTGAAGCTCCTTTGGCTTTCAAGAACCTCTAACATCTTTACAGCCTGTCTGGCCTATCTCATGCCCTACTGCTGAGGTCTTCTGCACAAGAAAGGCCTCCTGCTCAGTGGTGAGCACAGGCTTTCACATCAGACTGCATGAACTTGGATACTTGAAATTTCTCAGCCTCAATTTCCTTGTGTATAAGGTAGAGACGAGATGGTCCATAGAAGGCATTAATATTGACCTCTCCACATCTGTGCCATCCCCGTCCATGCATCTGAACCAGCAGGTCTCAAGTGTAGTGGCTGGACCTGCAGCAAGTTCTGGGAACTTTCAGAAGTGTCAAATCTTAGGCCATCCCAGACCAGCGCCATCAGACCATCTGGGGGTGGAGCCCAGTAGTTTGTCCCAACAAGCAGTCCAGCAGTCCAGGGCTGCTCTTCTTCTTCTTCTTCTTCTTCTTCTTCTTCTTTTTAATATTTTATTTATTTATTTGACAGAGATCACAAACAGGCAGAGACAGCAGAGAGAGAAGGGGAAGCAGGCTCCCCGCTGAGCAGAGAGCCCGATGTGGGGCTCAATCCCAGGACCCTGGGATCATGACCCAAGCCGAAAGCAGCGGCTTTAACCCACTGAGCTACTCAGGTGCCCCGAGTCCAAGGCTCTTCTGATGCAACCTGCTTGAGGACCGGCACTCAAGGCAACTGCGGGTGCCATCCCCACTGGGGACCAGCACTTTAGACTGCTGCAGGCTCCACCTCCACTGAGGACCAGCACTCTAGACTAGGGCAGGCTCCATCCCCACTGAAGATCAGCACTCCAGACTACTGAAGGCTCCATCCCCACTGGGGACCAGCCCTCTAGACTACTGCAGGCTCCATCCCCACTGTGAGTGGCTGGTTTCAGGATAGCCAGGATGAAGGCCTCTAAAACAGAAGCTTTTTTGACTCTTTAGTGAAAGCCACCGACTGCCAAGCCCCCTCTTCCTAGTGAGCATGGAGGAAATACATTGCAGTCCTGAGGGGAGAGGCAGCTGCTGAGTGGGGCAGGTGGGAGGAAGATGCACTGAGAAACAGAGCCAGAGCAGCGGGAGAAACCCTCCCACATATCCAGGTAGCCGAGCCAGGAAAATGCCTGATTTTGCAGCTGACTGGAGTCAGGCTTCTGTGACTTGTAGCCAGAAGAAACCTAAGGATGTATCTCCTGGGATTGCTATGAGGGATGATTGCCTAGCACAGTAGCCTATACCTCAAAACACTTGGAAGGTGCCTTTCCTCACCATGGCTAGTATCATCTGCCTCTCCCGCCCTGAATACACACCATACCCTGCTTTTCTAAATCTCCCTCCCCAATTCAAGGCCTGACTCACAGGGCACCTCTTCTAGAGCCCATGAGAATCACCCAGGCCTCTTCCAGCTCTCTCCCCCAAGTCCTTCTCATAACCTCAGTCTTACCAGGTTTGGCAGGTGACTGAGGTATCACTGTTTCAAGCGGGGAAGGCTGTGCAGCCTCTTCTGCCATACAGTCAGTGTTTTCTCTTCCCAACTAGAATGCGAGCTCATTGTGAGCAAAGTCCACACGTTCTTTGTTCCTGTGCATGACCTAGTGTGATGCTGAGGGCTGGGACGAAGGGGACTGACATTTATGGAGTATCCTTCAGACACTCTGGGAATGCCCTCCCTATATTATCGCATTTAAAGCACATGGTGCTATGAGGTAGTTAGGATTTTCTGTATTCCTTGGGCCACATCAGCGTGGCACTAAGTATAGTCGCAATAGGAATGTTAAAAGACTATGTTCTCTGGCTTCAAACTTGCTGGGAATGCCAGACCATCTCAGAGACCCCCAGAATTGTTCTGAGATTCCCCCCGAAGTGTGGCTCACCTGTGGACCATCCTCTTGGCCAACCCCTGGGATCTGCCTTCTTCTGCTCTCATCCTCCAGAACCTACCCCAGATGTCCACACTGTCCCTGGGACCGCCACAGACCCACATGTCAGGCCCACTGGTGTCCAGTGCTGCTGTGTCATGTGTAGGACCAAGACGGAGAACGCTGTGGGTACTGTAAGCCCCAGACACACGGATGACACACCGCAGACATGCACCTTTCCCACTCTCTGACCTTGAGGCATGTGCTGTCTTCCTTCTTGTCACTTCTCATCCTATCACGTGTCGCAAATTCACTCACATCTTCCTTCTTTGTGAACACACAAGTCAGGGAAGCCTGTGCTGATCTATTTCGCCTCCTCCTTTCCGGTTCCTGGGTGCCGAGCACAGGGAAGCACAAACCTCAGCAGCCTGCGTTCGTTCCCAGTGACACTTGGGAATTCTTTTATTCATTTCCTGCTGACCATTAAACTCTCTTCCAGGTCTCCCGTCCTCCTCCAGAGACGTCCCGCCCACCTCAGCTCCCAACTCTTAGAAATAACTTCATCTCCCATTTCATTGAGGTCACACAGACTTGTTTTCTTGCCTTGACCGTCCAACGTCTCTGAACCCTCACCTCCCTCCTTCACCTCCACATTGCAGACTCGGCAAAAGATGGAGCCTGCCTTTGTTGCCAAAACCAGCCTCGGCCCCAAGATTCCCCACTCCTCTGGAACCACAAGCTGTCAACTCTTTGCTTCCCCTCTTTGGCTTCTCCTCTCCAGATTCCCCTCCTTTCACATGTCTACCTGGGACTGTGTTTGTTCTCACTTACGAAACCCCAGCTCTAGTCCCTGCACCCCTCTTTCCACAAGCTTCTGCTCTCCTCCCTGCTGTTCACTCACCTTCCAGAAGCCACATCACCTCTGCCATCTCCCCCTTGCTTACGTGTCCCACGTTCTCCTCAATTTGGCCTCTCACCCACTCTTTTCCCAAAACTGCTTCCTCCAAGGTGAGCAGTGACCCTCGTGGCACCATCCACCCGCCTGTTCATGATGGACCTGAGCCTGTAGAGTAACGTCTCTTTTGTGAGAAGCTTTTCCCACTGCTTTCATGACCCTGGGCTATTCTCTGCCTATCTCACCTCTCCGACTTCCTAGGAGCACCTCCCATCTCTATGCCCTGCTTTCTTCCCTTCTCCTGCTCTGCTGTCTCCCAAATGATCAACCTCCACCCACAGTTCCAACCACCTCTTCTGTCTAACAAGATGAGGCTCCATCCACATCTCTTGCCTGACCTCCTTCCCAAGCTCCAAACCTGCAGACCAGCTCCTTTTAGAATTGATCCTTACTAGTTTTCTCTTCCTAAAGCTGAGTTTAGTCATGTCCCTCCCTTGGTCAGGGATCTTCAACTCTACTTATCCCCAGAATCACGAAATCATGGAATTTCATTGGAAGGAGACTTTAGGATTATTGTCTACTTCAAACTCTGATCCAGTGTAGAATACTTGGCACTGTATTTTTGAACAGATGATCATCTGGTCTTTGTTTAACTCTTGCTCTGTTTTAAATTAGTTACTAAGTAGTTGTTGAGTTCATCTAGCCATTGATCCTATAGCGCCCCTTGTCATAATATGCTCTTCTCTCCCTCTTCTCTCTCACATCTGTCCTAGATTTTAGCCAAATTGGATTACTCCCTGTGGCCCTTACTCCTCCATCCCTCGCTCCTGCTCCACACTCTTGCTAATGCTTATTCTCATCAGCAGTGCCCAGCACGTCAGCTCAGAATTTCCATCCTACAAGACAGTGACAGATGCCGGCTCCTCCAGGAATGCTACCTGACCTCACCAACTAAATGCCTTTTTTCCTCTCCTGAAACTGTAAAAACGAATTTGCTTATGCTTTTTATCCACTCATCTTTCATTCTACTCATTCATGTATTCATTCTGAACTTGAACTCACACCCTAGCCCAGACTCTGGGCTAGGCCCTGGAGACAAAGCAGGGAACCAGGTACGGAGTCCCTCCCTGGGAGAAACATGTCTTCCCCCACCACCCATAAAGGCAGGCCTTAAATATTGGTCACCATAAAAATGGGATGTCTGGGATCACAGACATTAAGACACCACAGACATCAAGATATCACAGACGTCAAGGAGACTTCGGGGTGGTCTGAGAGGACATGGCAGGATGATCTAACTGGGTCCAGGTTGGGAGTACATCTCAGAAGAGGCTTGGCTACAATGAGCCCCTGAGGCCACGTGTGTGGGAAGCCGCAAGGGTGTTTTGGCTACAGGGCTACGGGGCCACCCGGGTGGGGGGGGGAGAGTAGGGGGAGGGTAGGGAACAGTGGGGCAGGACCACAGGAGCAAAGCCTGGAGATAAGACAGCACCTTCATGCAAGAATCTGAAGGAAGGTCTGCGTGGATGGTATGCAGAAGAGGAGAGGAGAAATAAGGAAGTAAGGAATTTTAGAGGACTTTGGAAAGCAGGTTAAGAATACTGCTTTCAGGATGCCTGGGTAGCTCAGTGGGTTAAGCCGCTGACTTTGACTCAGGTCATGATCCCAGGGTCCTGGGATCGAGTCCCACATCGGGCTCCTTGCTCAGCAGGGAGCCTGCCTCTCTGTCTGCTTGTCTGCTTTCTCTCTCTTTCTTTCTGGAAAATAAATAAATAAAATCTTTAAAAAACAAAACAAAACAAACAAACAAAAAAAACGAATACTGCTTTCATTTTGAAGGTAGCTGGAAGCCCCTAAAAGACTCTACAGAAAAGGAACACGTTCAGTTTATCGGTTTTGCAACATCTCTCTTGTGTTCTTTCTTATGGCCCTGTTTATGGGTCTTCCCTCTTCCCCCATTCAATTATAACTTTCTGGCATTCAGGCCTGTGCCTTTTTCACCCCCAGAATGCATGGCCAAATGCGAAGGGCACAGCAGGCGTGGTCATTAATAAATGCTTATAGAACTGAATGTAGGAAAGGAAGCACCTGTGGCCACCATCTTCTGCAAGACGGAAGCAAGAACTGCATGACTATAGGTCACAAAACCAAAAAGGGCAGTAATAAGTTAAATGAATGTATTTGTTCATTGAAATATACTAGGAGGTACACCCTAAAATCTAAAGGGTATCTGGGGCCCATCAGTTAACCCTTTGATGTCTTGGGAGCAGCTTCCACCTGAACAAGAGATTTCAAGGATATTCATGTCTGGCCCTCCTTTGGGCAAACAGAACCTGACTCTACGCTAGGCTGGGGGGCTCCTGGGGCACAGGGACAGAAAAAGGGCAGGCCTATCCCCTAGATGACTTAGGTCAATGGGGGAAATGCAGTCCATATCCCTCACATTCATTTTGACAAATGTGCCATGACCATGACATCATGACAGGGGAGGCTGGCACAGGGCGAGGGGTCACAGGAACTCGACTATCTTTGCAACGTTGCTGTCAATCTAAAATTAATCCCTCCCAAAATGTATTTAGAAGAAGCAGGAGGGAGATCAAATCAGGCATCCCAAATGAGGGAAGGACAGCCCTGAAAACACCTCATGGATGGTCTGGGCCAGCACCGGCAGGGAAGGGAAGATGAGAACCCGGTCCCCACGAGGCTCAAGCAGAGCTTAGAGTAGAACGAAGATGGCACCACGGAGCCCGAGCCCACGTGGAACAGGTGGGCTCATCTGTTCCCACCTGGAGAAGCACTCCGGTTCACAGTTAGTTTTTAACAACCTAGCGTATCAGCGTCTGTTTACATGTGGACAGAACTGTGTCGATGTAGAAAATCATTATTTTTTGCATGAGTCTCTACTGACGGGGACAAGTGAGTGAATAAATCAATAAATAGGGAGGAGCGATACAGGTCGCTTGTAGAGGAGTCCTAGTAACCTGTAGCAACTGCTCCACTCTAGGAGAGAGCTGGGGTGGGCTGGAATTAGTGACTTGCTTTCAAAGAACAAACTGGGAAAGGGAAAAATAATAACTTTACAGAGAAGAAGCCTGACAAACATGACTTTGTCATGTTTGAAAAAGAAAAGTCTCACTCACCTGACAAGTGGTCAGGTGAACCTGACCCATGATGTCATGTGGCCATGATACACCCCAGATATGCTGTGATGAGAATGGTCTTCATCTCAGTGATATGCCTGTGACCTCACCTGATCATGAGGAAAATGTCAGACAAACCCAGACTGGGGCACATTCCAAAAACCTGAGCATTCTCAAAACTGTCTCAGTCAGGGGTGCCTGGGTGGCTCAGTTGGTTAAGCATCTGTCTTCAGCTTAGGTCATGGTTCCAGGGTCCTGGGATCAAGCCCCATGCCAGGCTCTCTGCTCAGCAGAGATCCTGCTTCTCCCTCTGCCCCTGCCTGCTTCTCTGCCTACTTGTTCTCTCCCTCTCTCTCTCTCTCTGTCAAATAAAGAAAGAAAATCTTTCAAAAAAATGTCTTGTTCATGAAAAGTACAGAAAGACGGAAATGCTGTCACAGCCTAAACACAAGGTAGACAGGACAAGGAAATGCAGTGTGGTGTCCTGGATGGGATCCCAGAGCAGAAAGGGGATACAAATGGAAAAACTCTAGAAGCCAAACAAAGTCTGGAATTTGGTTTGAAAAATGTACCATAACAACGAAAGATCCGTTACCTTAGGGGAAGCTGAGAGAAGGGGGTCTCTCTTGGCAACTTTTCTACAAATCTAAAATTAGTCCAAAATTAAGTTTATTCTAAAAAACAAGATCTAGGGGTGCCTGGATCGTTCCGTTGGTTAAGCATCTGACTCTTGGTTTGAGCTCAGGTCATGATCTCATGGGTCATGGGATCAAGCCTGAGTCAGACTTGTCGGAGTCTGCTTGAGGATTCTTTCTCTCCCTCTGCATCTTACACCCCAACTAAAATAAATAAATAAATCTTTAAAAATAAATACAAAATAAAAACAAGGTGTAGAAGAAGACATAAATAACATGCAACAATAAGTGCTATTTTCACTTGCAACAATGGCAATTGTTTGTGATTAACAGTCTTGGTGTTTAGAGGACACTCTCTGGAATCCAGGAGAACTGCGCCCTCTAACATCCAGGCACTTGAATGTGAATGGGACTGTCTTGTTCCCCAGTCTGTGTGGTCACTCTTCTGACAACACAAATCCTTGGTGAAATTGCACTGTAGGTCAGAACAAATAGGATGAGGGGTTCACTCATGGCTACAGTGTGTTCTGCAACTGGACACCTCCCCCCAGGTGAAGAACATTCTGGTTCCTAGAGCACGGCTGAACATTCTGCAAGGCTCAGGGCGAGGAATGGCTAATGATGAAGGATGGCCAGCAAGGTTTTGTCAGTGATGCTCCCCCTCCTCCACCACCTGTGCCCTCCAAGTTCAAATTCTCTATTTCACATTTGTAAAATTCATAGTTCAAGGTGGGGGGGGCACATCTAATTGACCTAGGGACTTTGAGCTTCAAACCAAACATAGGGCATGTGCTCTGATGCATCTGAAGCTCATTCGTGTATACACTGAGCATATGTTCCTTGGGGCCATCCTCCGTGCCAGGCACCGTCCCACCCGGTGTACATTCTGGGTGGGGAGCCAGATTAGAAACAGAAGCAAACCAGAAAGATCATTTCTGACCATGTTCGTCCACTAGAGCTGCCATAACAAAACACCGCAGGCTGAGTGGGTCGAGCAACAGAAGTCAATGTTCTCACAGTTCCGGAGGCTGGATGTCCAAGATCAAAGTGTCGGCAGGGTTGGTTTCTCCGGAGACCGCTGTCTGTGGTTTGCAGCCAGCCACCCTCCTGCCGTGTCCTCACATGGCCTTCCCTCCCTGCACACAACCACGGTGTCTCCTCCTCTTTGGTCCTGTTGGCTAAGGGCCCCACTTTCATGGTCCCATTGAACCTTAATTACCTCCTTGGAGGCTCTATCTCCAAATACAGTCATGTTGGGGATTAGGGCTTCAACATATAAATGGGATGGGGGGCACATTCAGTCTATAATGTCAGTAGTGATAAATATAATGAAGAAGATAACCCTAATATTGCCTATGAAGTCTGAGGGCCTGAATTTAGATTGGGATGGCCAAGGAAGCTCTATCCTAGGAGACTGAGGCCTGACCAAGTAGACACCTGCTCCCAGATGAGCACCACTTATAACATTTAACATTCATAAAAATAAGACTATGAGAAGAATTTACCATTAAGCTGGTCCAAATCCCTCATCTCATAGATGATTGAGGCCCAGGAAAGATGAACAGTAATTTACAATCATTTAGCACTTAGAACATCTGGTTCCATACTTACACTAGCCTCGTCATGGCTGAATGTGTTCTAACCTTTCATTTTGGAACATTTTAAGCAGGTACAAAGGTAGGCACGCTAGCACACAGACCCCCACTCATTTTCAAAGACGTGTTAGTCTTTCTGTCATCGAATACCTTTTTATTCCCCTAGTATACTTTAAAATAAATTCCACATCTGGTTTCACCAGTAAATATTTTGGACTGCATCACCAGCGAATAAAAGAGAGTTCTTTGTTGTCATTTTTTTTTTAATAGTCTGCTGAGTTTTACTCTTACCCTCAGTGAAGAAACTGAGACCCTGAGACCTAGCTAGTGTCACAGCTCAGGAAGAACCTTGTCCCTAAGATGCCTTTATCTGACTCCAATCAAGGATGTCTTTTACCACACAGATAAAGTGGTAGGAATCATTGCTAGTAATTTAATTTTTAATTTTTATTTTTTAAAAGATTTTATTTATTTACTTTGACAGAGAGAGACACAGTGAGAGAGGGAACACAAGCAGGGGAATGAGAGAGAGAGAAGCATGCTTCCTGATGAGCAGAGAGCCCCATGCGGGGCTCGATCCCAGGATCCTGGCATCATGACCTGAGCTGAAGGCAGACAATTAACGACTAAGCCACCTAGGCACCCCTCATTGCCAATAATTTAAAAATCATTTCCTGAAGTGTGTAATGTAATTAATCCAGTCTATACACATCTTTTTAGGAACATGGTTAAATAAACAACAGAACATCAGTCTTTCTTTTTTTTGCTGCCTGCTTAAAAAAAAAATGAGTATGGAGTGAGAGAGAGAAGGGAATTCTTCTAGTAGAAACTGAAATATCTAGGTGAAGAATCAATAGGCCTTGTGTTAATTTGCCTCCAGGACTTTGGCATTAATACCAAAATCTGTCTCCCTGCCAAGACTGGAGACTATTTGCCTGGACTGGGGCGCCATCTAGTGGACATTTCCACACGGCGCCCGGAGTGGCCAAGTGGAGCCGAGCCTCACACCGAACGCAAGGTGGCCTGCTCAGTCTCTCAAATTCACCCTAGGCAGGGCCTTTGGTTTAAAAAAAAAAAAAAAGATTTCACTAGGACAAGCATATTTTGGTATTTCTTTTCCTTGGAAGAAGCATCTGCATATCACAGACCATTTCGGCATTGAAACTTTATGAATTCTCATTCCTGGGTTTTGTGTTGGTTTGTTTTTAGAATTAGTCTACAGTGTGATATTCATGTCAGGTGTACAATATAGTCATTCAACACCACCGTGCTTCACCCAGGGCTCATCACGGTTTTTTGTTTGTTTGTTTGTTTTGTATAAGTCTCCATCGTTCCTGGTACCACAGTCTCCAGACAGGGATGTGTGTGTGTGTGCGCGCACGCGAGTATACGTGCATTAGTGACCAAAGTCTTCCTGGGAGGTTACCACACCCAGAGCAGCTTGTACAAACGGGACCACCCTGCGACAGCCCACCCAGGATGGCAGCCATCACACACAGAGCATGTGGGCTGCGGGGATGGTAAGGTAGTGAGAGGCTCTGTTCTCTCCAGCCAGGCCTGCCGTGTAGCTAGGCTGATGTTTTCCAGAGGCTGGTCACCGCTGCAACTGTTCTCATGGAGGGCTGGAGGGGTGTGCCCTCAGAGGGAAGTTTCCTGAACATTCCCAGCCTACACGGGTGGTGAAGACAGCCTACTGTTAAGTCACTCAGAACACACTAGAACAGGTGATGTCTCCAATTGATTGATCCACCTGGTGAATTTTATTAGCACTTACCCTCCATCTGGGGTTCTTTCTGTACCAATAACCTCTGAGGCACTTGGGGAAGGAGAGAGCACATTTTCAAGCTCCTTGAAGGAACCAAGTGCTATTTCTGTTTAAAAATACACCCTCTGCCTTCCTAGAATCTAGGTCTTACAGAATGGTTACGTGAATCAAATGAGGTTTTTTTTGGCAGAATCTTCACGGGAGTATATTTTAGTAAGGACAATGTTTCTTCATTGGGAGGGAGTGGCAGTATAGAATCTTCTCAGAGTTAAAAAAAATATTAATCCTCTCTAGAAAAATATGCTCAAATATAGGACATTTGGATTCTCTGCCTCCCATAGGGGCTTAAAAACTCTATCCCCAGAGAAAAGGAATAAGCAGTGCTGTGGCTCATAGCCTTTTCAGCAGCCAGAAGTTCTTTTCAAGTCAACTTTCTTCAACAAATCATGGGAGTGTTTGCCAGGTCCCAGGCACCAGGCGCGGGGCTGAGTGAGTATACAAAAATAAACAGACGTGGTCCCTGACTTCAAGAGATGCCGCAACATGTCCTCAGTCTACAACTTCTCCTCTGTAGATCTTAGTTTTGAAAGGTTTTATTCATAAAACTTCAATTATTGATTATTCTCTATTTGTCAATGTTACTGCCATGAAGAATCCAGAGCCATGTACGGGTACCTACAGGTGCTCAGGACATGTTTGATCAGCTATATTGAATTGAGTTGAAAAAATTCTAATAAAAAGTTAAAAAAAAAAAAAAAAGGAAAAAGAAATTTTGTCGTGAATAAAACTTTTTTTCTAAAGGATAAACTGATTTCTTTTTTTTCCCCTTTCTTTTTTAAAAGATTTTATTTATTTATTTATTTATTTATTTGGCAAAGATAGAGAGAAAGCACAAGCAGGGGGAGTAGCAGAGGGAGAGGGAGAAGCAGGCTCTCTGCTGAGCAGGGAGCCCAATGCTGGGCTTGATCACAGGACCCTGGAATCATGACCTGAGCCGAAGCCAGACGCTTAACTGCCTGAGCCACCCAAGCATCCCTGAGTGAAAGGTTTGACCCCAAACCTTCAGCTCAAACACCCAGTTGCCCCAAACTGATTTCTGATAGACCTTTGAAATATTGAAGCAAATCTCTGAACACTGTTCAGTCAAAGAACTAAGTTGCCAAGAGCCGCAGACTAGAAAAATCAAAATCTGCTCTTTGAAAAAATGCTTTACTTTTTAAGAATTTCAATTATTCAATAAAAGTCGCCAAGATTTTTTTTTTAATTTCAGCTGTCTTTTTTGTTTTTGTCGCTGAGATAGATGTTTGATTACAAAAGGAAGAAATGCATATGAATCCTTCTCTCATATCCAAACCCCAAACCAATTCTAAGAAGTTAAAGAGTTAAATGTTTCAAAGTGAAAGAAAGAAAGAGGAGGAGAAAGAAATAGGAGGGGAAGGTAAGAAAGGAAGAAAGGAAGAAAGGAGGGACAGAGGAATAAGGGAGTATATAAATGAATGTATGATTTCTGGGTAGGGACTTCCTAAGCATAAAAACAAGTTAAGGGATGTCTGGGTGGCTCAGCTGGTTAAGAGTCTGACTCTTGGTTTCAGCCCAGGTAATGATCTCAGGGTTGTTAGATCGAGCTCCACATGGGGCTCTGCATTCAGTGGGAAGTCGGCTTGAGAATTCTCTCGATCCCTCTGCCCCTCTTCCCACATGTGTTCCCATTCTCTCTCTCTAAAATTAACTAACTAAAAAATCTTTTTAAAAAATTCAACATTTAGGAGCGCCTGGGTGGCTCAGTGGGTTAAAGCCTCTGCCTTCAGCTCAGGTCATGATCTCAGGGTCCTGGGATCGAGCCCCACACTGGGCTCTCTGCTCAACAGGGAGCCAACTTCCCCCTCTCTCTCTGCCTGACTCTCTGCCTACTTGTGATCTCTGTCTGTCAAGTAAATAAATAAAATCTTTTTTAAAAATTTCAACATTTAACTTTTCGAAAACCCTAAAAGGCAAGTAGCAAACTGGGAAATAAACTTGCAACAAATATGGCAAAGGCTGAGTGATACTAATGGAAAGAGCAAAGCATATTATGAAGAGAATAGACTACCGGGCAGAGGGGAGGTCCAGGCACGGCCAACAGCTCCTTAGTGCCCTCCTGCACCCCGAGACCAGAAAGCTGAAAACTGCATTGCTCCAACTCCCTGCTGGAAGGTGTTCATCTCAGCAAAAATATGTGAGTATATATATGAAAAATTCTGCAAGCAACGTATATGCTCATAGTTAATGGGAACATTAAGTAAACTCCAGTGAATCTATAGAGGTTATTACATAGTCATTTCAAATGATGTCTAAGAAAGGTTTTTAATAACCTGCGATTAGGAAGATTCCCCAGGAAAATTACCTCTGTGGCCTCGACCTTCCCCCAACCTTAATTCCAAAACATGAGCATTTGTCCTTCTCTTGAGAATCAAACAAAACTGACATTAACAAGACTGCGAATATTGTCTTTTGTTCTCTGAATCTCTCTTTATTGTGTCTCCTTCTTTGCTTAAAGGAGTACTCATTTTCAAGAAACTTACTCACCTTGTAATTAGTAATGGGGGAAATGTGTTTATTGCCACTGATGTGAAGTGGGAAGGAGTAAGAAAACCAGATCCAGCCCTCTAGGGTTTGTTTTAATGGGGAGGTGGTTGATTTTTGTGGGTTTTTTTTTCTATTTGCAATTTTATACCTTTATTTGACAATCAGCCGATAGTTCTCACCCACATTAATTGTCTATAGATTTTTGAAAATGGCGAAAGGCACATAGGAAACCAACGTCTAGAGCTTATTTAGTGAGTTGTCATCCTTGCTATGTTTTCTGGACAACTGCCCAGGGATACGGTATGGAACATTCTTTATTCCTTTGGCCCAGACAGCTGTGTTGAGCCTGGGTCAAGGCGCACATCTGGGGTTCCCATCTCCGAATTCCTGGATCTCTTTGAGTGTGCTGGTGAATGTTTATGGTGTGTTCTCCGATCCCTACCTTGTTGATGGCAGCATGCCTTTCTTCTTCTCCTCACCACCTTTTCTTGGCAGGAGCCATTCTCCCGGGCCCTGGTTGGAAAAGCTCTCTAGGGTTTTTTAGGACTGAGACTTTGAGACTCAAACCATGGAGCGGAAGGTAAGGAAGTGGGCCAATCAACAATCTAAATTATAATTCCTTGTTCTTAAACCAGACAAGACCAGACCCACCCAAGGGCCCTTAGGATAGAAAGATGGGTCAGTGAAAAGACAGATGGTGGATAGATATGAAGATACGTAGATAAATAATCAAATGTTACAGGATATATACATATAGTTACACATATACGAGATTAGAAAATGTTTTGTTATCAGTGCTTCAAATAAGATGAAAAAAACCAAACTTAGATGAATTGATAAGCTTGTAACTTTTGCTGTTAGTGAAATAGTAAGATATTTCCTGATGTTTCCTCATCTCAGAATAGTTACCCTGTCATATTTGCAGAGGTTGGAGCTGAAGGTTTGGGGTCAAACCTTTCACTCAGAGATGCCTGGGTGGCTCAGGCAGTTAAGTGTCTGCCTTTGGCTCAGGTCATGATCTCAGGGTCCTGGGATCAAGCCCCATGTCAGGTTCCTTGATAAGTGGGGACCCTTCTTCTTCTCCCTCTGCCTATGGATCCACTTGCTTGTGCTCTCTCATTCTCTCTCTCTCTCTCACTCTCTCTCTGACGAATAAATAAATCAATAAATCTTAAAAAAAAAAAAAAAAAAAAAAAAAAACTTTCACTCTGTCCTAGTTCCATACCAGTTCTAGGGCTCAAACATCATTTGAATTAGGGTAGACTACAACTCATGGACAAAGGACCAGAGTATAGGTCCTATCTGGCCTGGAAAATAATCTTAACAAAGGTCATGTCTCCTAGTGTCCAACAGCTTCTGTTTTATTAAAATCAAAATGTTTTTTTAAACAGTCTTGTTTAGAGAGGAAGAGCCTCTAACTTAGATCCCAAGACACCTAATAAAAATCCCATTCTATACAGAATCTATTCAGATATAAAAACCAGGCTACCAAATTCATATGCATACTAGGAGCTCAACTAAAAAAAAAAAAAAAACAACTAAGGCTGCACCCCTAACGAGCCAGTGAATATAGATATCCAAGACAGCAGTTGGCCATATCACAGAAGAAGAGAACACCAGCTAGTGTGTGACTCCCGACGGACTAACACAGCACTACCGTGAAGTAGGCTACCGGAGATACCAAAACTGAATTTCACCAAGCGTCTACACTCACCTACCAACTTACAGGGACTCGGGAACTACCTTACATGACAGAATGGAGGCGAGAAGAGCAAAACGCAGAATTCAAATCAAGAAATCAGACAAGTACAGTCCCATGTAAATGACAGGGCAGTGGGGATAAGAGTGGAGGGGAGCCTCCAGAGGACAATGGTCCCGGGCGACGCATAAGCCGAGGAGACCGAGAGTAGTGGGGGTGACTTTCTCAAAGCAAACCACCAGAAAGCCATCCACAGCCCAATAATTTCGGAGAATTGACAGTTAAAATAATTTTTCAAAGTAGACGCTGTCTACAATAAATGCCAAATAAATATTCTGCATGTTTCAGGAAGTCGATTCCAGAGCAGGGGTTTATAGGAAGAATATTGAAAATGGTAAGTGAGGGACGGACTGTAAAATGGTCTTCTTCCCCTTCTCTTAATTGCTTTAAAGGGCAACTGACTGTTTAAAGCAAAACTCATAGCATAGTATTGCGGGCTTTATAGTATGTGCAGAAATGAGACACTTGACAGCAGTAACAGAAAGCACAGGTGTGGCAGACTGGGGGGGGTGTGGAACATGCCCACAACAGGTTATTGTCACATGTTCTTCCAGACAATCGATGCTGCTTTCAAAAGCTGGAGTGCAATGACCTTCTTCTTTTTCTTTTTTAATTTTTTAAAGATATTTTTTATTTATTTGACAGAGAGAGAGAGAGAGGTCACAAGTAGTCAGAGAAGCAGCCAGAGAGAGAGGAGGAAGCAGGCTCTCTGCTAAGCAGAGAGCCTGATGCGGGGCTCAATCCCAGGACCCTGGGATCATGACCCGAGCAGAAGACAGAGGCTTTAACCCACTGAGTCACCCAAGTGCCCCCAATGACCTTCTTCTTGAACATGAGCTGGACTCCATGACGTCCTCAAAAATTTGAATGTGGCAAAAAATATTATGTTCATGGTGTTTTTTATTTTATGATGTTTTGACATCTTGGGAGACCTTGCTGGTTGGGGAGAGACTGCCTCCCCAGGGCCCAGCGAGTTCCCAAGGTCATGCAAAACCACTCAGAAACATGTCCTTTGTATGTAGACCAACTGTTCCTGAGATGTATCTCCAAACACCTTTCTTTCCCTAACTCTCTTACCTGGCCCTGGATCACCTCAGGGCCTGGGACGGGACCACTGGAGATCACCCTGGAGAAGATTATCAGTCCTTAACTGCTGTCCCTGGCTTTCTTTGCCTCTCCTACCGAAAACATAGTAAAAGCCCTCGGCATGCTTTCCCCTAGCTCTTGCTTCTGCCTCCTGACAAACGTGGTGCTTTCCCTGGTTGCCCAACCTGGCATTGCATGCTTCCTTCTCTAGGAAACTATAGGGAATAAATTCTGTTTTCGATGGCACTGATTTCTCTGCGTCATCACTCAAGTCAACTCTATAAATTAAAATTCTGTGGATACGATCATTGATAGGGATAACACTCCCAGAGCTAAGTCATAAAGGGCGATATGCCACTCACCTGGGTTTTTTCTCTTGGAACCCTTGTAACCATGTTGTAAAGGAGCCCAGGCCACCTGGGGAGCTCACATGTAAATGTTTCAGCTAATAGCCCCGGCTAATGTCCCAGCCAAGAACCAACATCAACTGCGAGGCATACGAATGAATGATCTTTTAGACGTTTCCAGGCCCGGGCTTTCAAGTCCTCTGGCTGAGTTCCCAACACTGAGAAGCAAAGACCAACCATCCCCACTGTGTCCTGTCCAAGTTCCTGACCCGCAGAATTCATGAGTCTAATACGCATTGCTTTTGCTCATGCAACCAAATTAACTAGAAGAGAGAGTGCCGTACTTTGTAATGTACAAAATAAACAAACAAATTAAACCAAAGCACGTGGGAATGGCTCTGGGACCAGGCAGTGGGTAGAAGCTGGAAGGACTTCGAGCAGAGTGTTAATGAAAGTGAGAAGGGCCTCAGGAACACTGTTAACAGAAGTCTGATGACTCTTGAGAAAATCGTCAGCAAGCTGAAAGAAACACGAAGGAAATATCATTGGAAATTGAAGGAAAGGGGCTTTATTATATATTGGTAGAAAATTTTGCAACAGTGCTGCCTAGGGTAATGTGTAAAATATAAATTATACCTAATAACCTGGATACTCTCTTCAAGGAGAATCCCAGGGAGGGTGTCAGAGGCTCTTCCCGGATTCTTCTAGCTCCCTATCGTAAAATGAGGGAGGCGAGACATGAGCTGAACAGTGAATCATCCGCTTTTTTTTTTTTTTTTTTTTTTTTTTTTTTTTTTTTTTTTTTTTTTTTTTTTTTTTTTTTTTAATTTTTTATTTTTTATAAACATATATTTTTTATATACATATATTTTTATCCCCAGGTCTGTGAATCACCAGGTTTACACACTTCACAGCACTCACCAAATCACATACCCTCCCCAATGTCCATAATCCCACCCCCTTCTCCCCAACCCCCTCCCCCCGGCAACCCTCAGTTTGTTTTGTGAGATTAAGAGTCACTTATGGTTTGTCTCCCTCCCAATCCCATCTTGTTTCATTTATTCTTCTACCCACTTAAGCCTCCATGTTGCATCACCACTTCCTCATATCAGGGAGATCATATGATAGTTGTCTTTCTCTGCTTGACTTATCATCATGCTTAGCGGAATCATCCGCTTTTTAAGTGAAATTTATAGAAAATATGAAGGATCCAGAATTTCCTAGGTTAAAAAAAAATCTAGAGGCACCTGGGTGGCTCAGTCAGTTAAGCATCTGACTCTTGATTTCAGAGCAGGTCATGATCTCAGGGTCATGAGATCAAGCCCCACATAGCTCTCCGTACTCAGTGCGGAGTAAGCTTGAGATTCTCTCTCTCTCTCCCTCTGTCCCACCTCCTGCTTATGTGCTCTCTCTCTCAAATAAATAAGTAAGTAAATAATTAAATAAATAAATAAAATCTTTTTTAAAAAGATCAATTTATTAGTTCCAACATTTTCAAAATTCTCAAATGTAGAAGGAGCATTAGAACAATGATCAAATCCTATGTGTGATTATGTGGTCATCTGTTAAGACCTCAGTGAGATCTAAATAGTTGCCTCCAAGAAATATTCAGTAAGACTAAAAGTTCTCTGAGGATCCCAGGAGCATGCTACAAATATTTTCCTGTGACAGTACAGTACAGTTCCTTTTTTTTGTTGTTGTTTGACAGTACAGTTTCTAAGAATGTTAAGAATGTTGACCCTCTGCAGCTTTACAGGAATCTCAAAACAGAGAAGAATTTATCTCCATGAAATGTCTGGGTATGGCTTTTGTCTAATGTGATCTCACATAAATTCATAGAAAGATCACAAAGCTTTAAAGAGAATTGCAGTAATGAAAACACTCTCAGCTTGAACTAAAAAGAGAGATAGATGATGCAAAATGAAAAGAAGCCCATGGACCTCCAAACCACTACCAACAGGAAGCATCGAAAAACACTGCAACTTCAAACACTGGGCATTTCGCACAAAAAAGAAAAGATGACATAAAGGGTAGAAGAAAGAGCTGAGGGTAGAGACAAGGACCATGGAGAACCATTCCCAGAAAGAAGGATCAGGACCCAATCAAGGAACTGGGAACATGTCTCTGGCTGGATTTCACAGTGACCATGGACCAGTTCCTCTTGGATACCTCCTGTGTCCTCTCATCTTCTGAATATCAGCGTCTGTACTCCTTGTCATATAGTTGTCCCACGTCCCACTGCCATTGGTTTGGGTGGGGAAGCAGATAACTTGTCTCTTTAGTTTACAGGCCTTCAGGAGGTATCATGGAGATATGATTTGCAGACAAGGTGTACCCTCAAGGTGCCTCATCCACATGTGGGTCTGATGGAGAGCATGACACTCTAGACATTGAGAACTGAACCTGATCCTATCCAAGTACGAGACTTCAGGAAGTCACAGGGAAGGAGGGAACCTATTTTATATGCGAGAGGGGAGGAACTGTGGCCAGAGGGCAGACTGTGGTCAAGTGTATTTTTTCAAAAAAGGCCAAGAAATCCTTCTGGTCCCATAGTTGCTCCTTGACACTCCTTCCATAACAGGGTGAAGTCTAATTTCCTTCCCCTTGAATATGGCCTGGGCTTTACAACAGCTGCCTTGACAAGTAGAATGTGGCAAAAGATACAGAGTGACTTCCAAAGCTAGATCATAAAGGCTAGTTAGGCTTCCCCCCAAGTCTGTCTTTCTCTCAGATGCTCATTCTGTAATGCAGTCCTCATATTGCCACAAAGCCCCATAGAGAGGCTGTGTGTAGTTCCAGCTGACAGACCCAGACAACCAGAGTCAAATGCCAGATAAACAAATAAATGAGCCTTTGGATAATTCCTGTCCCTAGGGTTCAAGTCTTCTAGCTGAGTTTCTGGATATGAATGAAGAGAGAGAATTCATCCCCAGCTGTATCCTGTCCAAATTTCTGACCCACAGAATCCATAAGCATAATAAATGTTTGCTCATTTCACTAAATTTTGGGGTCACTTGTCAGGCAGACAGAATAACGAGAACAATCACAGCCAATGGAATTATGCTGTTGTAAGATATTTATATTTCGGGGCGCCTGGGTGGCTCAGTGGGTTAAGCCGCTGCCTTCGGCTCAGGTCATGATCTCAGGGTCCTGGGATCGAGTCCCACATCGGGCTCTCTGCTCAGCGGGGAGCCTGCTTCCTCCTCTCTCTCTCTCTCTGCCTGCTTGTGATCTCTCTCTCTGTCGAATAAATAAATAAAATCTTTTAAAAAAAAAAAAAAAAGATATTTATATTTCATGTGAAATAATACAATATTAACTCTAAGTAGTCTATTATAAATGAGTGATACATATAGTAACCAGTAAAACATTTAAATATACTAAAAAGTGTACATAAAAAGCCTAAGAAATCAAAATGCAATACTAAACAAAATTTGATTTGCTCAAAAAGCAGGCAGGAAAGGAGACGGAAAAACAAAGAATAGATTGAGCAAATAATGATTTGGTAGACTTCAACCCATAGCATGTCAATAATATCATTAAATGTAAATGGATTAAATATTTCATTAAAAAACAGATGTTGTTGGACTGGGTTTTAGAAATCAAACCAAGTACAAACTGTCTGTAAGTACATGCATTTATATATAAACACAAGCATAGGTAGTATACTAATGAGGCCAATGCTATTTTTGATGTCTGACTGCTGATAGATTGCAAGCCTGACATTCTTCCTTTCATCCCATATACAGGCAGTTCTATAAGAAAGCCCACAGGTCCCCCCCTTGGCACTGCTGGAAGCCAAACCAACAAGCCCCCCTTGCTGACCTGCCCTCTAGCCACAAAAAAAAAAAAAACCCAAATCCACATGCCATTCACCCTCCTCCTTCACTCAAGACAGTCAGGACCTTGGGTGCCTGGGTGGCTCAGTCATGGGACATCTGCCTTTGGCTCAGGTCATGATCCCCGAGTCCCAGGATCAAGCCCCACGTCTGGCTCCCTGCTCAGTGGGGTGTCTGCTTCTCCCTCAGCCCCTCCCACTGCTTGTGCTCTGTTTCTCTTTCTCTCAAATAAAGAAATGAAATCTTTAAAAAAAAAAAAAAAAAAGCAGTTAGGGCCTGCCTGGGCCTACCTGCTTGCCCCAGAAAGTCCCATCATGTGAGTCATAAATCTTTTCATACCGTCTTGGTGTGTACAGTATCTTCACTCTTGACATGCAGACTTATTTTGGGTGGGAAATTAATGCTACGCACCCTAGGGCAGCCACACGATAGTTCTGGTGGAGGTGCAAAATGAAAAAATCTCCCTGAAAACAGTATGAAAGCTTCCTGTAAACTTAAACATACACCTCCGCTGTAACAGAACTACTCCGTTATTACATACTTATCCAAGGAAAATGAAAATATATGTCCATAAAAACACCTGTACAAAATATTTTATAGCAGCTTTAATCATGTGTAAAT
Organism: Mustela lutreola; assembly: GCF_030435805.1. NCBI lineage: Eukaryota > Metazoa > Chordata > Mammalia > Carnivora > Mustelidae > Mustela > Mustela lutreola. Next base: position 160,703,714 of record NC_081290.1, on the reverse strand, counting down.
ACTATGTGCATATGTATTCATAATTTTTATGGGTATGTGTAACTTTTATCTCAATTTTTTAAAAAAAGACATATCAGGGGTGCCTGGGTAGCTCAGTTGCCGTAAGCATCTGCCTTTGGCTCAGGTCATGATCCCAGGGTCCTGGCTTCGAGCCCCACTTCAGGGTCCCTGCACCTCCCCCTCCTTTGTGCTCTCTCTTGCTCAAATACATAAACCTTTAAAAAAAAAGTTTAAAAAGACACATCAGTCTCATATCCTGTCTAAACTTAATATGGATCCAGATTATCATTCAGTATGTTATTTTTTAAGTAATTGGAAATTTGAATACTAACTGGATATATGATAACACTATGGAATTACTGTTATTTACAGATGATATAATGATAATGTATTTATATTTATTAAAGAGTACTTATCTTTTAGAGAGACATCCTGAAATACTTTTGGATGAAATAAAAAAATGAAATCTATCAGAAAAACTGTAAAGAGGGACACCTGGGTGGGTCAGTCTGTGAAGTGTCTGCCTTTGGCTCAGGTCATGATCCCAGGGTCCTGAAGTCAAATCCTGCATCAGTGTCCCAGCTCAGCGGGGAGTCTGCTTGTCCCTCTGCCCTTTTCCCCCACTCATGCTCTCTTTCTCAAATAAATAAATAATCTTTTTAAAAAAAGAAAAAGAAAAACTGTGAAGAAAACGCCACAGAGGAAAGATCGGAAGGAACTCTACCGCCCTTCGGATGATATGATCGTGGACAGCTTTTTTCTGTTTTTGTGTTCTTTAAAATCTTCTACAAGAAGCATATCTCTTTTTGATAAAACAAAAAATAAATAAACAAAACTAAAATTTAAAAAACAGAGGGATAGACAAGATTAGAGGTCAACAGAATTTTCTGTAAGGAACCAGATAGTAGGGGTGCCTGGGTGGCTCAGCGGATGAAGCATCTGCCTTCCCCTCAGATCATGATCCCAGGGTCCCCAGATGGGGCGCTGTGTTGGGCTCCCTCCTCAAGGAGGAGCCCACTTCTCCCTCTCCCTCTGCTTGTGCTTGCTCTCTCTGTGTGTCAAATAAATAAATCTTTAAAAGAATTTTAGAAAAAGAATCAGACAGTAAATATTTTAAGCTTTGTCTGTCACAATCCTCAGCTCCTTTGTACAAAAGCAGCATTGACAATATATAAATGAATGAGCATAGCTTTGTTCTAATGAATTTTATTTTTTTAAGGCAAAACTGGAGATGTGACATTTACATGGATTGAGCTTAAAAATAATGAATTAATTTATTTTTATAGAAATAGCAGGAAAAAATGCCTAAAAGTTGGTAGGAAAACAAACAAACAAACAAACAAAAAACCTGGGAAGTTCAAGTGTGAATAAATAAAGCATTAATATTAGGAGAATGGGACATGGCCACAAGAGTTTTGGGGGAATAATGGAGGTGCAGGCAGAGCAGAGTGGTTGTTCTGGGAAATTATCTGAGAAGCACCAGATGACTGGCTAGTGACTAGTGCTCTTCATCCTCCTATTGCAGAGAAAAGAGCTAGTAAGAGCTAGACAGGAAACCAGGACCATTGCCAAGTACTTTTGCTTCATAGGAAAACTCAGCTTCTTCAGGGAGCTTGAAGCACTAGGTAGAGAAATTGGAAAAACTATGGAAAAAAACCCAAGACAGGATCCCAATAGTGTGGATTTAGGTCAATACTGGGAGAATGGAGTTCTGTGTAGTGGGGCTTGGGCTGGCCCTGTGGGCTTGCTCCTCATAAAGTGGGTTAGATGCTGGGGGTAAAGATATGGTTATAATTCTTGAGGTAGGGGCACCTGGATGACTTGGCTAGGGTCATGATCCCAGGGTCCTAGGTTTGAGCCCCACATCAGGCTCCCTGCTCAGCAGAGAGCCTGTTTCTCTCTCTCTCCCTCTGCTGCCCCCCGCCCCCACTTATGTGAGCTCACTCTTCCCCTCTCTGCCCATGCCCTGTCAAATAAATAAATATTTTTTTAAAAAAACAAAACAATATTGAGTTAGGCCCATATCTAAGAATGGAAAGCAGCCATTGACACAGTAGCTGGGAGCTACAAAAGATAAAATCCAGGGAAATGAGGTAGAGAATGACACCATTTATCATTTGGATAAATGTGCATATGATGAGCTTAAGACAGCCACAGGGTACCTGGGTGGCTCAGTCGGTTAAATGTCTGACTTTGGCCCAGGTCATGGGGTGCTGGGATCAAGCCCTCCATCCAGATCCTCACTCAGCGGGGAATCTGCTTCTCCTTCCCCCACGGCCCCTCCTCCCTCTTGTGCTTGCTCTTTCTCAAATAAATGAATAAAATCTTAAAAAAAAAAAAAAAAAAGACTAAGCCTCAAGAGGAAATAAATAACATTCTGGAAGGAGACCCAGCACAACAGGGAACTGGAAACATCCACGAGAAGAAAACTTCCCCTGTGAGTATCCAGAGTCCTGGAAGAGTGAGTAATGAAGGAAGTCACGAGGGACCCGAAAGGGGAATGTGGCAGGAGACTGATCCCAGTAATTGTAGCTAGAAGGCAGGAGAGAGAGAGAGAGAAATGGAGGATAGACATCAAAGAGACCAAAGAGCTCTCTTCGACACTAAAAATCTCCCTCTTCTGAAGCCATAATCAGTTTGGGCACAATTCAATATGGCATTTGGAAATACTGTGAGGTCTTGATTTGTTGACGTACCTCCCTTTTTAAAGCAATCCCTCTTGAAAGCCTGTATTACTACTACTTCCAAGGAGTACATCCAGCCATTGAGTGCAATGCATTTCCCAGGTGTCTAATTAGGACTTCTGGTCAAACTAAGTGTGACAGTAGATGTGGTGACCTGCCAGGGTCCTGAAACATGATGTCTGCTAGGTCCATTTGCCTGAGCTCTTGACCTAAATTCTCAGTTCCCATGCCTTTCACCTCATTTACCCCCAAGGCCCATGTCCTGCACTGAACCTAGCCTGCTTGGCTGTGTTCCCAGCACCTCTGTCAACTCTCATCATTCCTGAGTGTCAAAGCTCCCCACGTATTTCCTGCTTCCCGGCCTTTAGAGGCCAATGTCATGAGTGTACATGTATTCCTCTAGCTGAACCCACGTGGATGCCTGGCGTCTCTACGTGTCACATACCACTCCCTGGATTGGACTTCCAAGTTGGGATTCTTAGGATGAAGCCTAACCTTGCCCTGCGTCTGGACCTTGAAGACACTGTATGTCCAGAATTGGTGCAATGGCCTCTATCACCAGGCCAGCGCTCCTGCCCAAATGATAACCTCTCCCTGAGGAGACGCAGTGCCATCCCTACCAGCTCACCCCCACCTCTGCCGTCCTGCCCACCTCCTTCCCGCATGCTCTATTCTGGATTTCATTCAAATCTGAACACAAGATTTCACTTAAATAAATGGTGTTCTTTAAACAATTGAGAAGTCCTGATTGTTTCTAATTTTGTAGTCACTTTTGAGGATAAAAAAATATTCTCTGAATCGTGAACAAACACTAGCTATAGAGCTGTGAGTTATTTTTTCCCACGGGGGGGCACTCAATGTCAATTCAGCCCCTCGCATTGGCGAAAGAGCGCCACTTAATGGAGAGTAAGTTGTGTAGCGTGCAAGCGCGGGAAATAAACGGAGAGGACAGAATGACAGCTATTACTGATACTAGAGATGTTTGGGATCCAATGAGGACAAAGTACCCTGCTGAAAACAGGAAATAGGTATATCTCTTGAAGATACAAAATCATTTGCGTAAAACTTTTTTGGCACCATTTCAGAAAGAATATATGAATACATTTTCAGATAGACAGTCAAGTACTCTGTTAGGGTATTATATCACTGAACTTTACACCCCCTGTTCTTAGGCAGATGTGCAGATAACAAGTTAGAAACTAATAATAGCCAGTCACTAAAGAAAAATTATATCCAATATGTGTCAGAGAAGCAAAACAATTTCGACTCACTCTCCTACTTTCTATGGCTCCTACACAGTGAATTGAATGCTCAGAGAGATGAACTAAAGAAGTCATTCTCCAGTAGTGTACAGAAGAGCCACTTTTTTTTTTAAAGATTTTATTTATTCATTTGATAGAGAGAGATCACAAGCAGGCAGAGAGGCAGGCAGAGAGAGAGGAAGGGAAGCAGGCCCCCCGCTGAGCAGATAGCCCGATGTGGGACTCGAAGCCAGGACCCTGAGATCACGACCCGAGCCGAAGGCAGTGGCTTAAGCCACTGAGTCACCCAGGCACCCCGAAGAGCCACTTTTTATTTACTTTTTTAAATTAATTAATTAATTAATTTTTAAAGCGTTTCTTTTTTTTAGGATTTTGTTTATTTATTTGAGAAAGAGAGAAACATGAGCAGGGTGAGGTGCAGAGGGAGTGGGAGAAACAGGCTCCCCACTGAGCAAGGAGCCTGATGCAGGACTCCACCCCAGGACCTTGGGATCTTGACCTAAGCTGAAGGCGGACGTTTCACTGACTGAGCCACCCAAGCACCCTGAGAGCCACCTTTATAAACACAGAGTGTAGGGGTGTCAAGTAAATAAATGAAATCTTTTTTAAAAAAATAAACACAGAGTGTTTTTTTGTTTGTTTGTTTTTTAATTCCTGGTCTCTAATTTCAGCAGCTCAGATTTCACGGGTCTGGATTGGGGCCCAGAAATTTGCATATTTTTATCAGCACACTAAGTGATGCTAAAGCACATGCTCTCTTTACAGGCTTGAAGAGATTATTGAAGACACTCTAGGATGCCATAGTTCTTCTGAATCATTAGAGAACAATGAAGTGATGTGTATTCAAATTGTGCTTTAATGGTTGGAAAGCGACTAACCTTCCTGTGAGTCACCGGGCATCGCTCTCTGAAATCAGCACACTTGATGATACAAAACAATTCAATACCTGAGCAGGTTGAGTAAGAGGGAACACAGAGCCCCTGAGGGTGAAACACCCTCACAACCACTAATCTGCTTTCAGCCTCTGGATTTACCTATTGGGGATATTCCATATAAAAAGACTCGTACAGGATATGTGACCTTTGGTGTCTGCTATCTTTCATGTAGCATCACCTTCTCGTGGTTTAGCCATGTTGCAGCACGTGTCAGCACCTCATTCTTTTCATAGCTGAATAATACCCCAGTGCATGGATAAGCCATGTTTTGTTTGTCCAGTGTTGTCCAGGGGATGGACATGGGAGTTGTTTCTGCTTTTTCCCTATTGCAAAGAATGTCATGTTATATTCTATTGTAAAGAATTCTGCTGTGAACATTCAAGTACAAATTCTTTTTTTGAATATCTGATTTCAAATTTTTTGGTTGCATACATAGAAGTAGAATTGCTGGATCATGTGGTAAACTTAACTTTGGGAAGATCTGCCAAGCAGTTTTCTATAGTCGCTGTTATCATATCATAATCCTTCCAAAAATGTTCCAATTTCTCCACATCCTTCTTTTTTTTTTTTTTTTTAAGATTTTGTTTATTTGTCAGAGAGAGAGAGCACGCGAGACAGCATAAGCAGACTCCCCGCTGAGCAAGGAGTCCACTGTGGGACTCGATCCCAAGACTCTGGGATCATGAACCAAGCTGAAGGCTGATGCCCAGCCGACTGAATCACCCAGGCATCCCAGTTTCTCCACGTACTTACCAAGAGTTGTATTGCAATCCCTCTTTTTTTTTTTTTTAATAGCATTCTAGTGGGTATAAATTGGTTTTCTTTGTGCTTTTCATATGCATTTCTTTTATTATGAGTAACATTGTTGAATAACTTTTGATGTTCTTGTTGTCCATGTGTATATCTTTTTTGGAGAAATGTCCATCTAAATCCCATTTTTAAGTTGGTTGGCTTGTCTTTTTATTGTTGTCGAGCTGTAGGAGGTCTGCATATATTCTGGATATCAAATCCTTACCAGATACATGATTTGCAAATATTTTCTCCCATTCTGTAGAGGGGTTTTTCATTTTCTTGATAGTGCCCTTTGACACACCATTTTTTTTTTTTTTTGATGAAATCTGATTCATCTATTTTCATCTTTCACTGATTTTGTTTTTGGTGTCATTCCATTCTGAAATCTGAAGTCATGACAATTTGCCCCTATGTTTTCTCCTTGGAGTTTTATCATTTTGTTTTTACATTTAGGTCTTCTATTCATTTCAAATAAATTTTTGCTTAGCTAGTGGGTAGGCATTGGAATTTTAAAAGCTATCATGATGATTCTAATGGCAGGCAAGTTGAGAATGGCTGGTCTAAGCAGGTAAGGAAGCAGGTCCAGAAGGACACCTACATATGTTTATTTAAAGAAAGTGTGATGGAATTGGGCTGAAAGACAGGAGCCAGTACTTTCCAAATTGGCCAGTTCTCTAACCCTCCATTCATTTCACAATATTTCTAAGTGCTTACTATGTGCCAGACACTGTTCTAGGCCCTTGAGGAAAAAAGGTGAACAAGACAAGCTTCCAGTTTGCATGCCACTTGGGGGGAAAGACAGATAAACGCATTAATTTCAAATGATGACAACTTTGAAGTCAAAGACGATAAAAAATACGCCATGTGATAGCATCAGAGCATGGGATGGGCAGTGGGGCCCAGTAATCCCATACAATGGTAAGGGGTAACATTTGAGCTGAGGCCTGAGCATTAAAAAGCTGGGGAAGTGAACATCTGGGACAAGAGCATTTCACTCTGGAGCAAACGATGGAGAGCCACATATTCTCTGCCTCTCTCCCCATTGACAGATGGGATCTATGAATCTAGCTGGATCCTCTGAATCTGTCTAGGCTCCAGGACTGCCTTGACCAATAGAATATAGCAGGACAGATGCTGGGTCAGTTTCCAGGCCATCAGAGATAGGCAGCTTCCACTTCTTATCTCTTGGGACACTTATTCTGGGACCCCTGACCCAAGTGAGAAGTCAAACTCCTGAGAAGGGCCTGACCTTCCAGAACCTTCCAGAGCCTTCCAGCTGTCCCTGCCCAGAGACTGACATATGAGTAAGGTCATCTTAGACCTGCCAGACCAGACCAGCCACCAGCTGAATATCAGCAGGTGACTCACATCAACATCATGAGGAATGGAAGAACTGCCCAGTTGAGCTCTGCCCAGATTTCCGACCCATAAAATCATGAAAAATAATACAATGGTGGTGTTAGTCAACTACTAAATTGCAGAGTAATCTGTCAGTCCAAGAGGATGACAGATGCAGAAGTTCTTAGGCAAGAACAACTTTTGGAGCGTTCAAGAGACCCAAATAAGGCCAGTAGGGCTGAAGTTCATACAAGGGTAGAGAAGAATAGCAGGGGAGTTGTAAGCACTGAGAAGAGACAGGTGGTGTGGTGCCTGGCAGGCCAGGCAGTGGGCAGATACTGAAAGGACTGAGGAGATGAGTGCTATGTTCTGAATTTCAAAAGTCCTTTCTGGCTGCCGTGTGGCAAACAGACCATAGCGGAGCCGTAGTGGACAGAGAACAGCCAGTTAGAAAGCTGTTGCAACTGGTGACTTTTCCTGGCTGGGAATTTGATCCAATATGTAGAAACTTACCCTGCAACATTTTCGCTGACTTCCTGATCTTTGTTCCAGTTCAAGCACCTGGACCTTTGACTTACTTCTGTAACTTGTCCTTCACTTTGCCTTGCAGTCCTAACAATGGTGTCTCTCTCTTGCTCCCCAGTGTCCCATGTTAACAGAAGCAGGAATATGGGGGAATCTGCATCCTCCTGCTGGGTCCTTATGTGTAGACGCCCCACTGGTATGCCCTTGGGAGGAGGGTAACTTATTGGGGAATAAACATGTTGGGCGTACAAAGCTTGACTCCCCGCTGCCCACAGATAGCATGAGTCCTCTGTACTTTTGTCCTTGTGATGAAATAGTCCTGTCCCCTATTGAAGAGGCCCAAGGTGGCCAGGTGTTGCTGTGACTAAGGAGTAAGTCTGCTTTATTCTGGGATTCAGTATTAGGACACTCCCTCCCCTACTGATATAAGCAATTTTTCAATATCAGCTTTATCAGTAAGATGAAGGCCTCTGTTGTCTGATTCCTATCTTTTAATTGGATTAAAACTCAAGTAGAGAAAAGGGGACCTATTTATTGGGATCCTAAGTACACCTAAGATCCTGTATCAATAATCTGCCAGGTAGTCAAGAACCTTGCTCTGCTCATTAATGTGCCCAGGAATTACCTGTCCCAGACTCTTCTGTCTATGACCACCTGGTTGTCTAGCTGGATTTCCACACATTTCCAGTTCCTAGACTTTTCCATTGCCACATGACAATCACCTGTCCCCAAGGCTGCCCGTCACCTCTGGTTGCATTTCCCAAACTGAGTGGCCCACTTCCCAGTCTATCACAGGTCATCCAACTCTGGAGCCGGGCACAGACTTTCTTCCATTGACATCAGCTGGACCTACTCTGTTAAGTCTGTCCTTACGTGGACCACAGTAGGTGTGTTTTATTCACACGTCTGAGCCCCCTACCCCACGCAGACTGAACCCACAGCCTACTGACCTAAGAGTTCCCATCCTTACAACTTGAATAAGAGAGGACAATAGTTTTGAATGTTCTAGAGTTATTTTTTTTGAGGTTTTATTTATTTATTCATGAGAGAGAGAGGCATAGGGAGAAGCAGGCTCCCAGCAGAGCAAGAAGCCCAATGTGGGACTCAATCCCAGAACCCTGGGATCATGACAGGAGCCAAAGGCAGATGCTTAACCAGCTGAGCCACCCAGGTGCAAGAGATTTCTAGACTTCTACCCGATGTTATCTGTATGTCATTCGGCTAATTTCTTAATTTCTCTGTCCCTCAGGTTCCTCATCTGTGAAATGGAGATAGTGATTATAGCATCTACTTATTTCCATGAGATCTGAGATAACGCCTGCAGATAACTAATATTAACATCCCTAGCACATAATAAGGACGTGATAAATATTACCTGATACTGGGCAAACTGTCTCCTCATGCACTTTCAGAGTTGGTTTTGAATACAAGTGGAAAAAGGTCGTGACAGGAGAGCACAAAGGTCAAGAGCTACAGAGAAGAACACAAATGTCCCACTAGGACCAAGGGTGAGTTCACTGAGACCATGGGTTGTGGCTTCTCAGTTTTTGCATCTCTGACACGTAGCTTGGTGCCAAGCACATAGTAGGCACTCAATAAATGGTTGTTGAATAATTTCAACGAGCATCCCCCAAATGATCAGGCATGACTGGGGAAGTCACTTCACAAAACCCCAGGGGACAGTTGACCAGATGTGTGTACTTCAACTCATCTCTCTCCTTTTCCCTTGTAAGATCAGCGAGGGCAGACCCAAGAGCTTTCTCTCGCCCTCCAGGTCCCTGCATTTGCAGATTGGGGCTGGGCCCAGCCTGTGAGCAACATAGCACTGCAGGCAACTCTCTGTTCCTGCAAGGCTGGGCAGACACTGTAATGAAATAATGAAGGTAAGCCAGGCCTTTTAATCTGGGGAGTTGCTGCCATTTCCATTAAGCCATGGCCGTGAGAGATAAGGACTGGAATTTGAATTGCTACTGTGCTCCCCTCTGCAAGCGTACTAGAGGTTTTTCTGTTGAGTCCTTTGTAATACCAGACGGCAATAATTATGGTGAACTCAGAATGGGCGAATAATGAAGCTCTTCCTTTCTCACTGGTTCCTGTTGGACTTGAGCTTTCCTTCCACCAACAATGCCCATGATTTGATATCAACAGAGATACGAATGTATGAATAGAGAACATGGTGGTGAGAGTCTCAGGCTCTGATTTCTCAACTCTACAGCCGGCCACCTGCCAGGGGCACTGAACAGACCATCTCCCTGCCTGCCCCACCGTGGAGGCTCTACCTCAGTTTCTGTCTTTAGAACCCAAGTTTGGGGGTGCCTGGATGGCTCAGTGGGTTAAGCCGCTGCCTTCGGCTCAGGTCATGATCTTAGGGTCCTGAGATCGAGTCCCACATCGGGCTCTCTGCTCAGTGGGGAGCCTGCTTCCCTCTCTCTCTCTCTGCCTGCCTCTCTGCCTACTTGTGATCTCTCTCTGTCAAATAAATAAATAAAATCTTAAAAAAAAAAATAGAACCCAAGTTTGTAATACACCTGCCCTTCCCTCTGTCTGGGTGATGGGACACTGTGAGCATCTCAGAGGCAGGCAGGAGCAGGAAGCAGTGTGCCCTGGGGATGCAGCAAGGGTAAGGTGGTAGCTCCTATTTGGGGTTATGAGTCTTGTCTCCTCATCTAGATTATCTCCCGCTGAGTGCTGTACTATCCTGCTTCTACCTCCTTACAGCATGCAGTCCTGGAAGAGAGCCCACCTCAGGACGATCTCTCTCAACTGAAAAGCTTGTCTCCTCAATTTGGCACCAGCTTTGCGGTCCCCAAGGCATTCACTCATGCCTTCTCCAGCCCTTGATCTGAGCATGCTTCTTTTCCCCCAGCTTCCTGGAGGTATAATTGTATACAAAAACAAAAACAAAAACAAAAACAAAACAAAACAAAAAAAAACCTTGCCTATAATTAGTGGACACAATTCGAATTTGACCAATAAGCATACACTCATGTCACCATCACCACAATCAAGATATAAAACATTCACGTCACCTCCAAAAGTTTCCTTGTGCCCCTTTGCTGTTGCTGTGGGTTTTGTTTCGTTTCGCTCTGTTTTTGTGGTAAGAACACTGAACGTGAAATTCACCCTTAGCAAATTTGTCAGTGCACAATGCGGCATTGTTAACTGCCAGCGCTATGTAGTACAGCAGGTTTCTGGAACTTGCTCCTCTTGGGTACCCATTAAACATCTACTCCCTATCCCTCCTCCCCCGCCCCTCAGTAACCACCATCTACTGTTTACTTCTACACGTGTGGCTATTTTAGATGCCTTCTATAAGTGGAAACATGAAGTACTTGTCCTTCTGTGACTGGCTCGTGTCACTTGGCATAATGTCTTCCAGGTCCATCCATGTTGCAGTCTGTGACAGGACTTCTTTCCTTTATAAGGCTGAATAATATCCCATTGTACGTATATGTCACATATATTTGTCAATGGCCATTTGGGGTTCTTGCTTACTCTCAAATCAACCTTGCCTCCGGATGCCTCTCGCTGTCACCTCTAGAAGTGACCCCAGTCCGGATCACCTGGTGGGGACTGAGGAGGGAACAGTGCACCTGCCCAGAAAAGGAGCAGGGCAGGCACTTTCCTTTCAAAAAGCTGCCAGACGGGGCACCTGGGTGGCTCAGTGGATTAAGCCTCTGCTTTCAGCTCAGGTCATGATCTCAGGGTCCTGGAATCAAGCCCCGCATTGGGCTCTCTGCTCTGCAGGGAGCCTGCTTCCTCCTCTCTCTCTCTCTCTGCCTGCCTCTCTGCCTACTTGTGATCTCTGTCTGTCAAATAAATAAATAAAATCTTTAAAAAAAAAATGTTCTTTGCTTCCATGAAACCACTCTCTTGGTTTCCCTCCTATCTCATTGTATACTCCTTCCAATTCTTAAAAAAAAAAAAAAAGCTGCCAGACATCACTGGGCATGGAGCCTGCTTGAGATTCTCTCTCTCCCTCTCCCTCTGCCCCTCTCTGCACCCTCCACACCCAACCCGCCGCACATGCATGCACGTGCACATGCACCCTCTCTCTCTCTCATTCTCTCTTAAAAAGAAAAGAAAAGAAAGGATGCTGCCACAAAGCAGAAGGGCTGGAAGTGACCCTTTGTATACCACTTTTGGAAGTTGGGGCTTGGTGTCAGAGGCACGGGTCAAGCACATAATCTTAGGTTCTGCTTCCCCTGGGAAGTTGTTGGCCATAATTAAAAGAGTCTACTCCTTTACTGTTCGTCAAGGTCACAAACCAAAGCTATCTGTGGAAACTCCATAGCTTCCATTAGGACCCAAGTTTGAGTTGGAAACTTATCTTCCCAGGGGCCCCACAGATGACTTGACAGACTTTCCTCAGGCTCAATCTGGGTACGTCCACTCAGATTACACTAGAACTCCTCATACAGCTTCATAAAGACTGTTTCTTTAATGCATACATAAGCTCCTACATTAAATTTTATATTAATTTTCATTTCACTATAAACATTGAAAGGATACAAAAAAGTCAGAAAGGAAAAAAAGTATCCATAATCTCACCACCAGGAAATAATTTCCCATTAAGCTTTTGTTTTTCCCCTTCTTTTTGCTGGGTACATTGTTTTATTCAATAAAGATTCTATATTACTTCTTACATTTTAAACACCAGGGTGCCTGGATGGCTCAGTTTGTTAAGCATTTGTCTTCAACTCAGTTCATGATCCTAGGGTCCTGGGATCAAGCCCCACATCAGGCTCCCTGCTCAGGCAGGAGCCAGCTTCTCTCTCTCCCTCTTCTTCTGGGTGTGCTCTCTTTCTAGCCTTCACTCTCTCTAATAAATAAATAAATAAATAAATAAAATCTTTTAAAAAAAATTTTTAACACCATTATTTTAACTATAGAAATAATATGGGTTTGCTGTAAAAAGTTTGAAAAGCTTTTAAAGATTTTTTAAAATTATTTATTTGACAGAGATCACAAGCAGGCAAAGAGGCAGGCAGAGAGAGAGGAGGAAGCAGGTTCCCTGCTGAGCAGAGAGCCAGATGCAGGGCTCGATCCCAGGACCGTGAGACCATGACCTGAGCTGAAGGCAGAGGCTTAACCCACCATCCAGGCACCCCTGAAAAGCTTTTAAAATGCAAGAGGGAAAATAGCAATCCTTTGAGTACTGTCACCCAGAACTTATCACCATAAACATTTTGGTTTTTTCTCTTAAAATCTATTTTTTGGTGACTGTTCCAGTCAAATATTATTCCTTCAGATCTCCTGAATGTATGTATATATGACTACCAATGTGTTTCATGTCTTTTTTTTTTTTTTTTTTTTTTTACCTTTTGGTTTCTTTCACTCATTTTTTCCACCCCTACCCTTAAAATCTATTTTATTGATACCACATATATACTTGTTTTTAAGTGATTAATACAGAAAGATTCACAAGTCCTAAGAATGACAATAATAGAAATAGGGGCTTTATCATGTAGGGAAATGTGTATTTAAGTTCCTAAACTAAGATATAAACAGTGGCTGTCTCCTGATGGTAGGATTATGAAGACGTTCTTATTTCCTTCTTTTCACTTGTCAAGTTTCCAAATCTTCCACAACAAGCGCTAATTGAGTAATAAGAGAAATAAAACAAAATTATTTAAGTCACAGATACCCCAGTTCACCGATGTGTTTTCAAGCCTTGCTTCTCTTGGTTTTCCCCATCCCTGAACCTCCTCTTTCTTTGTCTTCTTACTCTTTTCTTTGTTTTCTAAAAGATTTTATTTATTTGACAGAGAGAGACACAGTGAGAAAGGGAACACAAGTAGAGGGAGTAGGAGAGGGAGAAGCAGGCTTCTTGCTGAGCAGGGAGCCCTATGCAGGGCTCAATCCTAGGGTCCTGGGATCATGACCTGAACTTAATGACTTAACAGCTGAGCCACACAGGCGCCCCCTTCTTATTCTTTTCTGGAAGTGGGTCTTTGACCAAAGACCCTGGTAGCCTCAATATGTCTAAGGTGTTCAAGGAAAGGCAGTGAGACTGCCAGGAACATGTTCCTTGTCTCAGGGATGGGTCACCCTAAAGAATTGGAAGGTCTTTATGTCCTTCCAGGGACACACTGGACATTAGGGTCTGCTGCTGCCTCCACACCCACCTCCAGGAGAGAGCTTGGATGCTGGAAGGACAGTAGAGAGGTTAACAAGGCCATGGCATGAGAAGGCACAGAGGGAGGACACAGGGGAAGAGTGAACATTTAGATGCGTAGGAGGAATGGGCTCCACAGGGGCTAGCGGGTGACAACACAGGAACAACACTCAGTGTTTTATACTTCTGGGCTCCAGCGGTCTGCAGTGCAGTAACAGTACGGTCACCACCTGGGTTAGCTATACTAGGAAAAGGTGGAACATGATGACCACCAGGTGGCACATTACTTTGTCAAAAGTAAAACAAGTAAAAAAAAAAAAAATTATATTGGCAAAAGAATAGACAATCCCAGAAATATCATCAACTGATCTTTTTTTTTTTTTTTTAAGATTTTATTTATTTATTTGTCAGAGAGACAGCGAGCGAGAGCGAGCACAGGCAGACAGAGTGGAAGGCAGAGTCAGAGAGAGAAGCAGGCTCCCTGCGGTCCGATGTGGTACTCGATCCCAGGACGCTGGGATCATGACCTGAGCCGAAGGCAGCTGCTTAACCAACTGAGCCACCCAGGCGTCCCTATCATCAACTGATCTTTGACAAAGGAGCAAAGATAAGGCAGTCGAGCAAAGATAGATTTTTCCGCAAATGGTGTCCGGATGCCTGGATATCTACATGCAAAAAAAAAAAAAAAAAAAAAGGCATACACAGATTTTTCACCCCTCACAAAAGTTAACTCAAAATAGATCACAGACATAAATGTAAAACACAAAACCATAAAGCTCTTAGGAGATGACGCAGGAGGAAATCTCAATGACCCTGCATTTGGCAATGATTTTTTAGATACGACACCAAAGGCATGATCACAAAAGAAAAAAAAATGATGAGCTAGGCTTCATTAAAATTAAAATGCTCTGCTCTGTGAAAGACAATGTCAAAAGAAAGAAAATACATGCCATAGACTGGGAGAAAATACTGCAAATGACACATCTGATTAAAGGACTGCTACCCAAAATATATGAAGAACACTGAAAACTTAACAGTAAGAAAACAATCTGATTTTAAAAATGGCCCAAAAGCCTTAACAGACACCTCACTGTAGAAGATGCACAGAGGGCAAATACGTATACCAACAGATGCTCCACATCCTATGTCCTCAGAGAAAGGCAAATTAACACAACGAGAAGTCACTACACATCTAGCAGAAGGGCCAGAATCCAGAACACCGACACCACCAAGTGCTGGTGAGGACGTGGAGTCACAGGAACCCTCATTCCTCACTGGTGGGAATGGGAAATGGTACAGCCACTTTGGAAGACAGTTGGGCAGTTTCTTACAAAACTAAACATGCTCTTACCATACCATCAGCAAGTGTGCTCCTTCATATTTAACCAAAAAAGTTGAAAACTTGCATGTGAATGTTTATAACAGCTTTATTCATAATTGACTAAACTTGGAAGCAAGCAAGATGTCCTTCAGTAGGTGAATAGATAAATCAGGGTACACCTGGCAAAGCAATATTAGTCACCACTAAAAAGAAATGAGCTATAAAGCCATGCAGAAACAGGGAGGAAACTTAGATGCATATTATCAAGGAAAAGAAGCCCATCTGAAAAGGCTACAAACTGTATGATCCCAACTTTATAACATTCTGGAAAAGGCAAAGCTAGAGACAGTAAAAAGGTCTGCAATTTCCAGGGCTTGAGGGACAGATGGATGAATAGGCAGAGCAAAAAGATTTTAGGACAATGAAAGTACTTTGTAGGATACTGTGATGCCCCTAATGGTGGACACAAGACATTATATGACTGTCCAGACCCATAGAATGTACAACACCAAGCATAAACCCTCAGGTGAACTGTGGATTCTGAGTGACTATGATGGGTCACTGTAGGTTGAAAATTATAACCAACGTCCTACTCTGGTAGGGGATGTTGATAGTGCAGGAGGCTGTGCATGTGTAGGGACAGGGGTCAATGAGAAATCTCTCTATCTTCCTCTCAATTTTGCTGTGATGGTAAAAATTCTTTTAAAAAATTATCCCTGAAATTCCAAGTCTTTAAAAATAAATATATATATATATAAATAAAATTTAAAAATTAACTAATCAAATTAACTAAAATACAAAATAACCACTTCTGTAATATGAGATTTTTAGATGCAAAAAATATTCTCTTGGTCTGTGCAGCTCTGCCAAGAGGTTATCCCCCCACCCCCATTATCTTAGCCCACAGTTCCAAACATGCAAAATAAAGCCATTTTTTTGGAGAGCATACCAGTTTAGGTCATTACTGTTAGTGGTCATAACAAAACTATACATACTAACCACAGGTAGAAGGATAGGAAGCAAGAAGCCCATTTCCTGGCCCAGAGGAGAAGTCAAAGCAGAGGGATGGCCGGGGTAAGAACTCAGCATGTTGAGTTTCATCCCCAGCCTGTAAAACTCACCTGGAAGGCAGTCCACGTGAATGCCTGAGTTTGACCCTAAACCAAGAAAATTCTTCTTCTGAGGGTTTTGTGTGTGTGTGTGTGTTTTAGTACGATAACTTACCCATAGACTCACTTTGAAACAGAATGATTCTTTTTTATTTAAGTATTTAATGCTTTTTTTCCAAAAAGCTTTCTTCAATTTTATCTTTGATTATGGCTTTAGTTTGAGTTGTTCTGTTTCTTAAGGAATTGCCATAAACCTTGGGTTGAATCTCCAAAGCTCTATGTTCCATTTCCATTACTTATTTATTTATTATTACTTATTTCTATCATCCCTCACAATGGCCTTTATCTTTGTTGCTCAAGAGCTTTTTGGACTTGCTTCCCACTTCACTGGTTTAGCTTACCCATTATGTCAGCCCCATCCTTTGGGCTTCACATGGTTTTAATGATGCTCCAGTTACCTTCCCAATCTTTAGCAGTTATCAAGGACAATTAACCAAAAATTCTGACTCAGTTCAATTTTACACAATAAAATCTATTATTTCACATAACCAGGACTTCTCAGGCCATCACTTGGATATTAGGATGATATTACATAGCTGTGAATCCAATTTTCATTATCATCTACTCTGTCTTTGCTGGACCCAAATGGAATCCTCTCCCACTTCCACTGCCTCTTTCTTGGATTTAATTATCAATTGAAATACATAAAAAGATAGAATCCTGGAGACCGGGACTCCCTGACTGCCTACAGTATTTCCTTGAGTGTTCTTTCCACGATGAACCAGGAAGCAATGTAATTCTCCTCAGCAATAACTCATTCCTCTCTCTCTCTCTTTCTCTCTCTCTCTCTCTCTCTCTCTCTCACACACACACACACACACACACACACACGCACACACACACACTTCCTTTCCATCTCTGAGAGCTGCACTCATTGTATAGAGGTGTTCTGAACTGTAGTAATATGAGGCAAGGATTGAGAATGGAATGGTGTTGGTCACAGCTCAGATCTATCTTAGAGTGTTGGCTTTACCATTCTTTGGTTTGGTTCAAGCCTTGAGGGTTATTTTGTGTGTGTGTGTGTGTGTGTGTGTGTGTGTGTGTTTTAATCTTAATTCCAGCAAGTTAACATACAGTGTTATATTAGTTTTGTGTGTACAACATAGTGATTCAACACTGCCATACAACACCCAGTGCTCATCACAAGTGCCCTTTTTAATCTCCATCACCTACTTCAAGTTCACTCATCCCCCCACCCCAAGCCTTGAGTTTTGGGTTCAGAATAAGGACTAAGAGGTAAACAACACTATTTCAAGTTGGCAGCAGGTTGAGCATGAGTGGTTCATTCATTTGTTTTCACTGTGATTCCCTTGGCCTATTCTTTGTAGATGCCTCTTCCAAATTCAGGCATTATTAGTGTGACAGTCAGAACTAGCTTAGGACGATTAGCAAGGGTTGGACTTTTCCTGTGTCCCTATAGAGGTATCTTTATCTTTGTCTGAACTTGCACTACTCAGAAAGTACACTACTTTTCACGAAAATATTTACCCCAAATCCACTTTCCTAATTTAAAATCTTCTTTAGGAAAGTTGCGTACCTGAACCAGTGAGCACACCAAGCAGCCAGAGTCCAGGTTACAGGATGTAGTGAGCGATCACCCTCCTCACCCTCTAGGGATGGAGTTCCTCATGGTTTCCGTGTTAGATTCCCCAAGGCATTTGGGGGCACTAACAACCTGGGTCCAATGAAGACAGAAACTTGACTGCTTTGGACGTATTATTTCATTATCAACTTACCCTGCAGCACATGTCCACTGCGTGCTATGGAGGGAGAACAAACTTGGAACTGATATGGCTCAGTGATGTTGCCTATGTCCCACAAAGGGACCTGCTGAGTTCATTAACTGTTATGCAACAGAGGCTTCAAAACACCGTATTTTATTTAGAAATCCTGTTTGTGTTTTTTTTTTTTAAAGATTGTATTTATTTGTTTGTTTGAGGGATAGTGAGAGAGCAGGGGCAGAGGGAGAAGCAGACTCCCTGCTGAGCAGAGAGCCTGATATGGGGCTTGATCCCAGGACCCTGAGATCAAGACCTGAGCCAAAGGGAGATGCTTAATTGACTGAGCCACCCAGGCAGCCCTTATTTAGAACTTCTTAATGGGGTTTTGTACACGTTGTTGAAGAGTATCTTAATGAGGTGTTTTTTGTTTGTTTGTGTGTCTGTTTGGTTTTAAATTTTCAGCAAAAAGAGAATTGAGGTTTTCGGTGACAAGGGAAGCACTATGATTTTTCCCTCTTAAAAAAAAAAAATGCCTCCAATCCTCTAAAAAATTGTTATTCAGCACATTTTCAAGAGTTAGAATTAACTATGTGGGGGGGGGCACTGTATTTCAATAGGAAGTTGGGAATTCTGTCAAGCGCTCCTGGCCAATGGCATTTTCCTTCCCTGCTTGACCTACTCTTTCTTCTCCCTTCTTCCTTCCAGACCATAGCAGATGGATACGGCCCAGTTTTTATCTCTGCAATATCTTGGAACTCTGGGGCTGCATTGCTGTCAACCTTTGTCTCTAATGACTGACCACAGCAGGCAGCCAAGTTTACTCCTGGTGGCAGAATGTACAGGCCAAGACGAGTAATAAATAATGGCGGACTGCAGATTGCACAATGAAGAACTGAAGCAAAGAAAGATTGGCTTGATGCCTGTGGAAAAGGAAAGACGCCTCTTGTAGTCCCCCACACCTTCCTTCTCTCTTCTTCTTTCTCACACACACACACACACACACATATGCACACATGGACACATGAATGCACACGTGTACGCACACGTGCATGTGCTTTTCATGCTATGAACAGCACAAAGAATTAAATAACATTAAAGAAACTAATCCATCCTCCCTTTCTTCAAATCTTCCAAGGCCTGGCAACTGGTAAAGGTTGCTCTCACAGGCATCATGTGTCAGTGATAACCGAATGATCTCATTATTTCCTCATCAAAATAGCATTTTCTCACATCACCATTGGCAGAAATTGGCTTTAAAAAAAAGAAAGAAAGAAAGAAAGAAAATTGCGCTAATCCGACAATGTCTGATTTATTTTTTCAGTCAAATATCTAAGCTTGAACCAAAGACATTATTTTTGCCTCCTCTTTGCCCTACCCCCCCAATAATCCTGCCATTTTTTTTTTTGAAAAATTAGAGCTACAGAAAAGTGCTTTGTCTGTATATAAAACATTTATTGTCATTTGTCAGCCCAGGAAATGGCAAATTACAGCCTTCAGGCCAAATCTAATCCTCTGACCATTTTTGAAAAGACTGAGAACTAAAAATATTTTTTACATTTTTAAATTGTTGGGGAGAATCAAAAGAACACTTTGAGATGTTTGAAAATTACACAAAACTCAAATTTTGGTGTCCACAGTATCAACTGGGGCTCAGTCACGCCCATGCACTTACATGGTCTATGGCTGCTTTTGTTCTCCAACAGTAAAACTGAATAGCTGTAATAGGATCAAGCGGCCCATAAAGTTTAAAATATCTATCATCTTGTCCTTAGAAAAACATTTTTTCACTTCCCATACCAGTCCATTAAAATAAACAAAGAAAAAAATTAAAATGTTGGATGATATTATTAGGATATATTACATTATTAGTGATCAGAGTAGCCTACCACAGAGCTTACACAATCTTAAAGAAACCAAGGAATAATCACTCTCTCTCTGGATGTTATTTACCTACAAAGAAGCTCAGAGACAGCTAGGAAAAGTTGCTGAATCAAAACCTTAGAAAAATTGAAGAACTCACACATGAGGTTGAAAACTCCGTCCCGTGCATTTAGAGATGCCAGACAAGTCTATGCCTTTGTTTTATGTAACTGTCACTACACTCTTCCTTGGAGTAGAAAAGGTGGGAAGTCGGTGAGTCTAACTTGGGTTTCTTTGGTCTCTTCCCAGTAAAACCGTTTTTCAAGATTTCTGGTCCTCTCCCATAGCCACCTGGCCTTCAGTTGTAGGAAAAAGCTTACCAGGAGCTTAGCTTCAGGAGGAGAATCTCAGATCAAAGTGTGGGTCCTTAAGCAAGAGTCAAAGTTTCTCATCCCTGCTGGTCACGTGTGCCCTCTCGCACCTTTCCTCCCAACTCTGCCATCCTGGTTCTATCTGGCTCTCACTGGTGTTACAAACGCTCTAAATCTTGACAGTGTCCTCTTTCACTCTGTGGCCTGGCTTTCTACCCACTACCTCTTCTGTAGGGTCCCCACTGCCCGGTGTGGCCCCAGAGCAAGTCCCTTGGCTCACAACTCAGGTACCTTTTGTATTTTCCACCCGCAGGGCACAGGGCCATCCGGGCCCTTTCTCTGCCACACAGGAACCTAGAAACACTTGCAGGGTGGGGCTATCCTTGTCTTATCTCTGTCTAGGCCCTTCCTTCAGCCCTTTCTAGCTCACCATGAGACCATGCTGGACGTAGCTAGTCTCTGGGACTTGTCATTTCCCCAGTCTACACCTGGAAAAGCAAGGGAAGCAGCCACTGCTATGAGATTCCCCCAAACAACCTCAAAGTTTCTAACATGGCCTTCTTTCAGAGCCAGAACACACACAAGGGTCTGATGATTTTACCTCCCATCTGAACCCTTCTTGTTTGGTCAGAGCCTCCCTAATGAAATCACCTGAGTTCTCTCTACCTAAGGCGTATACACCTAAAACACCAGTTTTAACTTTCCATATATAAAAAGGGCTTTTAAAGTTCAGAAAATAAACATTTTCTCTCTCCATAAAGCCCGGCTTTTAAAACTAGAATTTCAATATGGAATCAACAAAGTCAGCTTTTGAAAATCAAAGCTCATCAATGGCCTTTTTATTCCAGGCACTACCAACCCTCACCTTCCCTGCCGCTTATGGCTTAGCATTCATGGTGGAAGGCTGTGGGGTTACATGATTTACAGGGGTGGGAAAAACATGTCAGTTTAATATTTCAAAATATTATTCCTGTTACCTTTGCTCAATGAAACTTCTCTCTAAACATTATCATCCTTAAAAAAATTACATACCTCAGCAGCATTATACCTTGTACATTACATTATCTTATATTATATTATGTCTTATATCTTATAGTCCATTATATCGTATGTTATACCTTAGCTCTGGGCGAAGCTGTTGTAGAAGTTTTCTCCAGCCGCCATCACAGAATACCACAGCCTGGGTGGTTCAAACAACAGACATTTATTTTCTCACAGCTCTGGAGGCTGGAAGTCTAAGATGCCAGCAGGGCTGGTTTTTTCCTGAGGCCTCCCTCCTTGGCTTACAGACGGCCATTTTCTCTCTGTGTCCTCACACGGTCCTTCCTCTGTGTGAGTCGATGTCTATGTTCTAATCACCTCGTCTCACAAGGACACGAGTCATATTGGATTAGAGCCCACACTGGTGACTTCATTTTGACTTAATCACCTCCTTAAAGGCCCTTTCTAAACACAGTCACATTGGGAGTTCAGGGCCTCAATGTGAATTTGCGGGGACACAATTCCATCCATAATGGTCATCAAAGCCAGCAGCAAATGAAGATTTTATGTGTTTGCAGCTGGTACATTTTCTGCAAAGGATTACAGGAGTACAGAGTTTGGTGGACATGCACGGGTCGATCACATGAATTCTCACTCACACGACAGGTTCTTCATATTGTCTGAGCCCAGGGTTCTCCAGGGCGAGCAACAGCGACACAATTCATTTTCAAACAGTGGGGCTCAGCTGCTCAGCCCTGGCTACACACCAGAATCACCTCCAGAGCCTTAAGAGAAATGACTTGTAGCACATTGAAAAAAAAAAAAAAAAGAAAAAAGAAAAGAAAAAGAAAAAGCCATGATCTCGATGGTTACCACCTGAGTTCCTCTTGGAGGAGGGACCATTCTGTTTAGGAAAGCATGTTGCAATACAGAAGGTGAGCAGAGGACAGCCTCTGAGAGCCGAGGCTGGAAGACTGTGAGCGAGGAAGTAGCTAACTGTCCTGCATGAGAAGTAAGATGGAATTAGGGGACAAGAGAGAAGGAAAGAGAAGGGAGGAAGAGGGGAGAGGAGGGAGGAGAAGGAGAAGAGATGCCAGGGGAGGAGGGGGAGCCTGAGGATGAAGCCACCTGAAGGGGAACAATCCTATCGGTAAGTAGATATATTTCTCGGCTGGGGCTGCCCTGACACAGTGCCACACACCAGGGGGCCTTAAAAGAAACGTATTTCTCACAGTTCTGGATGCTAGAAATCTAAAATCAAAAGATCTGCAGGGTTGGTCCCTTCCAAGAGCCATGAGGGAGAATCTGTTCCAGGCCCCTCTCCTTGGCTTATAGATGGCCATCTTCATGCTCCCATGATGTTCTTCCTATGCATGCTTAAGTCCAGATTTCCTCTTCCTATAAGGACATCAGTCATCTTAGATTTGGTTCCACCCTAATGACCTATTTTAACAGATTACTTCACATTCTAAAAGGGCTAGGGTTCCAACATATCTTTTTTGGAGGAACATGATGCAATCCATATCAGTAGGCCAAAGAACACACCGTGGTGTCTAACATTCAAGGCAGAGTTGTTTTTGTTCTAGTAGTAAGACTCTATTTCCTTGGAGCAAAAACACTAGGGATATAGAGGTCTGACAGCCAGGAGCGTCCTGCCCATGTCCACTTCACACTGCCAGCCGGTGGGGGGAGGGATGGTGATGAGAAGCAAAGCTGAGCTTCCCACAATTTAGCTGAGAGATGCCCAGACAACACGTAGAGTAAGACCCCTTAAATGGATTATCTTGAAAAGAGGGAAATGGCCATCAGACCCAACTAGAGACAAACAGGGCCCCCCCAGCCCTACAGAATCAGAATATGAAGAACAGAAAAGTTTCTAATCACCCCCACAAGGTGATCCTGATGCCATGTTTTAGAACCATTGCAGTCACCTACAGAAGAAAGGGTCATCTCCAGAACTGAGCATATTTAACCATAATCTTGACTAAATTCTCACTGTCATTACCTCCCAAGTTACAGAAATCTCCCAGGACCGACTAATATACTGTTGACCCCATTTTCAAAATGGCCGCCATTTGTCTCTCTAGAATTATGGCTGAATTATTAGGGGAGGGGGATGTCATGCTTTTCAAAACCCACACCAGCCTTTCTCCTGATTGAATAGTTTCTCATAAAGTCTTACCAGGGAATTCAAGCAGGTTTTAGATATTGCTGATCATTTTTGCAACAGTTCCTATGACTGACAAGGGACCAAGACCTGCCTGACACTTCATGCTGCATTCACTGATTTTTGTTTAAAAAGATGGTGCTTGCAAAGAGGCAGACAAGCTGAGTAATCTCTCTATCCTGTCAGGAAAAACAAAGCCAGACTGAAGAGGTAGGGACAGATTTTCATCAGCAATACACGATTACAGTAGAGGGGAAAGTGCAGCATGAACTGAGCTGAAGTGAATTTTTATTGGTACGAAGGTGATTGGGTGTTTTACGTATTTATTTATTTGTTTGTTTGTTTATTTTTAGAGATTTTATTTATTTATTTTACAGAGAGAGACAGATGCAGAGAGAGCAAAAGCAGAGAGAGCAGCAGAGGGAGAGGGAGAAGCAGGTTCTCTGCTGAGCAGGGAGCCTGATGCAAGGCTTGATTCCAGACCCTGAGATCATGATCTGAGCCAAAGGCAAACACTTAACAACAGAGCCACCCAGGCACCCCTGTTTTAAAGAGAGAATGAGGGAATAGGAAGGCAGGTAGGGAGGGGCTCAGTAGACTAGGGCAAATGAAAAGTTACAAAAACCAGGAAGCAAAGTATCTGTGTTTGTACTCCCACCCCCCCCCACCCCCACCAACAGAGGCTGGGAAATGGTGCCCTCTCTTCAGGCATTGGCTGGAACCATCAGTAAAGTTTTTTTGGCAGTCTGTATTTTCTCAGATTTTAATTTTTTCTCAGAGTTTAAGCAGAATAGGGTCATCCTAAGGATGTGGCCTTGAGCTGTTAGAAATAATGTTAGTGTTTGTTCAAGTCTTTATAGACCAAGGTTGAGGACTGGTCAAGAAAAGGGCTCAGAGGAGCCTGGCTAAGGTTTAGTCAAGGAGAGAGTCTCTGTTAGTTTCCAGCCCCTGAGAACTTGTTCAAAGACCCATGCCTGTGAATATCAGAGAAGACAAAACTCTTTTTTTAAAGACTGAATTGACAAAGAAGTATTAAAGGGTGACAGGACTCTGTCTTAATCTCTCTGGTGTTTTGTTTTGTTTTATTGAGGGGGGAGGGGCAGAGGGGGAGAGAGAGAGAGAATCTCAAGCAGGCTTCAAGCCTAGCACAGAGCCTGATGTGGGGCCCGATCTCAGAACCCTGAGATATGACCTGAGCTGAAATCAAGAGTTAGATGTTTAACCGACTGAGCCATGCAGGTGTCCTAACCTCTATGTTGTTTCTAAGTTCACATATAAAGAGCAAGACACAGCCAGGTAGATGAGCTGTGTGTATGGCTGCCACCGTAACAGATGGAATATAAGCCCCAGGCTCCTGTTCTACTAGTGCGATGGGTACATTACTATGAATCAAAAGCAGCCTTAAAAACAACTGACCTTGCTCCCCAAACCAGAACATCAGCTTGGTCACTAGAATTACAACAGCGCGAGAGAAAAATCTGTGTATGCTACTGTACATAAACCTTCTCAAAATGATAAAATAGTAGATAGTAGAGATCACTGGTGGCGAAAGGTTAGGGATGGTGGGAAGGGTATGACTGCAGAAGAACAGCAAAAAAGACCCTATGCTATCCCTTTATGGTGGTGGGGGGAATGTTCTAGATCTTGTTTCTGGGAGTGTTTACAGGAATCTCCACATGTGATACAATGGGCCCCGGGTGATACACAAACATTGTACCAAAGTTAATTTCCTGGTTTTCATATCATTCTATACCCATATAAGATATAGAATCAGGGTCACAAAAATACAAATACTGTATGATTTCACTTACGGGGGTACCTGAGGTGGACAAATTCATAGAGTTGGAAAGTAGGATAGTGGTTGCCAGAGGGCAGGGGGCGGGGGGAGAAGGGAAATAAGGAGTTGGTTTTTAATGGACACAGAGTTTCAGTTTTGCAAGATGAAAAGAGCTCTGGAGATTGGTTGCACAACTATGGGAATGTACTTAACCCTACTGAACTACACACTTAAAAATGGCCAAAATTTGGGGTGCCTGGGTGGCCAGTGGGTTAAAGCCTCTGCCTTCTGCTCAGGTCATGATCCCGGGGTCCTGGGATCGATCCTCACATCGGACTCTCTGCTCAGCAGGGAACCTGCTTCCTCCTCTCTCTCCGTCTGCCTCCTGGCCTACTTGTGATCTCTGTCTGTCAAATAAATAAATAAAATCTTTTTTAAAAAATGGCCAAAATTTATGTTAGCAGTACTTGACCCCAAAGAGAAATTTTAAAAATAATTAACTTTTGGGGTGCCTGGCTGCCTTGGTAAAAAAAAAAAAAAAAAAAAAAACCTCATGACCTTAGGGTCATGGGTTTGAGTCCCACATGGGATGTAGAGATTACTTAAATAAGTAAGATGTTAAAAAAATAAAAATAATTAACTTTTTGGAAAAAATGAAACTACTGGAGGAACCTGGTTAAAGACACCTCTCCATACTATCTTTGCAACTTGCTGTGAACCTATAATTATTTTTTAAATAAAAAAGTAAAACAAAAAATCAACGTATCCCTATGAATCCCACATTCACCAGTGTTTACTAATTACATCATATACATTCTTGCTATCAACTAGCTACACATAGAGCTCGTTTCCTCTGGGTACAGCACAACTTAGTTCCCCCTGAGTCAGATACTCTTTTAGAATTTTCACCAGGCTGTTTTATGGTTTGAGAGCTGTTTTACTTACTTTTAAAATGTTTTATCATGGAAAATGTGATAGAGGGGCGCCTGGGTGGCTCAGTCATTAAATGTCTGCCTTCAGCTCAGTCAAGATTCCAGGGTCCTGGGATCCAGCCCTGCATCAGGCTCCCTGCTCTGCGGGAGGAATGCTTCTCCCTCTCCCACTAGCCTCCTGCTGGTGTTCCCTCTCTCGTTGTGTCTTTCTCTGTCAAATAAATAAATAAAATCTTAAAAAAAAAAAAAAAAGAAAAGGAAAAGAAAATGTGATATATATGTGTTTGTGTTTGTTGGTTTTATTCTACAGCTTAGAGGCAGCAAGTTAACCCATGGTTTACCCTTAGCCATAAATGCATCCTCCAGGGGTTGTCAGTTACTGAATCAAGAATCAGCAACCCAAGCACTGGCAACCACTACAACTTATTATTTTTTTTTTAATTTCCTTCCACACTAGAGGGCTTATTAACTAGTACAGTGATGCTAAAAATTAATTTGGGGGCGCCTAGATGGCTCAGTAGGTTAAGCATCAAACTCTTCATTTCAACTCAGTTCATGAGATCGAGCCCCACATTGGGCTCTGGCGCTGGGCATGGAACCTGCTTAAGATTTTGTCTCTGGCTGCCCCTCATCCTGTGTGCACATGCTCTCTCATTCTCTCAAAAAAAAAAAAAAAATTTGTTTTTAATTGACGAGGTATGTGGTGTGTAAGACACATAGATTGGTTATATATGCTGAATAGACACCTCCACCTTTACATGAACAGGAGGTAATGATGCAGCCACCTCAGAAGACTCTATACCCTTTGGTCCAGCACTGAGGGCTTCTAACTTTATCAGATCTGGGATGGGCCATTAGCCAGGGGTTGTGTCTCTTCATCCAACTAGAACATTGGCCGAAATGTGCCTCAAAGAGCATTCCACTCTGTAAACGTCATGAAAGGACTTGTTGCAACGTAGGAGGGGACAGAAAGCAGAAACTTGCTCAAATTCATGAGTTAAATAGATTATAGGACTTTTTCTGGGCTCCTGGCTAATACACGCAGATAATGGATTGCAGAATTCAGTCCGATACATGTGTTGCAGGGAGCACACCCTGCTTGAAAGCAAGATTGAAGGGAGGACACCCGTAGCCCTCTCACCTGGCTGCAACTTTTGAAGCTACTGATCTCTACCACGAAGACTTCGTAATTGCAAACCGCCAGACTGGCTTAGATCTATTCACAGTAGGAGTGCAGCCCTTGACATTCCTCGGCCTCAAGCTGTCTTTTTCATGTTCCGTGACACAAAGCTCTAACAGGGGTTTCAAATGAGTATTTGTTAAAGCACTCAGTAGATTGACAGGTGTGTGTGTGTGTGTGTGTGTGGTAAAGCACCCTAGGCTCCTTACTCTGAGTAGCCTGCCCAGATGTCCTTTTCTGAGTCAGGGAGACTGCTCCCTCCCTCTTCTGAGAAAACATCCATGACACTGTTGCCACGGTTTGTGTGTCAGTCTTTTGTGTAAGCCTTCAAACTCCCTGAGGCCAAGGATCTTATTCATTTGTGTGGCATCAGCTCCAAGCGAAGAGCTAGAAAGCCCTTGAGTAAAGGAATCCCAGAACAGGGAGGAAATGTAACATCATTCAGGTATCCTTTCTCATAGTACCACAGGGCACAAACTCCAAGGCTCCACTTCGCAGAAATACATGTATACATCATTATTTATATAATTACAATTTCTAGAATTGAATTCATTTCTTTTTAAGAATTTATTTATTTATTTGAGAGGGACCAAAGCAGGGTAAGGAGCAGAGGGAGAAGCCAACTCAAGCCAGGTAAGGAGCCGAGGGAGAGGGAGAAACAGACTCCGCTGTTCAGAGAGCCCGGTGCAGGGCTTGATCCTGGGACTCTGGGATCATGACCTGAGCTAAAGGCCCTTAACCGACTGAGCCACCCAGACGCCCCTAGAATTGATTTAGCAACACATTTTAGCCCATTTCAACTCTTGTGGTATTACACACTCTCAAAAAAGACTTTGGAGATGATCTAAAGAAGTGTGAATATTAAAGGAACAGTTGGTTAGGAAACAGTATCTATACTTTTTGGGGCCTTTTTACTTAGAAGAAATCTGATATCTGGATGCTCCCAACTAGATGGAGATCAGTCTGAAACAAGGATATGAATACAGCGCGGCTCCAAATTCCCACTCATGAGGCCCAGAACTTACACTGGAATCAATCATTTTGTTGAATGCTGAAAATCCAGCTTTACTTTTAAGTGTCTGCCTAGCTACGGTCTGATTGCAATTTGTTTCGGCTGTCTGTGCCCATCCTTAACTCCAGAATGGTAGTAATTGCAATGGCTAGTGTTGAGGACAGAAGCGAAATTTCCTGCCTGGCTGCACTGGCCAGACCACAGCAGTCTGTAGCAGTGACCCAGGAGACACCCGGCTTGGTAATTTGAGGATTTCCAGTTTGAGGGGTGGGCTGGCTGCGTGAGGTTATAAGCGCAGGCAGTACTCAGGACTGGTCAACAGCACACTTCACTTTCAGAGATCTGTTCCCTCATACCTCGTCTTCTGTCAGCAACTGTAGGAGAGAAATCCCTGATTCTCAGCCTCACTGGGCCCAACATGTTTTTTTGTAATAAATATTTTATAATGTACCCTTTGCTAACCTAAGATGAAATTAAGAGCTTATTTACACTACCAACACATAATTTAAGAAAAAAAAAAAAAAAGGTCTAGGTGTGCCTGTGTGACTCAGTCCATCAAGCATCTTCCTTCGGTTCAGGTCATGATGTCAGAGTCTGTGCTCAGTGGGGAGCCTGCTTCTCCCTCTCCCTCTGCTGCTCCCCCTGCTTGTGCTCTCTCTCTCTCTGTCTCTCTCTCTGTGTCAAATAGATAAATAAAATCTTGAAATAAATAAATAGAAATAGGCCTTAATTTGGGTATGAAAAGTGTAATAAAATAATATGTATTTCAAGATGTGATGGGACGCCTGGGTGGCTCAGTTGGTTGAGCGTCTTCCTCTGGCTCGGGTCATGATCCCAGGGTTCTGGGATAGAACCCTGCATTGGGCTCCCTACTCAGTGGAGCCTGCTTCTCCTTCTCTCTTTGCCAGTCCCTCCCCCTGTTTGTGCTTTCTCTCTCTCTCTCTCTCTCTCTCTCTCTCTCTCATATATGTAAATAAAATCTTTAAATAAAAACATAAGTAAATAAATAAATATTTTAAAAATAATATCTTAACTTGGGAATAAAAAGGAGAGTAAAGTGTAATAAAATAATATGTATTTCAAGATGTGAATATGCGGACATAATGATGTCAGGAAACATTGAAATGTCAGGTGCTTGCAGCCATGTTGAATGCAGCAAACTGACACGTGTAAATTGTATTGATGATTCAAACATCACTCATGGCTTTGTCACTGGTGATGGCAGTTTCCCAGTAAGAGGAGAGACTCTTGGTAAAGTTTTTAATGAAGCAGAGAGCAGACATTATATGATTCCATTTATCTGGGGTCCTTAGAATAGAAAAGTTCACTGAGACAGAAAGTAGATTTGAGGTTATAAAGTGCTGAGGGAAGGGGAAATGTGGAGCTATTGCTTAAGGGGTACAGTCTCTGTTTGGGGTAATGAAAAAGTCTTGGAAATAATAGTGACTATTGTACAACACTGTGAATGTACTTAACGTCATGGAGCTGAGCCCTTAAATTTGAAAGGAGAAATTTTATGTTGTGTATTCATACCCCAGTAATAAAATACCTAAAAAAAAAAAAAAAAAAAGTCTTACAGAAAAAAAGCTTTGTTTTCCGTAAAACAGAGTTAGATCATAGCTCAGGTAATTAGTAGTAAATGTCCTTTCGCTTACATGAATGTCCTACAAGATGTTTGAAAGTCATGCAAGACAATTCTTTGTTGTGCAAGACTTGCCCACACTTTGCAGGGTGTCTAGCATCACTCCAACCCCATTAAATGCCAAATAGGGCTCCCCTTTGGGTGATAAAAATGCCCCCACCAAGTTCCTATTGCCCCAGGAGGGGGGTCTGTCTCTCTTCTTGGGAATCCCTGAGACGCAGGAGGGGGCAGCCAGGTAGGTTGTCTAGTTTGGGGGCCAGCGAGTGCCTGCAGTCCTCGTGGAGACAAGGAAATCGGCAGAAATCCAGCTCTTGGATGGATCCACGAGGAGCATAGGGTGCGAAGGCAGGGGGGGTTTGCGGGAAGGGGGAAGAACTTCGCGGAAACTGTGACCCGAATGCCCCCTCCAGCTGCCATCCCTGGCTCGCAGGCTCCGGGTTTCCCGAGACAGTGAGGCTATGGCAGTCCCCTCCCAGACGGTGGCGCTAAAGAGCCTCGGACAGGCGGAGGCCCTGCGGCTGGCGCAGCGTGAAGCAAGGGCTGACTCAGCCTTCACAGATGAGACAGCAGTGCTGCTGACGATGACGGGGACAACGACAGCTACTATTTATTGAATAATTAGCAAGTTCTTTACTATCTTTCTCATGCAATCTTAACAACCTATTTATTACAGGTGAGCAAACAAGTTCAGGCGGTCGCGAGGAGCTCAGGAAATCGAGTCGTTGAAACGAGGCCAGGGCACCGTCCCCGAGAGCCCACAGCTGCTCCTTCTCGTCTCCCGCGGCCGACTCCAGGGGGGGCTGCTGCCAGCCCCTTCTCCCCTCCCTGCGGTTTGCCGGGACTTCCGCGGGCCGGGGGCCGCCCCGCCGGCGCCCTCTGGCCCGGCGTCCCCCTCCCACGGGGCCCGGCAGGTGCAGGGGCGCCCAGGCCAGCCCCGCGAGGCGCCAGGCGGTGCGCGCTGCCCCGCGTCCGGGGTGGAGAGCCGGGAAGCGGTGGCTTCTCCCAGGAATCTTCTCCCAGGAGCTCCTAGTGCTAGACGGGCTGTGGTTGGTTAGCAGGGGCTGGTGGAGCCGGCTTCTTGGGCTTCACGCCGGCCTGTTTGCCGCAGAGGCTCTTCTCAGAGACCCAGCTTGGGATTTCAGGCCCAAAAGCAGTACCCGAGGTCTCTACTTGGGGGGTGGAGGGGAGAGAGGGGAGCACCTGATTCAGTTCCTCCAGAGGGGACTCTGGTGTGAACCCTTAACTTGAACCCCTTGCCTGCACAGCCAGCAAGGTCATTTTCTTTCTGTGCCTGAGATCTTTGTGGGCAAGGCCAAGTCTTCTAAGTCCTTTTAACCCTTGCTCCACTGTAATTAATACAATAATCGGGTGCATAGCACTAATAATTAAGGTAACTGCTTTTTTTTTTTTTTTTTTTTGGTAACACTTTCACAGTACCTCATTTGGTCCTCGGAACAGCCTTGTTAGTCAGATGTTACTGTTATTCCCATTCTATAGAGGAGGAAACGTGAGGCCTAAGTCACACGCCTGGAATGAGGCAGAACCAGGTCTTAATCCAGCTCCCCTCATTCCAAGCCCCTGCCCTCAGCAAGAGATTCATGTGCTGCTGTGGAGTTCTCTGAGGGAATCCCTGCAGAAATCGTTCTACTTGAAGGCACAGTGTCCAAAGCACTTTAGCAGTTCCTTTAAAAAGTAGCAAGATTTGGTACTTGCTTGCAAAGTATTTAAAGAACTTTGCACCCATGAACCAGCATAAGAGTATAGAATTTCAGTAAGAGACGCAGAGCAAGTATTATGTTTCCTGTTTCACTGAGGGAGCAACAGAGAGGTTCATCCATAAGCCATGGGTCCCGTCGGGATCCCTGGGCCGGGAGGGTGATGGAGAGTGCAGCTGGGGATTTCCCAGATCTGTTCCCTGCTCCCACCCTCAGTGTAGAATTCGCAGCCAAAGGGTAATTATAAAAGGTAGGGGATACAGAGTTCAGAGGCAGGCATGGAGCTCCAAACAGGCAGGGCAAGACCGGTGAGGCAAAGTGCCAAGCCAAGCACGCTGGAAGTGATGGGAAATCAAAGTCAATCAATATGTGTATCTGGAGGACTTCCTGGAGTCAGAGGTCATGAGTTCAGGAACTGGACTCCAGGTGGGTGAGAATTGGTGTTCTCCAGGCCAGGCCATTGTGGCCCTCCACACTCACCCCATGGTCCACCATGATCCACCATCTTTATTACAGAGAGCAATCCATAGAGCTAGGGGGAAAAGTCCAGAGCGAATCACGAAGCCAAACAGAAAAACCCAGATGTGAAGGCAAACCAGAAGGAGCAAGCTGATTCATTTCTGATTCATTTCTTTACGGCACGAAGCTCTGGCGACCCGAATGGGGATCAGTGGTGTCCCTTGCTGACAGAAAAGGAACCCTAAACTCACACAACAAATAGGTGTCAGTGCCAACAAAAGAGATCCAATCTTTTTACCATCAACCCAGTTGCTTTCGCTTCTCACCCCCATACTGCAGGGTGATGGAGGCAGCTCTGAAGGAGGCAGTTCTTCAAATGTCCATGTTCTGATTGTTCCCCAACACTCCATATTTAGTGTTATGATTCTTCCCTCTCGAAGCCCTGGGGTTGCATGTTGCCACCATAGACAAGAAGGCTTTTTGGATCGCTTCTAGAATTCCAAGCTGGAAACACCCCAGGGAGAAGATCCGGTCAACCCCATATGTCTGGTCAGGCCAAGGCCCTGTCCTGGAGCTCAGATGTGTACCAAGAGGCTCTCAAAGCAGGATCAAGCAGTTTCACATCTTTTGCTAATAACAGTTATTTTTTTTCTTAAGTAAATGACATTACAGATAAATTAAGGGAGCACTCGGTAAAGGAAAAAATGGATCCATGTTATCAACGCTCTGGGCTGAACTGGTTTTCAATTCCTCGAGGTTCTTTTCTCTTCCTCGAATTGGCATTTGCCATTTTGGGGTAGCTGAGATCATGGTCATGTATAAGGTACACTTTTTTTTCAAATCACTTAAAATGAAATAACAAGTGCTTTTTTATGTTGTTATGGAGTCTTCATAATTGTTATTGGCTCCATCTACCTTGCAGGAGGCTGTAGGACATCATTTAGCACTCGGAGTCTTTATCACTCAGACGCCACAAGAAGACCGAGGGCTAGGTGCTGGCGAATTGTCAGGTGACTTTCTGCACGACATGACCCACAGTGGGGAGTGGGCCTGTGCTGGCTTTGGGAGGTGGTGTTGGAGGAGAGATGGGAAAGATGAGAGAAATGGAAGACGTGGGGTCTGTCCCATAGTTGGCCAGAAGCTCTGGTTCTCGTCTTTTGTAGAGACAGGGTGAACAAACAGGAACAGGAAGTGTCTTTCAGATGAAGGGTTTATGAGACCCAGGAGTCAAGCACTATCACTTCCTGGTTCAGGTGTGAACAACACAGTGGCTCGAAGTCAGGGAGGCAGGGATGTCAGCAGAGCTTGCCATGCTCTGGAAAGTGGCCCAGATGCAGCCTTTTCACGTGGGTGGAGCGGATGGTGCAGAAGTAGAGTGCCACCCGCCCGTGACTTTCCCAAGCAGGCTGGAGCAGGACGGAAGTAGATCTGGTCCTTAGCACATGTGAGACACTTCAGCGGACTCTAAGAGCTGAATGTGGGCTCTGAGGCAGGGACTTGAGATGGTCAAGGAGTCCGAGGACTATGGACATCAACGTTAATGGACTCATGTCCACACCCACAGGCCAGACAGACTGGAAAGAGTTCAGGGCGTCAGACATGACTTCCTTTGTTTGATTTTCTTACGAGAGATTCCTAGAAGCAGGAGTACTGAATGAAAGAGCACCAAAGTTTTTTCTTTCCCCCCACGGGATTCCCAGAGCCCGTTTTCAGGCCCAGCTACCATGTTCTCCTTTTCCGTCCTACCCCAGACTCAGGGGCTCAACCACTTGCGCTCACTCTTTAGTGTTGCCGCATCTCTGCCCCGGGGTTGATCCCCATCCAAGACCATCGCACCCCCTGCCAGCCGTCTCCTTTCTCACTGCCTCTACAGACAAACTCATGGGTCCCCTTCATTTTCAAGCACCCCTTGCAAGAGCACAATAACAGAATAACCGAGATGTTTAAAACAAGGAAAAAAGTGCAAAAGCTTTAGATGTCTCACGAAGTTTTGTTAGTTATAAATCCTTAGAATCCCTGTTTCTCTCTTAAAATAATTTCCAGATATCTATTTAAGACGTCAGGTCCTCTTCATTTGGGACCACATTAAAGATACAGGGGTCTAGGCCCAGCAGGGCCTGGTCAAGAAAATGAAACCACACCAGTTATTTTAACAAACAGAAGGTCATGTAAAGAACTGATTAATCAGGTATTGGAGGACAGACAGAAGGAGACACTAGATAGCACAAAAATAATAACTGCAGGAGACAGCTCCCAACCCAGGACTGAGGAACATAGAAGTTTGGGGGAGCTTTCCACAGAACTGGGACCCAGACCTCTGGGAAGTATTAAAGATTTAATTGTACCCCTCCAAAAAAATATATGGAAGTCCTAATCCCCAGGACCCCTGAATCTGGCCTTTGGAAACAGGGACCTTCCTGAGGTAATCAAGTTAAAATGCGGTTACGAAGAAGGCCCTAATCTAATATGGCACTGTCTTTACAGACACGGGAGATGTGGACACAGAGACAGAGATGCAGAGGGAAGACAACATGAAGACACAGAGGGAGACAGCCCTGTGATGGGAGTGATGTCCCTGTGAATCAAGGAAGGCCAAAGATTGCTGCAAGACCAGAGGAGGGAAGAAAGGATTCTCCCCTTGGGCTGTTGTGGAGAGAACAGCCCTGTGGACAAGTTCATCTTCTAGTCCCCGCAGCTGTAAGAGAAAGAATTTCTGGTGTTTTCAGCCACTCAGCTGTGGTGTTTTGTTTGGACAGCCAAGGAGAGACTGCTGGCTGGAGGTATTTCTGAGGGGAGACCCTGAAGCTGACTCTGGAAGCGACTGGAGGCTCGAACAACCACCGCTACTGCCGGGGTGGGACGCCATTGTTCTTCTGAGGCTGACAGAGGCCACGAGAAGCCCTTATCACATGCTTTCTCCTCCAGCCTTCTGATCTTCCTTTTCATTGCTCCTTGGTCAATGTCTGCGTCACAGGGGCCACTTTCAGGGAGAAACATGGAGTGCCAAACCCCAGCATCCCAGAGCTGACTCTGGCAGGGGGATGGGGAACTGAGCTGCGCGAGTTTAAGAAGCAGCATGGGGCATGGAAACTGGGCGGAAAACACAGTCACAGCTTTATTTTCATTGTCCTCTCTCTGAGAGCCAGCATTTCCTTCCCTTATGAATGTGGGCCAAAAATAAATGGATAAAACCACAGTAGTGTAAGCAGTAGCTGTAATTCCATTACCAGTGTTTTCATTGCACATTACAGTTGCGGCAGATATTTCAAAATACCATTTATGCTTATCATCACTACTTTAAAATTATAGGTGTTGGACTCGCTGCTAGACCTAGTAATTTCATGTGCTAATAGAGAAGAAAAATAATGCCAACATGATTTTGTTTTGTAATGTGTTCATCACTCGATTTATTGTAGGGCTCCCTCAGCCTTCAATTATTATTGTATTTTATGTATAAAAATTCTTATTTGGAGAAGATGCCCAAAGATGACACCAGACCAGTGAAGCGGTCTGTGGCACCAAGAAAAAGGCAAGGACCATTAGAAGGAAGGAGGGATAAATAGACAGAGCTCGGAGGATTTTTAGGGCAGTGGAACCATTCTGTGCGGTGGATACATGACCTTATTCGTTTGTCCAAACCCATAGAATGTACGGCACTAACGTACTGTGGAGTCTGGGTGACGATGATGCGTCAGTGTAGGGTCATCGATTATAACCCATGGACAACTCTGCTGAGGGCTATGGATGGTCGCAGAGGCTCTGCCTGTGTGGGGCTGGGGTAAATGGACAACCTCTGTACCTTCCTCTCAGTTCTGCTGTGAACCTAAAACTGCTCTGAAAAGTAAAGTGTATTAAGAAAAAAAAAAAAAAGCAACGATCCTCTGGCATAGACCAGTCCTTTCCTCTTTATTCCAGAAAGTGGGTCTCATCTAATAGTGGCACGAACACTGGATCAGTGGGTAGAGCACGGGAGTCTTGTTCTCAGCACAAGCATGAAGGAGGAGAATATTGGGAGCAGTGGCTTGACTTTAGCCATCTTTTGGGCGACTCCCCACACGACTGCTGCTTTCTTGGGCATCCGTTGGTGGAATAGGAGGCTTGTCCTCCATCTTCCCAGGACTCAAATGTGGGTCACGGCTCCCAGGCAGGGCCTGCTCCGTGGCTGTCCACACAGGCCTCCCCACTCTAACAGACCCGCACTCACCTCAATATTCTGCTGTTGCTGTCTGGAAATTCTGAGTAATTTTAAGCAACGGGTCTCTCATTTCCATTTTGTGTAGCCAGGCGTGCTGCTAGGAAGTACACGGGCTCTAGAATTCCAAATACTTAGGGTAGGTAGGAGAATGTGCTCTCATCCCTCACAAGAAGTAGTCATTCACTTCTGCCATTTACTAAAAGCCAAGTCTCACCCCCCTGACTTCTCCCCAAAACCCTAATAACAGTTATTTTCCTACCTGAGGGAAGAACAAACAGGTGATTGTGTATTCTTCAGATATTCTTGATGTCTTCACATCTTTGAGAACTCCTAATTGAGAGAAATGGATAAAGTTTCTCAAAACATTTGACATCACTCCCGAATATATGGCAGATCAGAAACTTAAGACTTCTACACCACCCCAACATTGTGCTGGGGTATGCTTGGCTTATATTATTTTGTGTGTTTGTTTGTTTTAACATTCCTGATTAGAGGTGCTATGAGCAGAGTGAATGAGCAGCCCCCTGCCCCACTCCCTGAAACTAGACTTCCCAGGTAGTGATAGTTCAGTCCCCAAGGGGTGTGGTTCAAAGGTCTCAAACTCCTCCCTTCCTCAGGAAAAACCAGCCCCAGGCCCACTGCAGCCTAGGAAGCTTGCACCTGTCTTTCTGAATCTGGATTGGAGCAAAAGACAGCCAGAGCCCACAACTAGCATTTTAAAGGCTTTATAAAAACAAAACAAAACAGAAACTTTTTTCATTGATTACTTCACCACAGAAACGTGTTGCCAGAGGAGGATAAAATCCCTCATCAGCCACATTTGCAGAGCAGTAGCGCTGTGTTCCTGCGTTAGGGGCTGTCTCCCCATAACTGAGCTACCAGAGATGGAGGTTGTGTGAAGCCACCGAGGAAGCCTACAGGGCAGTGCGCAGTCCTCAGTTGGCTTCTGAGGCTGTGAGGTTTTTCTCACACATGAACCCACATGCTTCTCATTTAATTAGAAGCATATTTGGGGGAGCATACAGGGTGCCTGAGAGCACAGTTCTGTAGCTGAACTCTCAAGCTACACCAGCCATGAGCTCCTGAGTGAGTTTTTCCACACTGTGCTTTAGTTGCCTCATTCAGAAAATGTAAGTAATGAGGCCCTCACCTCACCGGGGTTGCTGGGAGGATTACATGAACAAACCAACGGAAAGCACTCAGAAGAGAGCTTGGCATAAATATGTAGTCTATAAATGGTAGCTTGAAACTATGCCTGTAGTTTACCCACATCTCTCTAGGTGCCCTGGGAAACTCAAGTCCTGGTCTCTGTCTTCTAGAAATGTGGGATTAAAATTGTGCTTCCTGGATCCCTGGAGGTTCCAGTGATATATATTCATGATGGCAGAGAAAGGTGAGGGGTGGAGGATAGGAAGCAGACAGACTTTACCTCCTACCCCACTTAAGACAAGAATCTTTCATGTATACATTGAGTTTTCAGATAAGATTTCATTTGAAGAAAATAACCCAAGAAAGCCTAAAAAGTGTTTGAAAACCAGTGGTGTCGAGACCAAGCAAGAACAAGGAAATTCACCCTGGAAGCAAGTAAGTAGTCCTACCTGACTGAATGTGATTAGGTTTTGTGCCGGTCAGGGTCATGGGAGGAAAGAAGTGGCATGCATTCAAGGGCATTCAAGGGCATCATTAGAGAACGGCATCATGAAGGGACTACTGGTGTACGTAGGGTTTGGGGGAGCCATTACCTCTCATAGGCTTTGTAGACACTGCTTTTAGGCAATAGGCTTGAGCAATGGAAACTTCAACAAAGCAAAAGGACCCACAGTGACCACTGAGCTGAACGCAGAGAGGCTCATTAAATGGCACACCTCCAAATAGCCATAGGCCCTAACTAACCAATGGGTTGCTTACAACCAGGCACAGACAGTTACCAAAAAAGGGAAAACTCCATACTTCCCTATCCGGCCTCACTCCACCATATAAATAGAATCCCTCACCATTGCTTCATGGCATATGGTCTTTCCTTTGCCCTCTTGCCCACGGCTCCCTTGCAGTCTATTCAATAAACTTCT
Organism: Mustela lutreola; assembly: GCF_030435805.1. Taxonomy (NCBI): domain Eukaryota; kingdom Metazoa; phylum Chordata; class Mammalia; order Carnivora; family Mustelidae; genus Mustela; species Mustela lutreola. The sequence continues at coordinate 160,665,489 of NC_081290.1, read as the reverse complement.
ATCTCCTCCCTTCTGCTTCAGGTGAACTCTCTCACCAGCTCCACCACCAGCACCCATCCGATCAGAATACCCTGAAGGGGGGAGGGGAAAGAGTGCTGGTTTCCAGAGAGGATGGATGTTTAAAGAGGGTGCCTGACAGCAGCTGAAGTGTTTGTAGAGAGAGGCAGCCAATCTGTGGGAACCTGTTAGGGATGGAGCCAGAAGAATGAAGATTTGGACCACACTGTCTTCCTGCCCTTTTATCCCTTCAGGGGCTCCCAAAGGCCAAACCTAACCAGAAGTCAGAGGTCAAAGGAATCTATTGATATACTGACAGAGCCCCAGTGGTGTGTGCTGGTAAATAAATATTTAACAACAAGCTCTGAGGTAGGTGTGTGTATGCCTGTTTGTAGTGTTTGCCAATTTTCAAGGTGTAAATATTCCTATTAGGGTCACCAAGCAGGAAGTTAGGAGGACATGCACATTATCAGCTCTTGTAGGCTCCCGCACATCACTGAAGTAGACCATATGGGTCAGCCTCCCAGGACACAGAGCAGGTTGGGAAAGGATGGAAAGTGAACCTGGAAAGGCAAACAAGAGATGTCTAGTGCTGGTGTTGCTGCCCATGCTGCAGATGCCAACATCAGACCAAGGGTTCTGATATCTGGAGCAAAGGCTTTGGTGCCTCTGTCTTCACCATCAACATGACTGCTATCTGCAAGGCTAATAAAGAATGGTTAAATCCAATACGCATCTAGCAGGTCAGTAATGTAGATGAGAGAGGGAATGAAACAGTGAATGAAAGAGAAAGAGAAAGAGATTCCATTCCAGTCTGGGAAGCGTCTGCATTCCCTACAGATAACTATGTTGCGAATAAAGAGATAAAAAGGTGGGAGTACCTGGGTGGCTCAGTGGGTTAAAGCCTCTGCCTTCAGCCCAGGTCATGATCTCAGGGTCCTGGGATCGAGCCCCGCATCGGGCTCTCTGCTCAGCAGGGAGCCTGCTTCCCCACTCTCTCTCTCTGCCTGTGTCTCTGCCTACTTGTGATCTCTCTCTGTGTGTGTCAAATAAATAAATAAAATCTTTATAAAAAAAAAGAGAGAGAGATAAAGAGGTGGAGGTAGGGAGTTGTACTTCTCTAACTTCAATTAACTTCATATGATAGCCCAATAGTATCCTGTGGCCAGCTAGGCATAGGTCCTATGGAGGAAGGAGGAGTGACTTATCAGAAATGGGAGCCCCAGGGGTGGAGCCAAGACTTAGTATACCATGTGGCACAAGCTCAAGGTCATAGTACCATCCTGTTATCTGCTGGCAGACAAGTGGCTACAGAGCCATTACTGTCTCTTTTGGAACCTGTGTTGGTTGGCCTACCTTGGCTGAACCATTAATGAAGGGAGCAAGATTCTGTGATGCTTCACACCCTAGTGCTATTCTTCTGCATATGGCAGGCATAGCCCCAATCCTCAGGAATAGTGTAAAACAGGGGTTCAATAACCACCACCACTTACCCACCAGACCCCCCACCATCACCATTATCCACACCAAAGTCTCCAATTCTCCTTCTAAGACCACAACATCATGACCTTACCAGGTAAAACTGCAGGCATAGAGGCTGGTCCAAACAGAGAGGCAGGTCCAAAAGATGACTCTGTGACAAAAGAAATGATAACAAAAGTGAAATCTTCCCTTCCTCTCTCCAGACCCACCTCTGCATCAAATGTTTCTGTTTTCTTCCAAGAGTGATGTACTGCTGGACAGGTAATGTACATTTGTGTTGACGATCCCTTCTCCTTATGATTTGAGAGGAGGATTCAAACAGCATCCACTTCCATTGTTTATGGGAAACCAGAGGCACTGAACAGACTTTCCACCAACCAGGGGGTCATTAAAGGCAACAAAACCACCATGGGGCCTCTGAAGACATCCCAAGACATAAAGGATGGAGAGCACAGGACTCAGCATAGAGGAAGAGCATACCCTTGAGCACTGTTTAATACATGAGACAGAAGAAAATGCTAGAAAACAGACTGTAAAACAAGATTTTAACAAACTGAGGAAGGACTAAGATATCAGTGAGTCTGGCTAATGGGCAGAGAAATAGAAAAAGAAATTGATGAGCCAGGAAAAATGAAAAGTGAAAAATCCTATTTAAAAAATTCAAATGCATTAGTATCAGAAAAGAACAAGCACAAAGCTACAGAAAACATAATCCAAATATGAAGGGTAAGTTTGCCAAACTCTATGATAATATAAAAGAAAAGAATGACAAAATAAAAGCTAGCATATATAACACAAGAAAGACCTGCCATCTGGGCAATTGTTTGTCTCTGAAGGAGAATGAGGAACCAAGGAAGCAAAAGCAAAATTGTAGAGATTATACAGTAAAAGATATCTTTCTTTCCTTTGAAAAAATTTTGTGGTACGGTGACTAGAAGCCCAGGCTCTAAAGTGAGGTAGACTTAAGTTCCTATCCCAACTCTGTTCATGATCTTCTATGAGTCCTTGAACCTCAGTTTCATCATCTGTAAACTGGGAGGGATAATAGCTGTCACCTCATAATGTTGTCATAAGGTAGACATATCGAGCACTTAGCATTATATCTGGCAGAAGTTTCAACTTTTCAAAGGGACTCAGTACAAAACTAAGTTAATCATAAGAACCAACCCATAGATAGATGTGATAGTATTTATAAATATCAAGATCTTGGGGAAAAAACTTATAAGCATTTCTAAAAAGAAAGAAAATCCATCTAACTTCAATCTTCTCCTATAAAACCATATTAGATGCTAAAAAAAGATATGTCAACTATTACAGTTTCGAGGGCTTAAGGTAGCTGATCAAGATTATGGACTCAGTCAAATACTGTAGAAAAACAACAAAGAAACAGTCTCAGCTGTGCAAGGACTCTGAAAGTGTTATCTTCCTTCCGTATCTTTCCTAAGACAAGTTGCAGAAGGCTTCTTACAGAAACCAAGATATACAACAAAGAAAGAACTCAATAAAGGTTAATTTATGCTGTCAAAGGATGAGGGGGTGAGCATTAACACCTGTTATGTGTTGATTGAAGCCTAAATAATTATTGGAAATATGATTATAAGATAGAATGCAAATGTCAAAAGAAATTAAGTATAACCTCTATGTAATTTCATATTATAACAACAAAAATAGGAGTAAAAGTAAATGGAAGTAAATGCACAGTAAGTCTTTCATCTCACTAAGCGGAGAATTAAAAACTACTGTTTAATTCTTATCATTGGTGATAATAGAACCAAGGATATTTTTAGAAATATAAAAAGTAGGCATTAACACCTTTTAAAAATACCATTTGTATTAGGGTAGGCAAACTGCTAAGACAAAGAGTCCCATGATATCCGTGATGTATCACAGCAAATGTATTTCATGGACTCATGGCAGAGTCCATGGTGTTATGAAAAGGATAGAAAAGCGTTCTGCCCACAAGGTCCACCTAGACATATGGAAAGCAAGAAATCTTGCTTAGCTGTATGCCTACGATGAAGAGAAGGACATGGATTCTAATGAAGACCAGGAGTCTGGTCATGTAATATTTGCGCTCCCTTCATCCTTCAGAGAGAAGGCACTCTCTTCCAGTATCAAAACTTCATTAGTCAGGCTTCAGTCAAGAAAACAAAAACTAGTCTAGTATTTCCAATAAGGAATGCAACAGAGAACTAGGTGCTTAGAGAATTGTTGGAAGATTGAAGGAAGCAGAGGTCAAGATGACTGTGGTACACTGTTGGGAAAGGATGATTTTTTTAATGATTCAGCCCAGTGAAGCATCAAAGCAGGCACCTTGCAAGGTCTCCCTGGGAAGCTGCTGCAGGCTTCATGTAACATGTCACCATCTGCCCATGTAATAGTCTGCTGCTGGGTGGTGGGGAACAGATGTCTTCTCCTTCTCTTCACCTTCCTAACCTCACATGATGACTTTTCACCAGTAGACCCTGAACAGGAACTGGGATGGCAAGTGATTCTGGGAAATAAGAGCTCAGAAGGGGTCAAAGATGATAATGAGCTGAGAGCAGACCTTCTAAATCATGGAGGGAAAATCCATAGAAAACATAGTACAGTCAATTCTTATTATTGGCAGCGGTTATGTTTTCAAAGTCCTCAAAAAACACTGAATTAGCAAATACTGAACCACTGCTCCTAGGGCAAATATAGGGTTAGGTTCCTACAAGCTTCTGGTCACAATGTTTATATCCATTGATCAGTACATAACTTTATTTTTTTTTCTGTTTTAAGAGACCTTTTAAATATATATATTGTTGATGCATTAACTTTGAACTTGCAGCCAATAGCACCATAACTGATACCTGAACGAAGCTTGTCTAACACAGTATTTTTTCTTGGTGAAGCACATCATAGCCTTCTTGTATTTAGGAACACCAGACAGCCCTTCAATGCTGTGCTTGGGGATCATTTCAAATGACGAAATCACCATCAAAAGACACAATAATACAAAACCATGGTACTACATAGACCATGTAAAGTACTCCTGTTTGCAAAATGAGAGCTGAGACAAAAGGACAGTCCTCCTTTTGGCCTCAGCCAGAAACATGCATGTCAGGCAACTCAAAATTTTCACTGCTCGGTGCAAGTCTGTGTGTATGACTGCAAAAATGCCACACATGTGGACCTTGAGTTTACAAACCAATTTACTCAGTATGTGAGTTTGCAAATACAGAATCCACAAATGATAAGGATTAACTATACATATAACAAAACAGAAAGGAAACACAGAAGTAAAATTGAAAACAAAAAGTGAAACACACATTTAAAACGATCAGTGTAGGGGCATCTGGATGGCTCAGTGGGTTAAAGCCTCTGCCTTCGGCTCAGGTCATGATCCCAGGGTCCTGGGGTCGAGCCCCGTATTGGGCTTTCGGCTCACAGGGAGCGTGCTTCCTCCTCTCTCTGCCTGCCTCTCTGCCTATTTGTGATCTCTGTCTGTCAAATGAATGAAATCTTAAAAAAAAAAAAAAAAAAAAAAAAAAAGATCAGTGTATACTGGGTATTTACCCCAAAGATACAGATACAGTGAAAAGAAGGGCCATCTGTACCCCAATGTTCATAGTAGCAATGGCCACAGTCGCCAAACTGTGGAAAGAACCAAGATGCCCTTCAACAGAAAAATGAATAAAGAAGATGTGGTCCATATATACAATGGAGTATTATGCCTCTATCAGAAAGGATAAATACCCAACTTTTGTATCAACATGGACAGGACTGGAAAAGATTATGCTGAGTGAAATAAATCAAACAGAGAGAGTCAATTATCATATGGCTTCACTTATTTGTGGAGCGTAAGGAATAACATGGAGGACATTAGGAGATGGAAAGGAGAAGTGAGTTAGGGGAAATCAGAGGGGGAGACAAACCATGAGAGACTGTGGACTCTGAGAAACAAACTGAGGGTTTTGGAGGGGATGGGGGTGGGGGGGTTGGGTGAGTCTGGTGGTGGGTATTATGGAGGGCACATATTGCATGGAGCACTGGATGTGGTGCATAAACAATGAATTTTGACACACTGAAAAAAATTAAATTAAATGAAAAAATAAAATAATCAACGTGATAATCAGGGATGCCTGGGTGGCTTGGTCAAGATCTGACTCTTGATTTTAGCTCAGGTCATGATTTCAAGTCCCACTTTGTGCTCCACACTCAGTGCAGAGGTCTGCTTGTCCCTCTCCCTCCGTTCCTCCCCCAGCTCTATGTCTCTGTCTCTGCCTCTCTCACTCTTCAAATAAGTAAATAAATAAATGTCTTTGATAAAAATAAATAAAATGATCAGTATAACCAATGGCAAATGAAAATTACTAAGGCAAATGTTCACAGCACATGAGGCAGCACTGGTCGTCCATCAAATTACAAGAGTAGATTAGAATCTTGGTAAACTATAAATGGCTACTAACTGTCTTGAGAGAAATGTTATAGTAAATATTAAAGCCTTACAAATATTCAGACTCTGACCTAGCATTGCACATCTAGAAATTTTAGCTGGATAGGGCTACCTGTACACCAAGATTAATTTAGAACAATATTTATCTCAACAAAATTTATAGTAAGAAAAGAGAAAGTGTAAATAACATTATGTTTTATAATAGAAGATTGGCCAACTAAATTACAGTACCTCTATAAAATAAAATACTATGCAGCCTTTAATCATAAAGTTATAGAATGATACTACATAGGAAAATGTTCATTAAAGTTTACATCTACAAAAAAAATTAGAAAATAGCATATAGCTTTTTCCATTTTTTCTATTTTTATACTTTAAAAGCAGATATATAATTATCTCAAAAATGTGAAAAAATGTAATTTAAAGGCAAATTTCTTTAAGATCAAGACCTTAGCTGAGAGATCAAGAGTCTGACACTTAACTGACTGAGCTACCCAGGCACCCCAAGGGTAAACTGCTTAACAAAAATCTTAGCAAATTTGGATGGAAGCAAGCACATTGAAAAAATTAAATATTCTAATGCCAATAATATCCTGTGACTTGAAACTGACAATGTTATTCAGGGTAAAGCCGAAGATACCACTATTATTCGAGCCCCCCCCCCAAAAAGAACTCCGACAGCATCTCTGAAAGGAAATAAACAGCATAACTTACACATGATTTATCTGAAAACCCAACTAAATAAATAAATATCTTTTAGATATTATCAGAATTAAGTTAGATCTGTAAAAATAAATACAATAGGCACATTAAAAGATGATCAACATCACTGGTGATTAAAAAGTCTTATCACACTGAATACTGGCAAAAGATATAGAAGAACTGAAACTCTCATTTACTCCTGTTGAGAACGTAAAAGGATATGATCATTTTGAAAATTGTTTGGAAAACAAGCCATCTGCTAAAAAAAAAAAAAAAAAGAAAAGAAAAAAGAAAGAAAGAAAAAGTTAAACACATACCTCCCCTATGACCCAGCCATTGTACTTGTAAACGTTTACCCAAAAGAAAAGAAATCGTATGTCCATTGTACACATTGTACACAGATGTTCACAGCAGCTTTATTTATAATTAGCCCAAACTGGAAACAAGCAAATATCCATCGCCTGGCAAATAGATAAACAGAGTGTGGTCTATCCATATGATTGAATACTAGACAGCAATGAGAAGAAACTAATTACTGATACACAGAACAACATGGATGAATTTCCATGTAACTATGCTGAGAAGACAAGCAAAAAAGTATAGGTACTCTGTGATTCCATTAATAAGAAATTCTCAAAAATATAAACTATAGCGCCAGAAAGTAGATGAGTGATTGTCTCCAGCCGGGAGCTAACACTAGGGAGGAATGGCTGACGAAAGGATATAAGGAATTTTCTGGGACGATGGTGTTTTTATGAAGGAATATATATGCCAAAACTCATGGAAGTATGAATCACAGACCTGTACTCTTAAAACAAGTTACACATTATATGTTAATTAATTGAATTTAAATTAAAAACTCATCAAAGTATACACTTTAAATATGTGTTATTGCATCAATTATACCTTAATAAAGCCGAAAACATAGAATAAATAGAGTAATCCATACACACTGTTTTTACATACAAGGAATAACCCAGCTAGATGTTCTTAATGGGAACATCTTAATAGATGTTCTCAACACTCCAACACAAAATACAAAATAACCTGTAATAAATTTAACAAGCCGTGTGGAAGGATGTGAAAATAAAAAATCATAAGCCTTTGTGATTATTTGAATCTTTGAAAATCCCTGGAAAATAGATTTGAATAAATTAGAAGACATAATATGCTCCCATTTTGTTGACGTGGATGCTGAGATGTGCCATCCAGATTTCCCACTTCAGAACCAACACACTCATTCCTTTAGTTGCCAAGAGTGTTGGCTGCTTACAGCTCCTACCTGCTTGTTCTCGAGGAACCTCCCTCATCTGAAAAAAGCGGCCTTCTCTCCAAGGTAGTTCTCAGGTGACTGCTCAGTGGTTGGGGAGGAAGTTTCACAAAGGCCTGGACCCCTTTGCCTCAATTTGGGTCAACTATGAAGTTCCATCTTATTCCCAGAACTTTCTGGAGTCAGCTGAGGCCCCGGTCCATAACTTTATTACTGTTTATTAAACCCCTTGCTCTGCTAGTACCACTTCTTTCATACCCGGAGAGGTACTTTTTTTTTTTTTTTAAGTTTTATTTACTTAAGTTATCTCTACACCCCACGTGGGGCTCATACTCACAACCCCTAGATCAAGAGCCGCACACTCTTCTGACTAAGGCAGCCAGGCACCACCACCCCCACCACACCTGCGCCCACAAGGGACTTCTTCATAAACCTATTACATGCAAATCTTCTCAGACTCTGCTTCCCAGAGAACTAGACCTAAAACAAAAAGTGAGGGTATCAATTAGATCCAAATTAAAGTACAGTTGACCCTTACACAACCTGGGGGTTAGGGGACCAACTCTGGCATATAATCAAAAATCTGCACATAACTTTGGACTTCCCCCAAATTTAACCACTGAGAGCCTACTGTTGACTGATGCTTTACTGATAACATAGTCAATTAACACTGTATTTTGTATGTTACACATACTGCATACCATATTCTTACAATAAAGTAAGATGGAGAAGAGAAAATGTTATTAAGAAAATCATAAAGAAGAGAAACTACATTTACAGCACTACACTGTTAAAAAATCCTTGTAGAGGCAGTGGTTCTGATGATCCTCCAGACCTGTCCATTGCTTCGAAAGTGCTTGGACAGAACAGACCCAGGGACACCCCTTCTTTCAGCCTCCAACCACCCTCCAACCTCTTTTCCAGTCATGACCTTTAGAGGCATCTTCTCAGCCATCCTCTGCCTCTGGAACCAGTCAATACCACCCTCTGAGCTTAGCTCCTTATTGCTGAGCAACCATGAGCTCCCAGATGCATCAGAATTATTCCACTGAGGTGGAAGCTGCCATCAGCCGCTTGGTCAACGTGCATCTGCAGGCCTCCTACGCATTTCTCTCCCTGGGTTTCTATTTTGACCATGAAGATCTGGCTCTGGAGGGCGTGGACCACTTCTTCTGAGAGTTGGCAGAGGAGAAAAAATGAGGACAGGCAGCATCCTTTGAATATGCAAAACCAGCCCAGGGCTGCGCCCTTTTCCAGGACATGCAGAAGCTGTTCCAAAATGAATGGGATAAAGCCGTGGATTCCATGGAATCCACATCGTCCTGGGGAAGAACCTGAAGCAGGCCCTCTTGGATCTGCATGTCCTGGGTTCCACTCACAGAGACCCTCATCTCTGTAGCTTCCTGGAGAACTGCCTGGGTGAGCAGGCGCAAGTCATCAAGAAGATGGTGACCACCTGGTAAACTCCACAGACTTGGTCCCCAGGCTGGGCTGGATGAGTATCTCTTGGAAAGGCTCACCCTCAAGCACACCCAGGAGCCTCAGGAGCCTAGCAGGCTTTGAGGGGTCCCCTGGCATCCCCCTCAATGCCAGGGCTTCTGCCTGAGGCTCCCCCTGCAGGCAGCTTTTTAACCACCTTGGCCTCTCCCAAGCCATCAATCCAGTGAAAACAATATAGCTTTTCACAGGAAAAGAAGAAAAAATCCAAACGTAAGTTGACCTGTGCCATTCAAACTTGGGTTGTTCAAAGGTCCACCATATGCATTTATTCAAAATGTTTGAATAACAGTGACATAATTTTATTAAGTGAAAATAACTAAGAAACTTGGAAGGGAAAAAATGGGCAACAAAGTTGGACTTCAAACACCAGAAATTAAATTTTATTCTAGAGCCATAATAATTTAAACAGTATATTAATAATAATAGAAAAAAAAGTCGGTGAAACAGAAAACACATACGCAATATAAGGCGCCTCCTGGATGACACCCTCCTTCTGTAATGTTCTCTCTACTTCCTTGACTGTTTGAATCCTGTCTCTTCCCTGAAGATATTCATTCCCCTTTTCATGGAGGGTGTTCATCCCCTTACAGGGACACCAAAGGTAGTATCAGCATTCTTTTAAGTCTCTAATAATGCTCTCAAGATGTTTCTTTTCCTCCCATACCAAATCCCTTTTTCTTAAGATCCAGCCATTTTGTTATTCCTCCTTCTACTCAATAATCCACCAAAGTGAGCATCACGCTTCTGCATTCATTGAATACTTTGATACTCGTTGTCTTCCTCTCCACTTTAGATCTGCTATCATCTTAAATGAATTCAGTTTCCACATGAGCAGCACCTCTAAACCCTAACCTCTTAGTCCCAAGCCTCAAAGACAATAAACTCCAACTCCCTCCCCCTTCTACAATCGACTCCCATGACTACGGTGGCTCTTGTTATCCCGAGGAGCAGTTTTGCATCTGAAACTTTAAACCCCAACATTTCAGTCTATAAACCACTGCCTCCTCATCTTCCTGCCTTTGCACCACTCTCTTATTGCACAGAGACCCCATGGAAGTCTCTTGAACTCTGTGGCCTGTTAGGGTCTCCCCATCCCACCTGAAATGTCTTCCTTTCTTTTTGAATGGGAACCCAACACTTTTGGCTCATGGTCCTTTTGTCCTCCCACCACAGTCACCCAGCAAATCCCCAATCCTAGCAATCTGATAGTTGACTGTTGCTGAAGCGGCGTTTTCATAGGGACTGGCATGATTGATAGGGTTCCATTTTTAGGTGTGCTCTCATGGCAGCTTGACAATGCCTTCCTACTCTTTCCACCTTTTCTTCATAGCTGTTCCAGGGCATTCTCTTAGTGCTCCTTTCCTGTCTTTACACCCTACTGACAGCTCTTCTTGAGGACTTCTTCCTGTAGCTTCCTAGACCTCACACTCTTGAGGTTTTTCTCCTACCTGTCAATTTCTCAGCACTCAGTTTCTCAAGCAGACTTCCTCACCTGTGCCTTAAATTTCATGCTCCTGGTGTTTGTTCTTCATCCTCTCTTGTCAACCACAGACAAGATTTCAACTATCACTTGTTTTCTGATAATACCATAACCCATTTTTCTAGCCCAGACCTTCCTCCCAAACTCTAGAATTCTATTCTCAACTTTGTAATGGATGTTCTACAATCATCTCAGACTCTGCATGTCAAAAATGAAATGATTAGGGTACCTGGGTGGCTCAGTCAGCTGAGCATTTGCCTTCAGCTCGGGTCATAGTCCCTGGGTCCTGGGACTGAACCCTGCATCAGGCTCCCTGCTCAGCCGGGAGCCTGCTTCTCCCTCTCTCTCTGCCTGCTGCTCCTCCTGCTTGTAATCTCTCTCCCTCTCTCTCTCTCTCTCCCTCTGTCAGATAAATAAATAAAATCTCTAAAAAATATGTATGAGAACAATTATCATCTCCCCATCTCAAGCCTGTTTCTCCTCTATTTCTTCTCCAGAATATAGACAAGAAAATTCTGGTTCCTTTTTTCATTTGCCTCCTACTTTTCCATCCACCCCACTCAAAGTGGAAAAGTTACAAAACAAATTGGTCCTAATCCAAAACATAGACTGAAGCACATTGACTGGTGGCATGAGATTAGTGTAAACTAAATTCTGTGTATCCTACACTCCTTGCTCTTCCATCTCATTTGTGAATGTGGTTGGACAGGCAAGTTGACTTGGCCAGCTTTCCCCCTCTATCTCACATCTAGATAGGATGTTCCAATATTGAGACTCCGAGGAAGAGGAGCTAGACCCTTATCTACATGCTCCAGCCCCAGTACTGGTTCCAATAGTAACAATTTTGTCACCACTACTTCCTTGGCAACTGTAGTAGAGATGCAGTAAGGAGTGATTGCCAGGACCAAGTTCTAACTTGAGGTAGTAGGCTACTCTGATCCTAATTACCCTACCCAGAAGTTTGAGTATTATCCTATATTTCCCTCATCCTTCCCACCACCATCCAATCAGTCATTAAATTCTATTGTTTTGTAATAGTCTCTAGAGTCTGTGAATTTTCTCACCCGGAATGTCTTATTCAGACATGCATTGGTCTGTGTCTAGACTGTTTAAGCAGACTTTTCTCTGGAATCACCCTCTCAACCACTTCCAACCCATCTTGCATGATGCTGCCCAAGGAGCCTGTCTAAAAGATGGTTGCTACCAAGTCATTTCTTTGCTGAGGTATTTTCCCCCTCATCATGAAACCCCAACTTGGGCTGGCCCAGAGGACCCACCGTGATCAGGCCACTCCCTTCCTCTACTCCCTGTACTTCCAGCCACAACAAACTGTATGATGATGTTCTATGTCCTCATGAATTTGCATAGACCTCTCCCTCTACTTAGAGGACCCTCTTCCCGTACACCTTATTCTTTCCAGACCTCCTTCCCTCAAGGCAATTCTAATTGCTCTAGCCTGAAAACACTTCCATCTTCCTTATACATACCAAAGGCACTTAGTGTTCTGTATGGAAACTCTCTCAATGTCAGAGTTCCTACCAGACTGTCAACGCCTTCTGTTCAGGCAGATGTGAATAAAGTATCCATTATTACATCACCAGGCCCATCACGCAGTACATGGCACAAAGCAGATACTGGACAAACAGGAGTGATGGCTACCCTAGAGGATGGCTCTAAGGAGCAATAGCATGAAATGCATAGGATGGCTACCGATACGAGAGGAACACCCAATAAAGTTCAGTTTCCTTCTTACCTCTCTTTCCTCTTTATCTCTTGCTCTCTCCTCTCCTTATCCTTTGCCCTTTCTCCTCTTGTTCTCATTTCCTCCCCTCCTCCATGAGGGCCTTTGGCAATAGCAACAGGAGGAAACAGATCCAACTTACTTGGATCCAACCATCTCCAGCTTGGAAGTGCTCCAAGTCCCAACCCATGACTCAGCCAGTGCTCACCTCATTTTTGCTCCACCTTAATTAACAGTTGACCTTTTAGCTCATCTGCCAAAGAAAGGCTATTAAAAATGAATTGAGTGTACTCATCGGGGTGTGTCCTAGAATCTTCATAATGAGGAACTGGGAGTCTAAGTACCTCACTTAGTACGACATGGTGGAAAGAAGCTGTGGAATTCCTGTAGCCAAACCCAACTCTAACCCCAGTAATGTCCTAACTACTAACATGGTCTTCAAAATCCAGATGCTACTTAACATAGTACTGATGGAACATATAGGGAGTTTCAAATTATTCTGGTGACTCAGAAAATTGGCTAGAAACAGAAATCACCAATTTACAAACTTCAGCCAGATGCCTATGTCAGGGTTTCCTTGACGCTCATGGAAGAATGTAATACTATAGCACAGCCCTATAGATTCTATCTTTATATAGAGAGAAAAAGAAAACTTTTTCTTTTAGAAAATAGAAGAAATTAAAGACACAGTAAAGGAAAGAAGAAATTTTCCTCACCATCCTGTCCAACTGCCTCCCATTCTCTGAATTACGAACAAAAGTAACAGTGGTAATGCAATTCTATAAGAAGTATAATCCAACCTCCATTTTATGTATTAGAAAACTGATGCTCAGAGAGGATAGGTAACATGTCCCAAAATTGCACATGGAGACATCAGTCACATCAGGTTTCCAAACCAGGTGTAACTCCAAAGCCCATGTCATTGCTAGTCTTTCAGGCTGTCTCGAATAAAACCTACTAAACACATATGAAATTAACCTGCCACGTTGAATGGGGTTTTTCTAATTTTACTGGTCATCTTCTGGCAGAGAAATATTTTAGAACATCCAAAACTGTCAAGAGGGGACTTCCAGTTTCTAGTTCAGCATGTAAGCTGCTTGGAAGTCATCGGTCTGTTCTCACAAGTAAAAAGTGAACAAACTAAAAATCAACAAATCTTCTTAGATTCATCAAAGAATTGAGGTTACAGGGCAAAGTGCTTCACCCAAAATTGGAGAGATAAGCAGACAGATCCAAAGAATCACAACACACCAGGGTAGAAACCACAGCAGGAACCAGTGCCCAGAGGATAGAAAAACTGAACAGTAAATAATAAATTGGAGGTGGATCAGAGTGGACAAGTCTGAGAGTTAAAACTTAAGGGGGACTCAGTTGCAAGAGAACCCCATCCTTTTGTGAGTTTTGCCTCCTATAGCTCTACCAGGTTCTCACTGCAAAGATCAGAAAAAGTTATTCTCGTGCTTCCAGGAGAAGGAGAAAAGGAGCATTCTTTTCTTAAAAAGGCCTGACTTTAGGAGAAACTGTTTAGTCGACCCTAATCTACTGGGGTTTTATCAAAACCTAACTGACCTTGGGGAAGGGAAATACCCAACTCCAGCTGACTCTAGCCACCCTGTCCTACCTAGGAGGGAAGAATTGAGAAGCATGCATGAAGTTCACAGTCGCAGTCCATGCTCACTAAAAGACTAGGACCTGATCACAGGACTGTAGAACACTCCCCACACACACCTGACCACCACATTGCTAATGGCCTATTTATTGCAGCATCTTTCACCCAGTGCATAATGTCTGGCTTTCAACCTAAAATTACAAGACATCCTTAAAGTCAAAAAGCACAGTCTGAAGAGACAAAGCAAATGTCAGAACCAGACTCAGATATGGCAATGATGTTGGAATTATCAGACTATCAAAAAGTAACTATGAGCAATTTATTAATATAGTATAAGTAATATACTATAATATTAACATTCTACTGGAAAAAGTAGATAGCATGCACCCCACACACTGGGTCACCAAGCTCTCTGTGAGAAAACAACACGCTTCCCTTTTCACATTTAAGCTTGCAGCTAGATTCCACCAACCACACATACATACTTGAAAGAAGTGAGAAAGCAAAGGAAACACTTGGTGAGGGGCTGGAGTGGGTGGTGGCTGAAGTGAGCTGAAGGGGAGCTGCACAATGAGTTTTAGTTTACACATTCATCTATATATAGACATGTAGCCTTGATGGGCTCCCCCATGAACACTGACTGAGAGACCTCTGGCTGGCATGCTTCCTAAGGATGGATCCAGCACTGTGGTTCTGCGGTCAATAGCCACAGTTTCCTCAGCAGGCTAATCTGTGGTGTGGTCTGGGACATTATTTCTAGAAGTTCAGCTTCAATCCATTTTCTCTAGAATGCCCCCAAATTCAGTAAGCCACCTAAATCCTTTAATACATCTGTTTTCTTCTTAACAAATAACAAAATTCACTCTAGTTATTTTACTAAAAACCAGAGCCAACACAACTTGTATTTTAAAATGTTATTTAGAAATATGGAGGCAGATATTAAGAAAACAATGGCTAAGAGTTAAAAGTAGTTGCCTCAGAGAAGCAATCAAGATAAGAAGGGATAGAGAAGAGCTGCCATTTTCTATTAAATATCTGGTAGCACTAGATCACATTTTATTTCATTTATTGCTTTGATGTTTTTAACTTTTTTAAAAAAATAAAGTCAAAAAGGCTTAAGGGAACCATTAACACACCACTGCCAACAACAATAACAAAAAATCCTCAGGCTACAAAATACAGAGGACAATGTTTTACAATGGAACACAGCAAATATCATACATTCCTGATTTCCACATAGTCAATAAATTATTTTTAGATTCTACTTGTTCTGGAATGATGCTTCCTTTCCACTCAAATCATCCAGAGCCATGTCTATGACTCTTCATTCACCGCTGAGCAGAATGGAGAAATGGGCCCACCTCAGCTGTGGCTGCGGCGAAAAGAGAAGCAGGAAGCAGGGAACAGTCGGTGTTCTAAGAACTTTACCATTAGCATTAAAAGCTGTGACACCAGGAAGTGCCTGTGAAGGACAAAGGTCGTGCTATGTGGGCAACATAGAACCAAGGGGCACCAGACAGGGTCTGAGCCAGACTGGGCAGACATTGGTTTCCCTCAGCCACCTACAGATAAGGGACTTCACAGAGCCTCCCGTGAGAAGGGACTGGGAGTTAACAGTACCATTAGACTGTGGATTACCCTACTTTCTAGGGAAACTGAGGTTTAGAAAAGTTAAGCAACTTGTCCAAATCAAACTTGTCCACATCCATCAAACTGACAACACTGGTCAGCACAGTAATTTGGAACACCCCTTTGGAAAGCGATATCCTTATTTGGATTCAACAAACATGTGTTGAACACTGGCTGGGTGGTAAACACTTAGCTAAGTGCTTTGCACATATTTAAGAGCATTCGTGTCCTCCAACCACATAATCCTACTCCTAGGTATCATCCAAGGAGATTAATCTAACAGATAAGGAAAGTTATATTCATGAGGAGATCCCCCTACAGCATTATTTATATGGGAACGATTAGAAACAACATAAATAACCAGGAAGAGAGAAATGATGGAGTAAATTAAGGCTTATTTCTTAAGGCATTTTCTATGGTCAATCATAACTTTTTATAAAAGCTATTAGAAAAATAAGAAGAGTTTCAATGTTAACCTTAAATATAAAACAACTGCATTACTCTATGATAACTGTAGAAAAAAAAAACCTATATATATACAATGTCAAGGCTGAAAGTGAACTACAATGAAAATAGTTACTTAAAATGAGTGAGATTATGTATGATTTTTTTTTCTCTTCGTTTTCCCTCCCCCTTCCCATCCTGAACAACTCAATCCTAAAGCCATTAGATAGGGCAGGGAAGGTTGTAGGGTAAGTTCGGGGTGGAGATAAGGGAGCACCTAAGCAGAATTCAGTGTCCAAGCAGTCTGAGACATGCATACATGGAGAGGGCTGCTCAGTGCAGGGGCCAGAGCCCAAGCAGTGTAAAGAGGGCCTTTATGTGAGGTGTTAGAGCCTGGGATGGACATGAAGGGAGGAGGGCATTCCCGTGGTATGGGCCACCCAGTGTGGGGATCGGACCCTGAGGAAGGTGAGGAGAGTGGGCAGCCTAGTGTGGGAAGTCAGAGCCCTGTAATGGTGAATTGAAATGGAAGGTATCAGTGTGAATTCACTATGTTTAAGGTAGGTAGATAGACAGACATGGGTAGATACATAGATAGATGCAGGCAGAGATGAACATATAAATAAAGGCACATGTATATGTGTGAATATATTTACACACATGCTCTCTACTTTTGTCCTAAGAGGGCACAGGAGCAGTGATACCTCAAAAGGAATGAGCATACTTACTTTCCTAATTTTGGATTCTGATTACCACTGTCCACTATAAACAATTCATACTCCTTGGAGAAATAGCTAATTCCAAGCCTAGAGCAGGAAAATCGCAAGATGGGCCTAGAATATTTCTTTGTTAAAAAGCAAGAAAGTGTTCAAAGCATATTAGGACAATGCAAGAGAACACAGAGGATATCTTGAAGAAGCTCCCATTTTCTTTTTTATTTAATTACTATTTTTTATTATGTTATGTTAGTCACCATGCAGTATGTCATTAGTTTTTGATGTAGTGTTCCAAGATTCGTTCTTTACATATAACACCCAGTGCTCCATGCAATACATGCCCTTCTTAAGACCCATCACTGGGCCAACCCATCCTCCCACCAACCTCCCCTCTAAAACCCTCAGTTTGTTTCCTGGAATCCACAGTCTCCTATGGTTTGTCTCCCCTTCCGATTTCCACCCCCTTCATTTTTCCCTTCCTTCTCCTAATGGGACTGAAGAAGATTATGCTGAGTGAAAGAGAAAGTCAATTATCTTATGGCTTCCCATTTTCTAAATTGGGAGCCATTTAAGCATCAAAAGAAATGATAGTAACATATTAATAAATAAAACATTAAATAAATAAACCATTAAATAAAACAGAAAACGCTGAGCCCATATTGATATAAATAAATAAATAAATAAAAGTTTGAGAAGGAACAAAATACTTTCATTTTCAAAAAACTCTTCACAAAATACTTGCTGATTGTAAAGGGAAAATATTTATAGAGGGCATGCCTGCCAGTTACCACGTTCACCGAGTGACAGAGTGAACATCACCTAGAGAAGGACAAATGAAAATCATCTACCATCTTTGTTGTAAAAGAGCATAATCTGAATATTATAGTGAAAAAACATGAGATAAAGGAAATGAAGGACATTCTACAAAATGATTGACCTGTAACCTTGAAAAGCATTAGCGTCACAGAAGTCAGGGGGAATGGTGGAACCATTCTGGACTAAGGACCTACGAAAGGCAAGACATGCTTCTCAACTGGATCCTTTTACTATAAAGGAACAACTCATGAAACCTGAATGAGAGCTAAGGATTAGATGGGAGTAATGTATTAATTTTCTGGTTCTGATGGTTGTATTGTTGGGTATGTGGAAATATACCGTGTTTGTAGGAAATGTTTGTAGGAAATGTCCACTACAGTAATACATTCATTTGCTCTGCTTGCCATAACAATGTACTACAGAATTGTGTTTTCTTACAGCTCTGGAGGCTGGAAGTCCAAGATCAAGATGTCAGTAGGGTTGGTTCCTCCTAAGGACTGTGAGGGAAGGGTCTGTTCCAGGCGTTGGCTTGTAGATGGCCATTATCTCCATGTCTTCACATCATCTTCCCTGTGTATCACATCTGTGTCCAAATTTCCTCTTCCTATTAGGACACCCATCACATTGGATTAGGCCCATCCCAATCCCCTCATTTTAACTTAATTGCCTCTTTAAAGGCCCTAGCTCCAAATTCAGTCACATTCTGAAGTCCCAAGAAATAGGGACTCAGAAAAGTATCAAGGGAACACCATTCAGTCCATAACAAATATTAAGTGGAATGATGCGGCATCATTTCACCAACTTACTCTCAAATGGTTCAGGAAAAATGAGTGTTTTTGTATAGTATTTCCAATTTTTCTGTAAATGTGCTCTGGTTTAAAAGAAAGGAAAAAATGTGCTCAAGGTTGTCCTTACGTTCTTTCTAAAATACTCTAAAACAAAATGAAGGCGAGAGAGTGTGTTTTATAAAGATTCAAATGGAAAAGTGTTCATTTTATCCGTGACATGACAACTTCAGTGATTTTGAAAATGCATTTCAGTGGAATACTTCATGCCTTCGATATAGTGGGTTTGTGACATATCGTGTAACCGATATGCTTTAATGCCAAAGAACACAACCACAATGAACTCATCTGTCTCAGGTCTCTGCTGGATTTCCCATCCACTGTTAAGCTCAGGCATTTTGCAGGATCAATGTGTTTATTTCCAAAGTGGCATCTTACATCATTTTATGGCTCCTTCAACAGGCTACCAGCTGCGTGAGCCTCCCACAGAACCACAACTAGCAACAGAAGGAAGAAAAGGGCAATGTAAAGGAGAGTTTGATTTCATTTTACCAGTGTTTGCCAAATTATAACATCATGCCATATGGTGGATGTATGACGGTGTTGGATCTGGAAAAAGCGGGTGGAGTTAAAGGAAGAAGATGAGAAAGGATAAAAATGGGAGACTGGCACACAAATAAGCACCAGGGAGAAATGCAGCTTATTGGTGAGCTCACTGGGAGATACCAAGATGAGACGTACACCATCAATCCCAACGTGGGCTTTCATCTACCACCTCCCTCCTCTGGTCCCCCGAATTCACACCCCTGAACAGAGTCCCTGTTTCTTCAGTGCTCACATACCCACTGTGATGAAGAGATTATGAGCTCCAGCAATGCCCCAACCCCTCCCCCCCATGGCTAGTATGTTCCTTACAGGCCCCTTGATTAAGGCATGAAACTCTCCTGTAGAGGTGCCTGGGTAACTCCATTGACTATTGGTTTGGGCTCAAGTCATGACCTCAGAGGGGTGAGATCGACCCCATGTTGGGCTCCAGGTTCAGTGAGGTGTCGGCTTGGGATTCTCTTTCTCTCTCTCTCTCACTCTTTCTGCCCCTCCCTCTTAAAGAAAGAAATCTTTAAAATTCTCCTATAAAAAAGTAACTCCATCAGCTCCATCATTGAGTTCTTAAATTTTTTCCCTTTAAGATGTAGACATATGCAGGAGGAGTGAAGTCATGTTAGTATGAATCAGTGTTTTTACAAGCTCTGTGGGACAGCACCTGAAATCACTCAGGTCTGAGGGAAAGCAGAGGGAAGGGGAACCCCACAGTATGAGAACATGGAGACCAGTTCAGGCACCCATTCTCTGGCATTCTCTCTCTCAGAGTGGATGCCTCTATTCCCCCACCCCCACCCCAGTGGTCAGGGAGACTGGATCAGGCACTGTGTCACCAGGATCCTCTACATTTTCCAGGTCCTAACTTACTCTCTTTCTTCCATCTGGATTTCCCATCAGGCCCACAATCTCCATCGCACTTAAGATTTAATCTGTCCTTTATGGGTCAACTAAAATATTGCTGGTGCCCTCAAGGCCTCTTCCATCCCCCCACCTACATCCCTATCTCTTGTTCACACTGCTCTTCTAGCCCTTTTTTTTGGCCATTTACTTGCATTCCCGTCAATCCTATTATCGGGTCGTGAATTACTTTAGCATATGCCCCATGTCTCACTCCTCTTCCGTGCCTAGGTCCTACGACACTGCCTGGAACACACAAGTATTTAATAAACATTTCCTGAATTAAATAGGCTCAGAGTTCACAAGACCTTTGATTTTCCAGAATCTTATTACATTCTTTTCACACAAACATATAGTAAGGCATTAAACCAAAAATGCATGGGAACAAGCCTCCTCGTGCAGTAAAATTAGTTTCATGTTTCAAAAACATTCATTAACATGCATTTCCCATTAAAAGGGAAGACCAGATCCAAGGGCAATAACTTCATCTTCACATACCTAGTTAGCTAACATGCATATGCTTTCGTACCATGGATTTGAAAGTCATGAACTTAAAAATCAGTTCGCCTTAACTTTGTGAGCTCTGAATTGCATTTCCTTCCCCATTTGCTTAACATCAATGACACCCAGAACAATGCCAGGAAAGGCTCTGGAGGTGCCCGTGATGTTATCAGTGGCTGCAGGGGAACCAACTTGGGAGCCTGAACCCAGGTCTGGCCAGAAAAGAAAGTTCATTTCAAAGGACTGAATTTATCACTCTCATTTGTTATTTGAACCTGGCTTTGAATACTTTGATTCCATATTAAAGAGGTTTTTCACACCAAAACACTAGAATTCATGAATCTAAATGACTTCTCTCCTCTCCTAATTCTATATACTTGTTCCATTGACATTATCATTGCTCACAAGGTATTCAGAATTTCTCCTTGGGATTGCCTCTGATCTGTGTCAGCTAGGACTTTCTTTCGAAACGGAAATGGCATTTGCAAGTTGGGTCACTCAACTTCTTCCACCAGATTTTGCTCCAAATGACTCAGAACTGATTTCACAAGCGAAATCTGCCATAAAAGAGTTGTGGGCACCGAGGACGCCGACATCCACAGCCACAGTCCCTCTGCCACAACAACGCAGAGTGCCAGGAGGATGCCATAGTAGAGACGGTACTCATTCAGAGAGTACATGTTTGGGCATGTTCACTTAAAAGTCGGGCTGCTAGCCTTCATCTATAAAACAGGAATGACAATTCACATCTGTAAAAGACCGATGATCTACAGGAAGTAAATAATTGGTCATTTTGCAAAGATGATAGAAGTGGTAACTAGGGGCACCTGGGTGGCTCAGTGGGTTGGGCCTCTGCCTTCAGCTCGGGTCATGGTCTCAGGGTCCTGGGATCAAGCCCCGCATTGGGCTCTCTGCTCAGCGGGAAGCCTGCTTCTCCCTCTCTCTCTGCCTGCCTCTCTGCCTACTTGTGAGCTCTCTCTCTGTCAAATAAATAAATAAAATCTTAAAAAAAAAAAAAAAGGCAGTAACTAACCTTGTGGTCATCGTTTTGCAATGTATCCATGTATCAAATTGTGGATCAAATCATCACCTTATACACCTTACCCTATATGGCAATATGTGCCCATGGTGTCTCGATAAAGAAGCAGAGATTATTTTCAGGACAAAAAACAATGATCTATGGAGGTGAAAAAAAGCTCAGCACCATCAGTTCAGTCCTTTGTTTTCTCAATTCACCTTTATTAAGCACTGACTCAGAGCACGTGCTGCCCCAGGGGCTGAGGGAAGAAACAGATGGAGGAGACTTTTTCTCTTAAAGTATTCTGACGCTGAATGGTGGGAGAGACACATAGAACATGGCCACGTTATTTGAGTACTTTCGAGGAAGCATGCTACAGGGGAGCTGTGGCAGCGCAGAGGAGGGGAGCTGACCCACATAGAGCCCATGGTGTGGGAGAATATGCCAGGAATAAGGATGATGGGAAAACCCACCCCATAAATATGAGCACTAGTTTGCTTTAGGGGAGATCACGCTGCAACACCTTCTTCCCGGTCTAAAATATCCCAACACCCCCAGAGAGGCTATATATAATTTATCCGAAGCCTAGTAGAACATGAAACATAATAATCCATGCAAATTGCTACTCATTTATAATTAATAAAGTCTAAGTCACCATTCTGTTTAGTGGGTGACACTCTAAAACACCGCACATTCTCACCGGCATGGAAACAAAGAACAAAGAAAAACGATGATCCTCTCTCACTGATGGCTTAGACTCCTCCCTACCCAACCTCCCCCTTCTCTGGTCCAGCTACTTCAGTTTGTAACACAGGGTAGAAGAGGAAGGGGGTGTTGTGTTGTCTGAAAGTGAGGCATTGTCTCTACCTTCTAATCACGCTTCCTTGTGGGGAACTACCAATTAGCGCTGTCTGGTTCCCAGCCTGGCGACCTCCTCCTCCTTCTAAAGTAGCACTCCCGGTCCGGATCCTAGTCTAGAGCCAATCCCACAGCTCAGCCAGGCCCCCAGCCACGGGATTCCATTCATCTCACAGTCAGTCTGGCACCCTGCTTGTCCTTGTTCTGATACCTATAGGCTTCCACCTATTCGCTAATGGAGCCATCAACTCACAGCACATTTCAAAGGTAACAGTCCCAGGATACCCGTGCTATATTGCCTGTCTTACAAATAAAAATATCAAGGTTCAGAAGAAATTACGATATTGCCCAAGATCTCCTCGTTAGACAGCAGCGGAGCAGGGATTTGAACCCAGGTCTGTCTCATTCCAAATGCCCCGCTTTCTCCTCGGTTTCGCCTTGGCTCCCAGGGACTCGTGCCGTGACTTCTGAAGGAATTGTCCCACCTCTCTGGTCCTTAGTCTCCTCATCTGTAAAGGGAAGGGGCTATCTCAACATTTCTGAAATTACTGTCTCTTGGTGTGATCGTGTCCACAAGTTCACAGCATAGGGCGAGAAGGTGGTGGAGGACTCCACAGACAACTACATCCTAGAAAACAGATTTAAACAGAGCCAAGGTATTTGCTGCAGGACTTCTAAAAGCCTTTAAGAGAACGATATGCTTTGGGAATCTTTGAGATGGCGATATAGCCTTATTTCCCTCATTTTACCACGGAACTTCGTTTTCCCCGGAACACTAGTACGCCCTGGAACCAGTTTGGGAAACACTGTCCTGGAGGCCACAAGGTGCTTTCAGTTCCTCCAATCAGCGCCTAGACTCCAAAGCCTCTGCTTCTCCCTCCTTGGCTGCTACAGAGCTTTAAGGCCATCTAGGGAAGATGCATCCATCATGTTTCTCCGTGGCCTACATTGAAGCTGCAGAGAAAATCCGTGCAGCTAATTAATGGAATCGTTAATTCTTTAGTTAGCACAAAGTAGGCTACCTTCCCATTTCCTCAGCAAGGACCAGAGTGAAATGGAAGCCGCAGCTGCAAAGCACTCTCACAGTTTCACAGCGCAGTCTATTCCTGGTCATCTATTTTTCCCAGAGCACTCAGACTTGGATTCATTTTCATAAACTCCAGGCTGCTATTTTGGGATTTGCTTTTGTAGGTCTAAATTGATTTAGTTCACAGTGGACTCTACTTCGCTGTATCTGTCTAAAAGGAGAGCTGCCCATTTATCTGGATTTAGCCGTCATGCCGTGCGGTCCGGATGAAAGAGGCTGGGCTGGCAAGGTTCACAGAGACTCTTCAAAGCCCAGGATGCTGTGGTTCCCTAATTTCTCATCCCACTTCTCTCACATTTTCAACTCCTTAGGAGAGCCACTGAAAATTTTTAAATTAAAAAAAAATAGGAAGGAAGGAAACAGAAAAGAAAGGAGAGAAAAAAAAAAAACTTTTTTTTTTTAAGATGTCATTTATTTATTTGAGAGAGAGTGCAAGAGTGAGAGCGAGCACGAGCAGGGAGAGCAGCAGAGGGAGAGGGAGAAGCAGGCACCCCAGGGAGGAGGAAGGACCCTGATGCTGGGCTCAGATCCCAAGATCCTGGGGATCATGACATGAGCCAAAAGCAGACAGAAGCCTAACCGACTGAGCCACCCAGACACCCCAAAAGGAAGATACTCTTATTTCCCTTCCTTTCCATTGTTTTTTGATTCCTATCCCCTATTTATTTAAAAAAGGGAAATAAAGAAAGAAAGAGAAAGAAAGAAAGAAAGAAAGAAAGAAAGAAAGAAAGAAAGAAAGAAAGAAAGAAAGAAAGAAAGGGAAGTTTATCTGAGGTGGTTAAGTCAGGATGACCTGAGCAGCAAGATGAGAATCCCCATTTTCCTGACTAGGACATAGATTTGATTGAAACTTGTACCCAATTTTCTACAAACCAATGGACAAGTCACAACAAGTGCATCTGTTTCCCCAACTATAAAATGGGATAATAATATCTCTAACCTTTTCTTCCATTCTTAGATTGCCCCAAAGATAAATTTGATGCTGTAAAATCCACTTTGAACATTTCAGTGAAAGGAACTACAGAAACAAAAGCAGTAGTTAATTACAGAGCTGCTTGGTAAAACACTATTGCATTCTGAGTACAGTGAACGCAGACCAAAAATTTTATTGGATTTTGCTGCTCTGTTTAACCACCATATAATATATGACACATCCTGTTTCCCACTGAAAGGACCAGGGCTGGAGCATCCTGTCGTGACAAGATGGCAAGGAAATTAACAAAGCCTAGGAGACCCATTTCCAAAGGACCATGGGATGACCTCAATAAGATCTCATCATACATAAATGGGACCACTGGAGCTTCAAAAAGAGTAATAACAAGACAGTTGAAAATATCATCATGTTTAAATTTATCAGCTTATAAAATATCTAAAAAATCTAATTCATGAGCAACATGTTCATTTCCATAATTATGGTGACAGTTTTGCAGATGTATACATTTATCAAAACTCATCAAATTGTACATTTTAAATATGTGCAATTCATGTCTACAATACCTCAGTATTCATGCTAAAAGTAAAGAGATGAAATGATAAATCATTTAGTACAGGATAATGCTAAAAACGAACTCATTATTTTGAATAATGAGAATTCAAGCATTTTTTTCTGTCTAACCCAAATTGTACTTTTTTTTGTTTTTCACTTAAATTTTGTTAGCTAACATACAGTGCAATATTGGTTTCTGGAGTAGAATTCAGTGATTCATCAGTTACATACAACACCCAGTGCTCATCACAACAAGTGCCCCCCTTAACACCCGTCCCCGATCGAGTCCCTCCTCCACCCACCTCCCTCCGTCAATGCTCAGTTTGTTCTCCATTGCTAAGAGTCACTTAACAGTTTGTTTCCCTCTCTCCTTTTTTTCTTCTCCCCCTTCCCATATGTTCATGTTTTCTTTCTTAAATTCCACATATGGGTGAAATCACATGGTATTTGTCCTCTCTGACTGACTTATTTCACTTAGCATAATACACTTAGGTCCATCCACGTTGTTGCCAATGGCAAGATTTCATTTCTTTGATGGCTGAGTAATATTCCATTATATAGACATAGATATAGATAGATATAGATATATAGATATATATCTTGTCTTCATTTGTGTGTGTGTGTCTGTGCGTGTGCATGTGCGTGTGCATGCGCGTGTTGTGTATATCACATCTTCTTTGTCCATTCATCACTTGATGGATATTGGGCTCTCTCCATAGTTTGGCTATTGTTGATAATGCTGCTATAAATATCAGGCTGCATGTACCCCTTCATATCTTTATTTTTGTATCCTTTGGGTAGGGTAAATACTTAGTAGTGTGTTTGCTGGCTCGCAGGGTAGTTCTATTTTTAACTTTTAGAGGAACCTCCAAACTATTCTCCAGAATGGGTGTACTAGTTTGCATTCCCACCAAAGGTCCAAGAGGGTTCCTCTTTCTCCACATCCTTGCCAACATATGTTGTTTCTTATGTTGTTAATTTTAGCCATTCTGACCACTGTGAGGTGGTGTCTCATTGTGGTTTTGTATTGTTTTTGTATTGTCTCATTGTATTTTCATGATGATGAGTGATGTTGAGCATCTTTCCATGTGTCTGTTAGCCATCTGTATGTCTTCTTTGGAAAGATGTCTGTTCATATCTTTTGCCCATTTCTCAATTGGATTTTCTGGCTTTTGGGTGTTGCATTTGGTAAGTTCTTTCTAGATTTTAGATACTAATCCTTTATCTTATATGTCATTTGCAAATATCTACTCCCATTCCATAGGCCACCTTTAGTTATGCTGGTTGTTTCCTGTGCTGTGCGAAAGCTTTTTATCTTGATGAAGTCACAACAGTTTATTTTTGCTTTTGTTTCCCTTGCCTCTGGCAGTGTGGTAGTAAGAACTTGCTGTGGCCAAGGTCACAAAAGTTTCTGCCTATGTTCTTCCCTAGAATTTTAATGGTTTCCTGTCTCCCATTTAGGTCTTTCTCCCATTTTGAATTTATTTTTGTGTATGGTGTATGGTCCAGTTTCATTATTTTTCATGTTGCTGTCCAGTTTTCCCAGCATGACTTGTTGAAGAGATTGTCTTTTTTCCATTGGATATTCTTTCCTATTTTGTCGAAGATTAGTTGACCATATAGTTTGTGGGCCCATTTTGGGGGTTCTCTATTCTGTTCCATTGATCTGTCTGTTTTTGTGCCAGAAGATACTATCTTGATGTCTACAGCTTTGTAATAAAGCTTGAAATCCAGAATCATGATGCCTCCAATTTTGTTTTTCTTTTTCAGGATTGCTTTGGCCACTCATGGTCTTTTGTGGTTCCATACAAATTTTAGGATTGCCCAAAATTTACTTTGAATAATCAAATAGTAGATGAAGTTTCTCTTTATAGATATATTTCCATTAATAAATAATGAAGGAATCCCTAATAAATTAATGACTGTAGACACAAATTATCAACAACTACAAACAACACAAAAAGAAAACACCACCACTTATAAAGTTGCTTTGCTAAAAAAATTAAGCTCAATTCTGGATCAAGTTTCTAGGTCCAACTCCCAGTTTGCAAGAAATAGGAGGAAAGGACACGTTAACTGGTAATATGAACATGTGATCAGAAAAATCCAGATAGTAAGAACTTTGCAGGACAAAACTGATTTCTTCACCAAATAAATTACAAAAGAGAGAGAAGAACCTACAGGTTTAACAGAAACATAAAAGAGCAGCACCAAGGTGGTTCAGTTGGTTAAGTGTCTGCCTCCGGATCAGATCATGACCTCAGGGTCCTGGGATTGAGCCCTGCATCAGGCTCCCTGCCCAATGGTGAGCCTGCTTCTCCTTGCTCTGCCTCTCCCCTCTGCTTATTCTCTCTCAAATAAATAAATAAAATCTTCAAAAAAAAAAAAAAAGGAAGCATAAAAGATATCAACGAATACAATATGTGAGCCATATTTAGATCTTGATTCAAAACCACAAAACTTTAAAACTTATATAACAATTGGAAATTAAAAATAGATTAAATACTTGATATTAAAAAGTTATTGTCTGTTATCAATGGTGTGAAGCTGTTATAATGGTCTTTTTTTTTTTTTTTTGAAAGAAAAAGAGAGTGAGGGGAGGGGTGGAGGGAGAGAGAGACATAGAATCTCAAGCAGACTGCACTGAGTGGAAGCCTGACGCAGGGCTTGATCTCAAGACCCTGAGATCACAACCTGTGCCAAAGGCAAGAGTCGGACACTCAACCGACTGAGTCACCCAGTCATCCCACGGTCATGTTTTCTTTTTTTTAAAGAGATCTTATCTTTTGAAGATATTGAAAAATTTATGGATGAAAATGTATGATACCTGAGATTTGCATCAAAGTAACACAAGAGGGTAGAAATAGGTAAAACAAGATTGGCCACAACTTCATAGTTGAGTGGTAGGTACACAGATGTTCATTATACTCTCCTCTCCACTGCTGTGTGCTTAAAATATTCCTTAATGAAAAGTGTTTTGAAAAATAATAACATCCTCTTGGCAATTTAGCTAACTCCCCCTCATACACTTACCTAGCAGAGAAATGAATCCAGTAGCATCAAACGCTTGAAGCTGTTCCTGTCAATTAATATTTAGAAAATGCTTTGAGGTTTGAAGATGAAAGATACCATATAATTGTAAGGCATTATTACTATATTACCATATAAATTACACAGTAAATTTGGAAATCCAAATATGATCACCACCTAATTTGAGATTTGGGTCATGTGGACCATAAGGTTCCTGAGAAATGTCCATAAAGGGTCAATGGTCAAACATTGAGCCAAATGGAATTTTTTCCCATAAAAGATACCCCCTTAGGCAGAGCAAATCTAAGGCAAAATTACTAACAAAATTATGTTTGCCTCCAGGCTCCCCCCATCTTCTTATTCAAGAACATGGTCTTCTGCCTCTCTTATTCCCTCCTCCATGTTCCTAATTAACCCACGCTATACCTGAACACCCAAAATTATCCTGCCAATCAAGATTTCATCCATTCATTCATTTTACTAAAAAACATTTATTGAGTGTCTACTCTGTGCAAGGAATAAAGATATGAATAAAGCTCATCCGGTAGGAGCTCATTAGCTATTGGGGGCAGCAAGACATCTAAATAAATTATCACAATGCAACTACATGAGGTATGGGCAAAGTGGGAGCAGAATAGGAGTTACTAACTCTGTGGGAGGATCTCGTGAAGTGTCACCAGGACAGTGACATTTAACCTGCCTCATGAAAGATGAACAAGAGCTCAGAAGAGCTCAGAGAAAGGCATTCAAGGTGTATTAGTGAGAGTTCTCCAGAGAAACCACGCCAGTAAGATACACAGAGATACATGGAAAGAGGAGATTTACTATAGGAATTGGCTCACGTGCTTACGGAGGCCAAGTCTCCAGGCCAAGCTGGAGAACTGTGAAAGCCAGTGGTATCATTCAGTCTGAGTCCAAAATCTGAGAACCAAGGCAGAAGAAGTGCGGGGTTCCAAATCAAGCAGAAAGAGTGAACTTGCCTCCCTCACCTTTTTGTTCTATTCAGTTCTTCAGTGGATTGGATGAGGCCCACCCCCACTGAAGAAGGCTATCTGCTTGACTCCACATGCCAATTCAAATGCTAAAGCACCCTCCACAGACATGCCCAGAAATAATGTTTTATCCACTACCTTGGCATCCCTTAGTTCAGTTAAGTCAGTACATAAAAAATACTCGAGGCAAAGGGCATAACGCAAAGTCATAAGCGAGTCTGGACAGAGAGAATACTCATGTACAGAGAGATTTGTTTGGAAAGGGGGATGGAGTCAGGTCTTGAAAAGTCCTGTGCACTGTGCTGGGGACCTTGAACTTGATCCTGGCACCCCTAGATGCTTTCTGAGGCAAGAATGCCTCATTCAGACCTGCATTAGGACTGCACATTTCCTTGCTTGTCTTTGGACCATGTGAGACTATAAATTATTTGCCCAGGCTTGTTCTAGCTTGTAACCCCTAGTTCCCAGGACAGATTTAGACCTTTTGCAAGGGTCAAATTTAAAGGCAGTAATTTCCTTTTTTTTTTTTTTTTTAAAGACAATAGCTATAAACAATGCTTTGGAAAGGAGCTTGAGGAAGAAAAAAATAGAAGAGGAATTTATCCCTTAAAATAAGAGTAGCCTGGCAACGAGCTAATGTAACCTTTACTCCTACTTCCAAACTCTGGGATACCCCTCCTCACGAGTGATCCTGGGGAGAAACTGCAAAGGGACTTACAGGTCAAAGGTCACAACCCAGGCATAAGTATTAAGATTCCCTGTACAAAAGAGAGGAGAAAGATTACAAGCCATCAGTCCCCTGAAAAGAAGGTAAATGGAGCAGGCCTTGAAAGAGAAAGAAGCTGTGTCCTCATGATGGGATTTGGGCCAGCAGAGCAGGAGAACTGGTGTAGCATAGTATTTCCCCAAGGAGCCCCCTTCATAATATTTCCCCAAAGAGCCCCCTTCTCAGGTCATGGGAACTTGGTCTAAGGCAGTGACAAAGGGGTCTGGATGTCTGAGAGATCCAGACTACCTCTGGGAATTTGAAAGGAGTCACGAACTCTAGGAGAGCTCAGTGACTAGACTGCCTGCAGCCAGCAGGAAGGCAGGCCCAGCTGGAGGCGCCTCGCCTGCCTGGCAGAGAGTTCGGCGACCAGAGAACAGCAGGGCCTTGGAGGGATATGGCTATGCAGCATGCCCCAGGATAAGACATAGCATCTAGGGATCAAATAGTGGACAGACGGCTGGCAAAGTCCCAGCAAAATATGCTGGCAGTTCCACCCTGGGGTGGGGGGTGGATTTCCTGCCTCTGAATCACAGCCTGGAGGTCCGCTTGGTTGACCTGGATGCTGGTCCCTGAAAGGACAATGGATCATGTTAACGCCAACTCAGAACTCATTGGATTCTTAACACTTCTCAGCCCTCCAGTAGTACTGCTATGTCTTAACTCACCCTTTCTCCAACAGCCTGTTCTGACTTTGGATTTGTTCCCACTGTCCAAACTTACTAAACATTTGAAGCTGCTAGGGAGTTAACACAGTCCTGGGTAAACCCATACACGTGGCAAGTTTTGTTTTTCTAAAATAATCTACTGAGGTCCTTTGACATAACTTGATTCCTATTCTTCATCCTTTTTATCTTCCTTCTTATTCATAGACATTTTGAGAATGTGTGTAACCTTATTACTTTATTAGCAATTCCTAGCCATGGATAATTCGTTTTTCTATTGTTGCAGCAAGAGCAGCAGCCTATCTTTTACTCCCACCATAGCTTAGTGACCAACTGCTAGTGTCAACACCTTTGTGTGTGTGACCAGCTTGACCATTTTCACTGATCAAATTGATTTCTGTTCCAATTAGTCTAAACACCAATCAGTGATGCACAATTGAGCGCGATAATCACTTAGAAGTTCAAAGCATGGTGCACAAAGTATACATTTCACATTACATCTAATAGTAATTTTTTTTCATTCTATTGTCAATATATTGAATTGGTGTTTCTTTCATAAATCTGGGGGGTTTTCTTTGTAAATTATTAATAAAATATTGTCAAACGTTTAAAAAAAATTGGATAGGAGGGGCGCTTGGGTGGCTTAATGGTTAAATGCCTGGCTTCTGCACAGGTCATGATCCCAGGGTCCTGAGATCAAGTCCCGCGTCAGGATCCTGGCTCAGTGGGGAGTCTACTTCTCCCTCTCCCTCTGCCTCTCCCCCCTACTCATTCTCTCTCTGCATGTGTATCTCTCTCTCTCAAATGAATAAATTTAAAAATCTTTAAAAAAAATTGGATAGGAATTGAACAAAAATTTTATGCTTACAGATGTTTTTGTTTCCTTCCTGTGTTTGGTTAGAAATACAT
The DNA here is from genome assembly GCF_030435805.1 of Mustela lutreola. Taxonomy (NCBI): domain Eukaryota; kingdom Metazoa; phylum Chordata; class Mammalia; order Carnivora; family Mustelidae; genus Mustela; species Mustela lutreola. Next base: position 160,634,086 of record NC_081290.1, on the reverse strand, counting down.
ACAGCTCAAGGATTTGGAATTCAGTTTCTAGGTTGCTTTAGTGCACAACAACCTTTGAAAGTATCCTTGAAGAAGAAGCGCTTCGAAGTGTCTGGGAGAAAAGGGACACACTACTCTGAATGTATGTGTGGGGGTGGGAGCAGAGAATAGAAACAATCAGCCAAAATAAAAGAGTTTTGACTAAGAGCACAACATTTTAGGTATCTCGTCACCAATAACAAATTAGCCCAACATTTGGTTGGGCTAATTTCTAACTTCTAAGTGATTATCGCGCTCAATTGTGCATCAATTAACAATAAACAGTGTTGTAACATATATTGTCTCTCCTTTTCTGTGGGACAAAAACTCAGGAGCACCTTGAGTGGCTATTTCTAGCTTGTGGATCCCGGATCTTTCACAAGGTTACAGTCAAGGTGAAAGGCAGGCCTGAGGTCATGGATGGTAGACCAGAACTGGAGGGTCTGACATCATGGTCAACAAGTTGGTGCTGGCCATTGGCAGACGTCAGTTCCTTTGCTCCATGGACCCCTCCAGAGGACTGCTTGTTTCCTCACAACATGACAGCTGGTTTCCCTAGAAGGAATTATCCCAAAAAGAACCACATGGAAGTCACAACGTCTTATACATCCCTAGCCTCAGAAGTCACTTGCAATCATTTCTTTAATATCCTACTGACCTGCCAAGTGGACTATTCAGTGTGGGAGATGCTTCAATACCAGATGCCAAGGTTCACCAGGGGCCTTCTCCAAGTCTGACTACCACAATGACACGGACAGATGCTGTCCCCTCCATATTTCAAGTCTTGTACATTGCTGGAGTTTCCTTGCCCTTCGAAACAGAATTAAAACTCTGCTTCAACAGACATCCCGCATATAATGGAAAACCCGATGGCCATCCCAACATCTGCCTCTAGTCCCCATACCCCAGGGCCCTGTGTTGGACATAGAGAGGTTCAGCCCAGATCCTCTTCAAGGAAGGACCTGTTGTCTCCATTCTTGAGACTACTGTGTGACGACCTCCACCTCTCATTTCCTCCAGGCCGTGTCTCAGTCTCACCTTGCCCAAGGCCATACCCTCTGAGATAGCCCACATCCAGTGACTGACAGAGGAGGGCATAGGAAAGTCCGGCCACTCAGCCCAACTGGGGACAATCCTGATAGGCCATGACAGGTCCATACTGCCACCAGGTCCCAGGTCCAGTTCAGTCTCTCCATCTGTTAATCCTTTTGCCTCCCATAACCCTGAGCCCATGGGCCTCTCTGCTTCATGGAAACTACAAAATCCCTTCCCCTCAGAGTTCTTCCAGAACCTTCTAACTCCTCAAACCAGGCATTTCTGTTCATTTCTTTGGCAGAACCAATTAACTGACTCCGATTCATACCTGGCCCTGGCCACAGAGTCTCTGGGTTCTATTTTTTCACAACTAGGCTGGTTCATCAAGGTTAGATAGACTGTTCTCTCCCCTAGGAATTCCAAGTTCAAATATTAAAGCAATGATCTTTTTTTTTTCCTCCTCACCAAAGGAGAAGGAAAATGAAATAGTCTCCACTTGACTCCTAAACCTCCCCACCCTGTCTCAAAACCAGCCGGGCCCTAGCCGTGGCTCCCATTACAGCCTGCCCCTGCCATCTTGGCCAGGCAGGCTACTTTTCTGACTTGCTCTCCACGCACCTGTTTCCCACCCCCTTCCCCCTTCCCCATACCTTTCTTATCACCAATTCCTCTCCTCCTGCCCCCTTCCCCCATGTCCCCACAGTTGGCTGGCCAAGCTCCCTCCAAGCAAACTCAGCCCTGCTCTGCTCTGGAAACCACCCCCACTGGGCCATAAAGGCAGGGGGAGGGGTGAGAAAGAAAAAAAAAAGACTTCAGACCTGTGGCCTCTTAGCATGAAGAATCCTTCCAGTTGAGGGATTTGTGGTGTTTGTGGTGAAGGAAGGCCCAGCTCACACCTTTCAGCCTGGTTTTCATCTGAGTTCTTAGGAGGCTGTGCTCCCCACCTGATCTCCAGTTCCTGCCTAAGCTCTCAGCCCTATTAGACAGGACCATGCTCTGCTTCTGCCAGGCCCTCAGCCCAGGTGTGGACTCTCCCTGTGCCTCCCTGAGGGAGAAGTGCTAGGTCCCCACGCACTGCCCCCTGCTTCCTGGATCCCCCGTTGCAAGGACCTACAGAACAGCTTGCTTTGGACCTCTTGAGCCCACTTCTAATCCACAGCACTCTGCTGTCCCGGGCTGATGTCTGCAGACTCCTTAGCTAACCCTACACCCAGTCCTCCAAGGTAAGCCCCCAAGAGAGGATCACAAGTGAAGGTTGTTTCCTCCTCTTGTGCACTGTTGGTGGGAAGTACATAATTATAACCTTTCTTTATTTGCTCACTGCCTTGTGTGGGTCATGTCTCACCAACAAATTTATAAACTCATTAAGTACAGAGACTGAGTCTCTCTACAATGCCGTGCTCCCATCGGGCTTTCTCGTTCGTTAATTCATCAGATATTTCAGGGACTACTCCGACCCAAACATTGTTGTTCATGATAGTGAGATACAGAAGCCAAGTCAGCAAAAAGAAACAGGATCCCTGCTCTCATGGTGGGCGGACAGACAATCAAATAATCACACAAATCAACATAAAATCACACCAGAGAGCTACTACTGAAAACACTATGTCACAGTTCCTAAAAAAAGTTAATAATAGAATTGCCATTCCTTGTAGCTATTGCCCCTTCTGGGTATGTAGTCAGAAGATTGGGGCACCTGGTTGCTCAGTTGGTTGGGCGTCTGCCTTCGGCTCCGGTCACAGTTCCAGTCCTGGGATTGAGTCCCACATAGGGCTCCCTGGGAGCCTGCTTCTCCTTCTTCCTGCCCTCATGCTCTCACTTGCTCTCTCACCCTCTCAAATAAATAAGTAAAAGGGGCTCTAACCCAAGTGTCCATCAAAGGACAGAAGGATAAACAAAATGCGGTCTAACCATACAATGGAATATTATTCAGCCTTAAAAAGGAAGGAAATTCTGACACTTACTCAACATGAGTCATGCTGAGTCACAAAAGGTCAAATACTCCATGATTCCTCTTCTATGAGGTACTCAGGAGAGTCAATTCATAGAGACAGAAAGTAGAGTGGAGGTGACCAGGGGCCTGGGGGTAAGGAGGGGATGGACAGTCAGTGTGTAAGGGGGACAGAGTTTCAGTTTGGGACAGTGAAAAAGTTCTGAAGATGTTGGTGGTGACGGATGCACAACAACGTAAACGTACTTAATGTCACTGAGCCGTACACTTCCAAATGGCAAAGGTGATAAACTTACTGTGTATTCTGCATAATTAAAAATAACTTTTAAAATAACAAACAAAAAAGTGGCACCACAGATAAGAGCAACAAAGGCGAGGCGTGGCTGCTCAGAGGACACACATGAGGGCCAAGCCAAGTTTTGCAGGATAAGGGAGGGCTATGGTGATCGGTTGTGCACCCACCTGCCCACAGCTGAGACTCTCAGACGGCACAAGAATCTGAGCTCCCTCGGTGGCTCTCTTCACTCAGACTGAAGAACTACGGGTAGAAGGAGGGAAAGGAGCCTCCCACTACAACATCCTATGGTCATGTCCAGTAATACACAGATCACCTTCAGCTTTCACCTTATTATGTTTCCCAAGGACTACACCAGTGACTCTCAGACTTCAGTATACACAAGACATATCAGAGGAGCTTGTGAAAGGCAGACGCCCAGACCCTAACCCCCCACATACTGATTCAGGGCTTTGCATAGGGCCCAGACAAATATATTTGGAATAGTGTCTTTTAAATACAATTTAAATATGTTTTTTTTAAGATTTTATTTATTTATTTATTTGAGAGAGAGAGAGAGAGTTAGAGAAGAGAAAGAGCACAAGCCGGGGAGGGGATGGAGAGGCAGAAGGAGAAGCAGAGTCCTCGCTGAGCAGGGAGCCCAACGCGGGGCTTGATTTCGGGACCCTGAGATCATGACCTGAGCTACAGGCAACTGCCTAACTGACTCAGCCACCCAGGTGCCCCACAATTTAAATATGTATTTTAAATAACCCCACCTCAAAGTGACCCTAAAGACCACCAGGAGATCACAGTTCTATGAGATACTGGATCTCTATTTCTCTGGTAAATCTAAAACTCCCCAATTAGACCATCATTACTGATAATTTGCCAGTCAAAGGTTAAGGACTGAAATAATTTATTTCAGAATGGCCTGGCTATCCAAAGAAACAAACAGTACAGGAAAACCCTTATATTTACATGATGCCCCTATCTCAAGCTACCTTACAGACTACCCCTTTCTGCAAAGCAGGGAAACATCGCCTCGTGCCCGTTCTGTAAACAGATAAATGAAGGCAGGCACAAAATAGTGATAGGAGTTATTTAAGAGATGCGAGCTTATCATGAAATATGGCTGTCAACCACCTTTCTATGTAGTAGATGAGGTCCAGGGCCCATGTCCCTAGAAGCAAGTCTGTCCAAACCACTTACTTAGAGGCGTGCACTGGTAACGTATACCAGCTTACTAGCCAGCTATTAAAATGTGTTCCCAGCAAGTATTACTAGGTCGAAGCTGGTATATTTAGCACTGCATCAACCTGAAACCACTATTTTCCAATAGTACCTTACAGAGAGGATCCCAGTCTCCCTGGGGTTCTGCATGGTTCATGGAGGACAAATTCTGCTCAGCCATCAAAGGACGACTCCTCTGTTCAATATGGTTATGCCATGAGCTCAACTTGCCTCGATCTTATTTTCTTGAAAACTGGTAACGCTCATATAGTAACAGGTTATTATTCGAGAGGATATTTATTTTATAAACCTGAGCGTGCCACTCCCCAAGCATGGCGGGTTGTGGTCCAACTGCCCTTCTACATTACTAAATGACACTATTGACTTCACTGGGCTCCAGATAGGGCTGAGTACAAGGTGGAGTGAGGGCTTGCATGGAGTTTGGAAAATAAGTTTCTGTTAATAAGGATAGGGCGTTTCTTTGTTATGTCTGGAACTTTTACCTTTGCAGAATGCATGATAGCCAGACTTATTGAATTTCTGCTCTAAGACTTTTTTTTTTTTAAGATTTTATTTATTTATTTCAGAGAGAGAGAGAGAGTGCAGGCGAGATAGAGCATGAGCGGGAGAAGGGAAAGAGGAGAGGGGCAGAGGGCGAGGGAGAAGCAGGCTCCCTGCTAAGCAGAACCCTGGGATCATGACATGAGCCAAAGGCACACACTTAACCAACTGAGCCACCCAGGAGCCGCTCTAAGACTTTCTAAGGAAGCATTCTTTGGCTTGACCATTCCATTCTAGCGTTCCACCTTTCTTAGTAGTTAATTGGGTGGTGTCTTATTTCCCTGGTGAATCAACAAGCAACCAAAGGAAGAGTCAGGATGAAACTCTAGGCCTCCTGATTCTTCCTACCACATGATTGCATATGGAAAAGTCTCCTTATCTCTGAGGAACCTGCAACTTTTTAATAATTGTATAACACAAGGCAGGAAGGTAGCCAGGAAAACACGTCCAGTAGCTCTGGTGTCTGACAGACCCACCTGTGTTTGAATCCTCATTCCCTCAGCTGCTTTGCTTTCATCCACAAATGACAGAAACCCTAAGTCAAATCCTTAGAACACAACTGTCTTTTATTTAAAAACGATTTTTATTTCTTTATTTGTTTGAGAGAGAGAGCATGACAGGGGAGAAGGTCAGAGAGAGAAGCAGACTCCCCATAGAGCTGGGAGTCCAATGCAGGACTGGATCCTGGGGCTCTGGGACCATGACCTGAGCCGAATGCAGTCTCTTAACCAACTGAGCCACCCAGGCGCCCCATAACTGTCATTTTTCACAATGAAGAATCCAGAAGTAGCTGGAAAGGGTGACTCCAGGTGGCTGATTGAGAATAACCCAAGTTCCTCCCAGCTTTCTGCCCTATTCTACCCCAGGCCTTATACCCAGACACAATGGCCAACAGAAAAAGACGATTAATTTCTTACCATTTTTCAAAACATGTTTTATTTAAATTCAATTAATTAACATATAATATATTATTGTTTCAGAGGTACAAGCCTGTGATTCACAAGTCTTTTTTTTAAGATTTTTTAAATTTTTTTATTATTTACTTGAGAGACAGAGGAAGAGAGAGAGTGAGCATGAGAGGGGGAAGGGTCAGAGGGAGAGGCAGACTCCCTGCTGAGCAGGGAACCCCATGTGGAACTCCATCCTGGGACTACAGGATCATGACCTGAGCTGAAAGCAGTCTCTTAATCAACTAAGCCACCCAGGTGCCCCTTATTTATTTATTTACTTATTTTAAGATTTATTTTTTATTTGACAGAGAGAGAGAGAAAAAGACAGTGAGAGGGAACACAAGCAGGAGTGAGTAGGAAAGGGAGAAGCAGGCCTCCCTCAGGGCAGGGAGTCTGATGCTGGGTTGGATCCCAGCACCCTGGGATCATGACCTGCGCCCAGGCGTCCCCTCACCAGTCTTCTATTACACCCAATGCCCATTACATCCCATGCCCTCCTTAATGTCCATCACTCAGCTACCCCATCCTTCCGCACCCCCCACTTACAGCAACCCTCAATTTGTTTCCTAGGACTAAGAGTCTCTCATGGTTTGTCTCCTTCTCTGGTTAGGAGAAAAAGATGATTAATTTCTTTGAGCCCTGCTTCTTTATTTGTAAAACAGTCTTACCATCTGCATGTACTTTATGGGACGGTAAGAATTACACAGGATAAAATGTGTCCAAGCCCTAAGCAGTACACGTGGCCAATGCTCAGTCCTTGAAGACTGAATGAGGTCCGTTCAGGGTCTCCTAGGGGATCTAATTTAAGGGAGTCAGGAGGTAGGCCCTGGATTTAAAATCTACTCAAATGTAAAACCTGGCACCACCGCTTACTGGCTAAGGGACCTTAGATAAATTTCCATCATGTTCCTAAGCCCGTTTCGTAATCTACAGCATAAGCAATCTAGTACCAGGGTGTGGAGAAAGTTAAATAAAATGATGCCCGTAAAGCAAGAAGCACGGAATCTGGTACCTGAGGGGTGTTCAATAAATACGAACAATCAGTGGGCGAGCAAGAGGACCGTCGCTTGGTTGCGGTAGGGTGAGCGGAGCTGGCCCTAGAGGTGGTGGAGTCTTACCAGCCACCGAAAGGGCAGGGCCTCTGTCGGGGCGGAACCCAGGGTTAATGAGACCGGGGCTGGTAAAACCAGACGAGCGTTCTAGATCTTCAGTTGCCCAAGGAACGACTCCGCTTTTGATACGGTAATGCAGGGAGGCCCCTGCGGGAATCCCGCGTGGGGCTTGAGCGGATGGGCTCCCCGGTCCGGGCCAGGCCAGTCTCCCCTCCTGAGGGGAGGCTCACTTGCCTCCCGAGCTCCGTAGGTGGCAGTGTGTGTGCGGCGTTGGAAGGGAAGGCAGGCGTGGCCACCCCGGAGCCTGGCCCGGACCCCAGCCCAGCTCCACCCCAACTCTCCACCCCCCCCCACCCCGCCCCGGGGGAAACGCAACAATCCAGACCGCCTTCCAGCGCCCTTCCTCTGGCCTCCCCTCCTCCTCCTAGTCAACCCGCAGGGCTGGAAACAAACAAACCAGGCATGCCTAGAAGCACCTTTGCAATAAATAATAATAATAATTTAATAATAATAATAATAATACAGCACGAAAAAGCCTCAGCTGAGTTTGTAAACACCATTACCTAACCTTTGCTTTCAAAAGGGATTTTGAAACTTGTTTCTCCTTTAACTGGTTCTACAGGCAGCCTTTGGGTCTCAGAAACCCATCCTGCCAAGGAGAGGTTAAAAGGGAGGATTACATGGCGTTAAGAACTCAAAGTCGGGCTAATTCTCGCTCAGCATGCTTGCCATTCACACCGGAGTAAATGTTTTGCTCACTCCACCCCCTCCCCCAACGAGATGATTTTAGGCTTACAGGGTGATTTATCCCTCAGGAGCTCCGCAAATTATCTCCTTCTGGCACCTCTGAGAAGCAGTTATTTTCGAAGCTAAGGGTACCAGCTGCCTGGAAGACAGAGGAACAAATCCTCTGAAGGAGGCAGACATCAGCCCTGCAAAACCAGGCAAGTGGCAACAGTCTTAGGAAAAACATAGAAACAACGGAGTCCCGCCCGCGTTTAAGTTCACTCTCTACCATCTACCTGAGTTTAGTTTATGCAACTCTTTTTTTTTTTTTTCAAAGATTTTATATATTTATTTGACAGAGATAGCACAAGTATGCAGAGCAGCAGGCAGAGGAAGAGGGAGAAGCAGGCTCTCTGCTGAGCAGGAAGCAAGATGGAGGACTTGATCCCAGGACATTGGGACAAAGACCTGAGCCGAAGGCAGCCGCTTAACTGACTGAGCCACCCGGGCGTCCCGCACACAGTCTCTTTTTTTTTTTTTTTTTTTAAGATTATTTATTTATTTATTTGACAGAGAGAGATGACAAGCAGGCAGAGAGGCAGGCAGAGAGAGAGGAGGAAGCAGGCTCCCCGCTGAGCAGAGAGCCCATGGGGCTCGATCCCAGGACCCTGGGATTGTGACCTGAGCTGAAGGCAGCGGCTTAACCCACTGAGCCACCCAGGCACCCCCAGTCTCTTGTTTAAAACCTACAATTTGGTTGAGGGTTAATGTCTGCTTCTTCCGACAAAATCTCAAGAAAACAGAGCATTTGTGGGAACTGTGCTGCTCCCTAGTTCTCCCCAGCCCTGTCTGCAGGCGCAGTAGCGATGACGCCTCTCCTCTGAGTCATTTCAATTCTTCCTCCTGCTGCCCCTTTTCCGCACATCCACTTGTGTGTGACACAGCTTGACAGGCCCCCGTGGAATGTTCAGCGGGGCAGGAGCCCTGGGGCATCCAGAGATCCACCAGTGGGGAGTGGGAAGGGGATTCACAGAGCCCACTGCAGGCCCTGTGCTAGCACCTCTGGGATATAAATCCCCACTGTCCTGGGCTGGGGGTGGGTACGAGGGGAGGGTAGGAGGAAGGAGGGAAACACTGTTCGGCCGCGTGATGTAGTCATGTTCTTTATCTTTGTTTCCATTTTGGAAAGTAAACTACAATTCTTTAGTTTCCAGGTTTTTTAAAAGATCCAGTATTATTTCTAACCTCGAAAAAAAAATATTTAAAATTTACGGCTGGAAAAATAACTCCTCAATATGTCTTATGAGTAAGCTATATGTGCTGAACAGAGTTAGGCTTAGAGTAGAATGAAATGAAGTGGAATAGATGGCGGGCTGGCTTCCAGAGCCTCCAAGGACTTCAACCCCCAGTTGTTAAAAAGCTATTTAAATCAACTTGCACTTCAACTCCTCATCTCCTCTCCCTTCTGCTCTCAATCCTTTAGTCTCTATTACTTCCCCTCAGGGTAAAGGAAACAAATGAGTGAGTCCTTGCCCTTTGTCCCACCTAGTGTTAGGGGGTGTGTTACCTAACAGAACGCTAAAATGGCGCCATGAAGCAGACATTCCTATTGACATTTTAAGGATGAAGCTACCAGCAGCCAGGTTCACCCAGAATCCAGAGGCCACACAGGGCTTAGCCAGGCCTTCCGATTCCAACACCTCCCACCCTCCCCGTGTTAAATTCTGACTTCACTTCTGCCAGAACCAGTAATTAGATTCATAGACAATGGATATCTTCCAAAATGTTTTTACTAGGAATTTGCCACAGCCAGCTGTTTATTTATTATGTTTATCTTCTTCTTCTTTTTTTTTTAAATGAAAGGTAAGAGGTGGATACTAGTTCTCTATGTTCAAAATGAAAGGACAGAAGTATCTGGGGAGAGCTCTCAGTAGAATCATTAAAGGAAAGACTACAGGTCCAAATCCCAACGGAACCCAGCTCCTCACCCAGGAGACGCCAGCATATGGAGTGGTTGGCTACCTGCTCTTAGAGCTGTTCTTCCTGAACAAGAGGAAGGGCTCTGGGCGGCTGGTGCTGGATGTCACAGGGCCAAGTGCCAAAACCCAGTGACCATGTTCAGGGCAATCATCATTGGCAGTGTGGAGGGCGGGGGGCAATTGTAACCTGGGCTCTGTGCGCATAGTTGGGGAGAGACAGCGAGAGGATGACACCGTATGTGAGACACAGAGCGTGAGTGTGCACATAGACAAATGGTATCATTTCTTCTTTCCTTCAGGGCTAGGATGAAAAACCTCAGCAGCACCTCAACTGTTTCCCTCAACGTAAGATGTCAAGATGTTAATGTGCATGGGGTGGCAAAAACCTAGAAGGGAAAATGGCTATGTGTCTTCTCCAGACGGAGGAGGTGAGAGAGATTGCAGTTTGCCTACCTCATACCCCAGCCTCCTTTTCTTTCTTGGTGTTAGAATTCCAGTTTTTGGCTGAGCACATTACTGCCCAGCTGAAAGATTTCATTTTCCAGCCATGCTTGCAGAGGTCTGGCCAGGCGCCTAATCTCTCACTGAAGAGATAGAAGTACTGTGTGGGACTTAGGGAAGTCTTTTTTAAAGGGAGAGAATGCTCTTTTCTTCTCCCCATTCTTGCGTCTTGCTTCGTGGAACAGAGATGAGATGGCTGGCAGGAGCCTTAGCAGTCACCTTGGACCAGGAGACCACCTTAGAGCTGGAGTTGGAAGGGACTGGGGTCTTCGAGAGCTTTGTGGAGCGGTCACACTAGTCTGGAATGCCTAACTCTAGTCTTTTACATGAAAAAGAAATGGGATTTTTATCTTATCGCAGGCTAAATTGGGAAAGGGAGTACGTGTGGGGAAGAGTGTTTCTACCTTATGTAGATGAACCTAATCCAAACTGATAAAGAATTTATATTGAGACAGCACAATCTTATTTTGCTGGAACTTTTCTCAATTTATAGGAAGAGACTGTGGCTAGAACAAGGAAAGCTATAGAGTGAGTCTCATCTTCCTGCGTCATCAAAATGTCCCACTCATTCCAGAGGCCAGAATAATTGATGGACTGAATGTATATTTACTGTGCGTCATTAATGTGCCGGGCACGGGAGAGACTCTGTCCAGGGAAGTCCTGCTCCTTTTGTTTTACCATAATTGATTAACCAAATTAGGGCACAAGCCTGAACTCCACACATTTCAAAAGCCCCCACGGGCTCCCCAGCACTGCAAAAGAGTGGTGAAATAACCAGCTGTCCCTGGCCCGGGGGAGGGGGGGGCTAGGTGACCTGAACGCATTTTATGTGTTCTCCCTCCTTTTTTTTTTTTTTTTAAAGATTTTATTTATTTATTTGACAGACAGAAATCACAAGCAGGCAGAGAGAGAGGAGGAAGCAGGCTCCCCGCCCAGCTGAGAGCCCGGACTGGGATCATGACCAGAGCCGAAGGCAGAGGCTTTAACCCATTGACCCACCCAGGCACCCCCGCCCTCTTTTGAACTAAGCCAACCTTTACGCAAAAGGTGTTACTGTCCTCAGCGTATAGATGTGGACTCTGAAACGCAGAGGTAGACCAGCCCTTATGCAGCCAGACAGTAAATATTTGGAACGCTGGTCGATAAGTATATATTGAATGAATGACCAAAACTCCATGCTTTGTTCACTAGCTTGTGGGGCATAAACGTGGAGGAGAAAAGGCTGATGTGACATCGCCATTCCTAAATGTCTTTGGAATAGATGAATATGAATGGCTGGGGGGCTTCCCAAGAGTCAGAATGGGACGAGAACACTTATCTCTCCCGGCCACCACACCAACAGCTCTACCAATCATTCCACGGATCCACCTTCTCGATAGCACGCCTGCTTCTCGGGTTCTTTCTGCTCCTGACTGCGGGCTCACCAGGGCACCAGGTGTCATGGGAAAAGCACAAGACACGTCCCTTGCTCCTGTGGTGGCTGGCAAGAGCAAAGCCTCAACCGGAAGACGCTTCAGCTCTTGGGTAGGGTTTCACAACACATATGCCCTAAGAGGGTCGCTCAATCACTTGGCCTCAAGTGCCTAATTTACAAATATATATTTTATTCAGCAAACAGGTGTTCAGCACTAGGCTGACTAAGTGTGGAGGATGCAGAGAGAAAGGTAGAATACTTGTCCCTAAGGACTGGGGTCCAGTGAAGGAATTTAAAGATCATGAGGTCCATTAATGCCAAACATGCTGTCCTATCCCTGAAGTCCCTAATCTGGGGTGCACAAAAGTAGGGGTGCAACTGCTTTTCTCCATCACTGCCATCCTGCTGAATTTCCAGTCATCAAGGGGCTTACAGATCTCCTGGTGCTATAGGGCAGTGTCCTCTCAAAGTGCCCAATACTCATGGCACTCAATGGTGCCCTCGGCGTGGCTCTTCTCCTGGCCTCCTGGCACTTCTCAGGCCCTGAGAGCTCAGGGACAGAGGCCCAAACACCTGTCACAGCTAGAGCCCCCTCTCCTGGTACTGTCCCCCAAACCATCATGCATTCTACTCACAGCCTGGTCAGTCCTCACTCCCCAAAGGCCGAATTTTACTTCTTTTTTGTCTAAATGGTAGGTTTCGATGGCCCATAGCAAAAGACATTAGGACAAAATCCAAACCCTCAGGAACATAAAATGGAGAATCCAGATTTTAGAAACAGATGGTCTTCCTTCCCAATAAGGGAGAGAAAGTGATTTTACTCAGGTTGGAGTGATACCAGTAAAGATTTGCCACTGTAAAGAACATTCCAACTACACTTTGAGAATGGTGAGCTATTCTCAGATAATAAGTGACATCTCACATTTTTGAGCATTTCCAGGAGTGTGTGCCAGGCCCTGCACTGTTTCCGCAGCTCAGTCCCTAACCCTCTCCCCAACATCCCTGCAGGAGAACCTAGCATTCGTGGCATTGTACAGGTGCCGACTCCTAAACTTCTCCAGAGTCCAGCCCTTTGACTCCTGGCCGCATACCTGTAACTCCTCTTCTAGATTAGATTCTGGGCCTTTAATCTGTGGCTTTAAGGATCCAGACAGATGTTCCCTCCTCTGGTTAGAATACCCTCCTACCTCCCTTTGTCTCACCAGCCCCTCCTTACTCCTGGGCCCCAGGTGCCACTTGTCTGCTGGTGCTCCCATAACAAAATACCACAGCCCAGGTGGGTTAAGCAACAGAAATTTGTGTTCTCACAGTTCCAGAGGCTGAAGTCCAAAATCACAGTGTTGGCAGATCTAATTTCTCCTGAGGTCTCTCTCCTTGGTTTCTGGATAGCTGCCTTCTCACTCTGTCCTCTGTGGGTGGGTGCATCCCTGCATCCCTGGGGTCTCTCTGTGTGGTCAAATTGGCTGGTCAGACTGGATTAGCACTCATGTTAAAGACATTTAAACGTACTCATCTCTTTAAAGATTCTATCTCCAGGGTCTCCTGGGTGGCTCAGTTGGTTAAGCATCTGCCATAAGCTCAGGTTATGATCCCAGGGTCCTGTGATTGAGTTCCACATCGGGCTCCCTGCTTGGAGGGGAGTCTGCTCCTCCCTCTGCCCATCACCCTGCCCTCATACTCTCTCTCTTACCCTCTTTCTCAAATAAATAAATAAAAACTTAAAAAAAAAAAATCCTATCTCCAAACCCAGTCATATTCTGAGGCTCTAGAGATTAAGGCTTCAGTTCCTGAAGGTGGAGGCGGGCGAGGGGACAGGTAGTAGAGAATTCAGCCTATAGCACAGGTTAAATGTCATTTCCCAAGATAAATCTCTGTGATTTCTTGGGTAAGGCTAGCTCCTCCTATGACAAATGCTTCCATAGTGCCCTATACATGCTCCTACCAGCAGTTACAACTACTATAATTAGTTACTAAATGATTAGTTGCTCTAACTCTATCTCCCACTCTAGCTGTAGGCACCATTGGGGGAGGGATCATGTCTCTCTTGTCTTCTCTGGGCCCTATTTCCCAGCACAGTACCTCGTACCTGGAAGGTACGGTCTTAGTCGGTTCAGGCTGCTGTAACAGAATGTCAATGACTGAGAGGCTTGAACAATGGATATCTATTTCTCACAGTTCTGGAGGCTGGGAAGTCCAAGATCAGGGTTCTTTTGAGGACCTCCTTCCTGCTTGGCAGATGGCCACCTTCCGACCATATCCTCCCCCCATGGCAGAGTCAGGAGGCGAGAAGAGAGAGGGAAACAGAGAGACAGGAAGCGAGCTGTCCCAAGTCTCTTCTTACAAAGACACTCATCGTACTCACCAAGCTCCACCCTCCTGTTCTCACCAAACCTAATTACCTCCAGATACCGTCACACTGGGGATTAGGGTTTCAACACAGGAGTTTGGGAGGGACACAAACATTCCATCCGTAGCATGTACTCAGCAAAGACTTTATAAATACAGCATGGAATAAGGTAAAATATTTTTTTAAATTGTAAAGCATCATGAGATTTCTAGTTACTATTAAGATCTTTGACAAAATGGAAGAGTATTAGAGCTCGAATGATCCTGGAAATCATTCTGTTTCTTCACAATAATGAGGTAATTGCCAGGAAAAGATCCTGATAATAAGAAAATTGACACCCTGGCAAATTGTGCTTTGTCTTTTTCTGGTTGGGTAGGGTGTTTGCTTGAGCTTTTGTTTTATTTTAAAGCAGTTCACACCAGCTCATGAGAGCTGATTTTTAAATCTTTGGGAATTTTTTCAATTCAGCTGCTAAACACAGCTATTATTTAAACCTAAATTCTATGAACTTATGATTCCCTAAATGATATTAAAAACAAAGGAAATACTCACAGTTCATCACTTCCTAGTTTTTTATGACATTTGTTATGGACTGAATTGTGTCCCCCCCAACACTCATATGTTGAAGTCCCAACCACCAGCACCTCAAAATGTGACAGTATTTAGAGATGGGGCCTTTAAAGATGATAAAATTAGGGCACCTGGATGGCTCAGTCAGTGAAGCACCTGCTTTGGGCTCAGGTCATGATCTGGGGGTCCTAGAATAGAGCCCCGCATCAGGCTCCCTACTCAATTGGGAGTCTGCTTCCCCCCTCTCCCTCTGGCTTCTTCCCCTGATTGTGCGCTTGCTCGTGCTCTCTCTCTCTCTCAATCTGTCAAATAAATAAATAAATGAAATCTTAAAAAAAATAAATAAAGATGTAGTAAAGTTAACATGAGGCCATTAGTGTGGGTCCTAACCCACTCTGCTTGGTGGTCCTCGTAAGTAGAGGATATCTGGACGCACAAAGAAACTTGGGAGACACACACACGCACAGAAAGCCAGGACAGCCATGTGAAGAGGGAGCAAACAGAAGGCTGCCTGCAAGCTGAGGAGAGAGACCTCCAAGGACCCCAACCTTGCCCATTCCCTGGTCTCAGACTTCAGCCTTCAGAGCTGTGAGAAACTTCATGTCTGCTGTGCAAGCCACCCGGCCTATAATATTTTGTTCTGGCACATCCAAACTGACCAATACAACATTTTACTATGTTCCATAATATTGAGGTGACTGACTCCTACTATATCTGTTGAGGGGAAATGCTATGGGATATTTCCATAGCATTTCCATATGGGAAATGCTACGGGATATTTCCATAGCATTTCCATATGGGAAATACTACGGGACCATGCGCCATTGGAGATGTCTCCCCCTCCACCTCCATGCGCAGCGGAGATGGCTGGTGGGGGGTGGGGGTTGCGGGGGGAAGACAGCACATTAGTAGCTTGAAACCTCCGTGATGGGAATATTTCCACCACAGAAACTGGCAAACATTATAAATATTTTCCCCGCCAAGAGCCTCGTGTGAAGAAGCATTTATCAACACACCATCGCTTTTAAGGGACCAAGTTAAAGGACAGTGGGAGGCAGAGACTGTATAGAGAGAACTCTAAGAATTTTTTTTTAAAGATTTTATTTATTTATTTGACATAGAAATCACAAGTAGGCAGATAGGCAGGCAGACAGAGAGAGAAGGGGAAGCAGGCTCGCCGCTGAGCAAAGAGCCCGATGCGGGGCTCGATCCCAGGACTCTGGGATCATGACCTGAGCCGAAGGCAGAGGCTGTAACCTACTGAGCCACCCAGGCGCCCCTCTAAGAATGGTTTGTCTTTTCTTTCCTTTACTCAGTCACTTAAACAGACTCTGTGAGTTTCCTCCCCAATCCCCATCCCCGCTTCTTCCTTACCAGCAATACCCCCAACTTTGTTTAGGGGTGTATCATCCTCTACTACAAATACTTGCCCTCCCAAACTCTCTGGTAGGTGGAGTTGGTTTCTCTGCTGCCAAATTTCTAAGTGCTTTACTTACACCTTTGCAGTATTAAACTGAGAGCCGTAGCCTTTGGCGGTAATAGAGAAACACCAGGGACAAAGAAGGCATCTTCTGGATGCCCACAGATCATCTCAGCCAAGGGTCAAAATCTCAGTTTCAAGAATTGTGAATACTACACACCAAAATATTTTAAATGAAGGATGAGACAGGAAGTTGGAATTTGCCATAGGGACTTAAAAGAGACCAATTCCTCATGCCGCTTATGCACCTAGAAAACCAAGGCAAACGCACTCCTCAGGAAGTCCAAATGAAAATACAAAACCAATAATACCTAAGTGAATGTAATTGATGTAATATGTTGGATCCCGTGTTGCTAAATTAACTCACACATGTTGCGTTTAAAAATAAGATCCTATAGCCTCGGGTCCATCCCTTGATTTAAACTTCTCCATCCCTTGACTTCCATTACAGCAAGGCAGAGACCCTCTATTTGCATAGTAGGTTGTACAAAACAGCATTAATAATTTCAAGGCTTTGTTTGCTGGTTCAAGATCCGACCTCATGCTCAACCAAAAACTCGGCCAGCGGGCGATTTTCAATGCCAATTTAATGCCCTGTCATTTGATCTCTACAAAGCCGTTTTGTTCATTTGAATGTGAAGTTAACATTGCAGCTTTATTGAAATCTGTACTAAATAAGTATCTAATCCAATTATTACTGGAATTGGCTACAGAAAATTTCTTCATGGCACATTTACCACTACACTTACAGTTAATGAACTGTTGCCAAGCTTGCGTGCTTAGTGGTGGGCTCCACGCAGAACATCTGATTGTCCCGCTGGTACAAGACTGATGTCCTAGCCTAGGGCTTTTGAGGGCATGTGTGGTGGTTTAAACTGTTCCTACCTGTTCCATTTGAACTCCTGAGCAACTTTCCATTATGTTATACACTGTGACGTTATTTGACGTGGTCGGTCCTAAATGCTTGAGCTTGAGGTCCAGAATCGAAGTGCCTGAGTTCATCCTTGGCTCCAAGTTTACTAGCTCCATGGTCTTTAGCAAGTTATTAACCTCCCTGTGCCTCAATCTGCTCATCTGCCGTAGGGGCACTAAGGGGTGCCTGGGTGGTTCAACTGGTTGAGCGTCTGACTCTTTTTATATTTTTAATTTTTAAAAGAATTTATTTATTTTTGAGAGAGAGAGCCCATGCATGTGCATGAGTGGCGGGGGGGGGGGGTTTGAGGGGAGGGCAGAGGAAGAAACAGATACCCTGCTGAGCAGGGAGCAGAACTCAATCCTAAGACCCTGGGACCATGACCTGAGCCTAAGGCAGATGCTTATCTGACAGAGCCACCCAGGCTCCTGAGCATCGTACTCTTGATCTCAGCTCAGGTCATGATCTCAGGGTCATGGGATCAACCCTGTAACAGGCGTATTTGGGCTCCGTGCTGAGCATGGCACCTGCTTAAGATTCTCTCCCTCTCCCTTTCCCACCCCTCCCCCTGCTCTCTCTCACTCTTTCTCACTCGCTCTCTCTCAATCTCTCTAAAAAAATAAAAAATAAAATAGGGACACTGAGAGTATAATCTTCATAAAGTCGCTGTCAGGGTACACGAGATAGTACACGGGCCCAGAAGAGGATGTGCTCAGTAAACCTCGCTGCTACTGATTTTCTTCACACTGTTTGGCTTTCACGTGACATGCATTCAGTCTTAAACACACGTTCAAAGAGGGACGCTTCTGATGCTTCAGCTTAAGCACCAGCACTTTCCTGAAACCCTTCCTTACATACTCACTTATATCGTGCAGAATTAACCCCTATTCTCTGAGTCCGCTTGCATGCCAGGCAGACCTCCAGCACTGACTATGGAAACGTCCCTTGCCTTCCTATGTGGGTCTCCACCAGCTAGACCTTAAGTTCTTACCCTTAGAGATGAATCCTGGCCCGTCTTTGCAGCCCAGTGTCTGGCACGATGTCCAGCATGCAGTTGCCATCTGTAAATTCTGAAAAGGAAGAGGAAGAGGAAGAAGAGGGTTGGAGGAGGGGAAGTAAAGAGAAGGAGGAGAAGACAGAGGAGCCAGGAAGGACCTAGAAGGGAGGAGGAGCAACTCCCACATCCTAGCCTTTCTAGAGAGATTTCTATCTTGAAAAGGGTCCCACTTTACTGATGGTGGACTAGTAACCGTGTGTGGTGGGAAGGTGCTGTCGGGGGATGCAGGCGGTGTGGCAGGATCCTGCTCACCCTGGCTCCACTGAGCCAATTACCCTCATTCCAAGTTGGGAAGCTTGACACTGGCCACAACGGCTGAGCATTCATACCATCAAACCTTTCTCAAGAGCCAATGTTCCCAGCACACCACTGGCAACAAGGTTTCTCTGTGACTCTGAAAGTAATGAAATCTGACATACCAAGAGACACAAGGGTGTGTGAGGCACAGAGGGACCCCGAAAGCAGAGTCACCATCTGCCCAGGCTGAGGCCAACCCTGGGGCAGGGTGGGGGCTGGTGCCTGCCCTCTGTGCCCCTGCACACCACAGCCCTTGCCCCTGTAACATCTCGGGGGGGGGGGGGTCACACCTTCAGTGTTCCCATCAGCGTCATCATGGAGGCATGCATGGCCATTCTTGTTACTGTGGATGGCTTCTAATCTGTAAAAGTAGGCTAATAATAAAATGCATGATGTTAACATCTTACTGGTCATAAAATCAAACAATCGAATGAACTTTGGCTTCATATTTTCATGAGAGAGCGTGCACGTGACTCGGTGCCAGTTACATTGCTATTTACATGGAGACCGGGGACAATTAGTACATTTATCTCACTTAGTCACTCATCCCCCTTCCCCCCTGACTCTCCTCTCCCTCTTCCCAAAAGAAATGAAAAAACGTTTTCATTATAAACTGCTATCTGTTGGTGAAAGCAGCTATTTTTAAAAAATGATGTCACAGCATCTAGAATGCTACATTGTTCTGTTGCAGAAAACACTCAATGGATTCTTTAGTTCTAGCTGTTTCTACATGTTAAGTGAACACTAAGTAACCTTCTCTCCTCATCTCGAATCTTTTTACCCATTTTCAGAACTGTCACTTGATACCTAAGGAAACTTCTGTGAGTTTATATTTCTTTCTGCCCTTCAAATAATATATATTTTCCTGTATTGTATGTGCATATAACCATTTCCATCCTTTATAAGAATTCAAGTCAGCATCTTTATAACTCCAATTGGGATATTTCTGTTACACAACTATCCATTTGAATATGTCAGCAACATTTACTTGTTCTAAAAAACCTAAGTGAGTCCCCAACACTGAAGTATTTTCTATAGGATACCCTCAGGAATATGAAAAAAAATTTTTTTTCATTTTTTGCAACAAGAAATTTAAAAAATAACCTCTCCAGCCAACAACAACAAAAAAGACACCAACCACGTAGCAACCAATATTCATTACCTACCTGCCTAGAATTGGGGGGAAAAAATTACCTTCAGAGGTCTTTTTCTAGATAATGTTCTTTCAAACAAAGTGAAGGATAAATTGTACTTTTCCAAGAGCAGTATTTTCTAGGAGCAAAATAAACTTCTGGCTTAATCTTAGCTGAGAAAATAACCTCAGTGTCAAGAACGAGTGTGACCTGAATGCCGTGTCAGCTCGCAGGGCCTCTGTATTTGTGAGACTTCAGTAATGTGCGTATTATAAGCATGGACTGCTGATAAATTGAATTAGGGCTTCTCACAGGGACTAGAGGGCTATCCTGGAAAACTCACGAGCCAGTCAATTAACCTGCCTGGATTCTTTTTGATGTGCTTGAGTTTTAATTTACTACCACACTTCCTCCCCCAGTCTTACATGCATGCATGCGCGCATGCGTGCACACACACACACACCCTCTGCTCCCTTTCTTTCCAAACCATTCATTCACTGGGCCAGCTGTTGGCCCACTTCACCGTTAACATATTTTCCTACATTTACACTCTTAGCCTCTTGCCTGAGTGGATTCTCAGCTTTGGGCTTTAAGTAAAACCTAGCCATCTCCAAATTAGTCCTAAGCACGGCAGCTCTTCTTGCCACACCATGGGGACCTGGAATCCAGAGACGGAT
Organism: Mustela lutreola; assembly: GCF_030435805.1. Taxonomy (NCBI): domain Eukaryota; kingdom Metazoa; phylum Chordata; class Mammalia; order Carnivora; family Mustelidae; genus Mustela; species Mustela lutreola. The sequence continues at coordinate 160,613,858 of NC_081290.1, read as the reverse complement.
CGCAGTCCCTCTTGCTAGCTTCTGTTACTTTCAAATCCTTCTTTCTTCACAGTGGTGTAAAATTCCCATTTTGCCATCTGCCCCCACTCACTGACATCATGCCCACATCCTAATTATCCCTCTTCATTCAAGACCTAGCCCACAGATCATAGGCTTTGTCCTTAAACTGACTTTGATTTATTTAAATCGTTGAAAAAATGATTTATTTGGAAAATTTCAGTGCCTATTGATGTAACCTGCCAATATCTCAGTATCTTGATATTTTCTCAGTCAGGGTCCATCACTCCTAGCTCAACTTCAGATGGCCATTGCCTTGAATCCACCACCATCCAACCTCTGAAATCTGGACTTCCAATATTCTACCATCCTTTCCCATTCTGGTTTTTTTTTTTCAGGGCCTGTGCTGTTATCCACTGTGGCAATACCGATTACCCCCAAACTTAGCGGCTTACAACAATAAAACTTTATTGATTCACAGAGTTTCAGAGAGTCAGGAATCCAGGAGCAGCTTAGCAGTGGGGTGGTTCTGGCTCAAGGTCTCTTGGGTCTCTCGGGAAGTTGTGGCCAAGATATCTGGCAGAGATGGAGGCACGTGCTTCCTTCTGAAGTCATTCACTCACCCACCTGGCAATTTCATGTTGGTTGTTGCCAAGAGTCTGCTTCAGTTCCCTACCATGGGGACTCAAAACATGCCATCCAAGAGAGAGCAAGCAGGAAGCCACAGGGCCTTTTCTTTTTCTTTCTTTCTTTCTTTTTTTTTTTTTTAAAGAGAGAGTGTGAGCACAATCAGGGGGCGTGGCAGGGAGAGAGAGAAGTGGGCTCCCTGCTGACCAAGGAGCCTGATGAGGGATTCAATCCCAGAATCCTGGGATCATGATCTGAGCCGAAGGCAGATGCTTAACTGACTGAGCCACTCAGGTATTCCAACTTTTTTTTTTTTAGGATTTTATTTATTTATTTGAGAGAGAAAGAGAGAGACCGGGGAGGGAAGGGCCAGAGGCAGAGAGACAAGCAGACTCCCCACTGAGCAGGGAACCCGACATGGGGCTCAATCTCAGGGCCCGGAGATCATGACCTGGGCCAAAAGCAGACACAACCACCTGAGCCACCTAGGCACCCCACACAGTGTCTTTTATAACCTAGCACCTCTCCTTTTTTCCTATATGTTACATGGGAAACATTAGGTCCTGCCCATGCTCAAGGAGAGGGGAATTAGGCTCTGCCTTTTGAAGGGAGTACCAAACAATTTGTGGATTCCAATTTCTCAGGCCCATTCCATTTTCACTTCCTTTCACTTATAATTCTAGATCCCATTTGGTCCATCAGTTTGTCTAGTTTCTTGCCAATAACTTCATTCTTTTGTCCTGTCATCTTTTTGTTGCTTCCACCTGAAAGAAGGGGGATGAAACCATGGTTCAAACCAAGGGTCCGCCTGGTGCCATTCCAAAACAGTTGGGTGCCACTGGAGGTTTTCACCACACCGGAGCAAACTGGTGCTACTCTCTGGTGTCCAGTGGTCAGCAGGCCCTCGATACAACACAGCTCTTCGGCTCCCCCAGTCACCAGAATGGCTATTTCCTTCCTTCCACACTGCCCCCAAACCTCCCTCAACACCGTGAATCAGGTTCATCATCTTCCAGCCTTCCCAGACTCTGCATGGTGCTCCTCATCCTCCCCCCTCCATCAGAAGTCTTCACACATGGCCCTTTCCCCCTCTGGGAACGATGAAGAGGTACCTCTGCGGCCCAACCCTCTATGGAGTACACACACTCAAGGGCTATGTCTTCAAAGAGAGAAGGACCTAGAAATCACCCACAGCTCGGAAACGTCATGGCTCTTCTAATCTCTTGTCCTCCCTGTGTCTTCAGCTTCCCTGTCTAGACTCCTTCGCACCAGCATTTACACAGGCTCAGATCTTCCCATCTTGCAGGAAAAGCTTCCCCTTCTAGCCCAACCCTCCTCAGGTTAACATGTTGTTTCTCTTCATACTTAAAATTTTTTCAAACGGGGACGGGATGATTTACATTCACCCTCTCCCTTCCTTACTTCTTCTCACTTCCGGAACTCCCTCAGCTGTCCACCAACATGGCTCACGCTAAGTTCACCTCCTTGGCGCTGATGCCATTTGCACACCTCCTCATCTTCTTAGGGTCGTCCCGGCATTGACACATGCGACCACACGGTCCTAAAAACACTTTCCTCCCTAGGTTTCCATGTCTTCCCATTTTCTAGCCACTGCAGGCAGGCTCCATTTCCATGGGCCTGTGAACATTGGGGTTCCTCCGAGTCTTGCCCATAGCCCTTTTCTCTTTTTGACCTGCACAGCTATTCACTTCCATAGCTTTAAATACCACCTATAGGCTGATAAACCACAAGTCTATATTCCCAACTCCTATTTCTTGCCTGAACTTCAGTCTGGGGACTCCAGCCACCCAGGAGACATACTCTCTGGGACACCTCATAGGCCCTGAACACTCCATGTGGAAGCAGAAGGATACATGACTTCAAGCAAGGGCTCTGCCATAAACTGGTTCTGGTGTTAAACCATGGCACTTCATGGGTGTGAGGCTTGGAATAAAGTACTCAATCTCTCTAAACCTCGGTCTCCTCAAATGTAAAATAGAGGATTAATAATAGCTCAACTCATAAGGTAACTGTGAATAAGTCAATTCATATGAAGTTCTTTGCTTGGTGCCTGGAATGTGGTAATAATATGGCTCAGAAATGTGAATGCTGAGAGGATTGAATAAGACAATCCATGTATAGCCCATGGCCTGTGGTAAGTGTGGACTAAGCATTATCTGGTATGATTCCATCTCAATTGGAGTGGGTCTCCCTGGGCCTCTCTGTCTCCCTCAGACAACTCTTCTCCTCCTCTAGCATTCCATCACTTAGCAAATGGGGCCTTCATCTCCCACGCCCCTGCTCCCCAAATCCAAACAATCACCAAGTTCTGGTTATTCTAGTTCATTATTCCCTCTTGAATCAGTCCACTTTCCATCCCCAGTAGCATGCCACATTGTCTCTTCCCTGGATTTCTACAAAGCCTTCCACCTGGTCCGTCTGCCTCCAGTCCTGCCCCTGGCCAATCCATTCTTCACACCTCCGCCAGAGCAATCAGTCCAGGATGTGCATCGAATCTTGTAATTTCCCTGAGGCCCTTGCATTGCCCTCAGGTTAAAGTCCAATGTTCTTAATTGGATTACAAAGCCAGTTATTGTATGGATTTTGCTCACACTACTTTCAGCTTCTCTGCTTTGTCTAGCTTCTGACATATTCTTCTAAAACCTCCTCACCTTGCCAATCATCCCATGCTGGTCCTTTAGCTCTTAACCTGGATGACATCTCCCCCAGGAAGTTTAACTGCCTGTCCCCAAACTAGATTAGGTATAGCTCCCAATTGACTCTCCTAGAACCATGTAGACTCTCCCAAATTACAATTATCATACTGCTGTAACTAGTTGTTTATTTTCTCCCCAACTTATATCCTAAAGATCACCACATAATGGTTGAATGCATATACGGGCAACAAATGAAGGGCTGTCCTTTATCCTGAATGGCCTGTGACACTGGTGGTGACTCTCAACCCAGGGTAGGTGGTCCTTTCCAACCTCTCCAAAACAGCATAGGTACAATGGAGGATCCATGTGAGAAATTGAAGAGTTGAGTTTAAGTCCCATTTGCCATTTACTAACTATGAGATCTTGGTAAGGATCTTGTGCATCTTAAAAATGGGGACAATAATACCTTTCTCCTGGATTGCTCGGAAGTTCAAATAATGTACATGAAAGTGTTATGGAAACTCCAAATAGCTACCTGGTACCAATTCCAATTCTTTCCTTTTTGGGGTTCTTGGTTTGCTCTCTTTCCTGCCTCAGGCTCACACACACACACACACACTCTCTCTCTCTCTCTCTCTCCCTCTCTCTCTCCCCTCTCCTTCTTCTCATCCCTGCTACAGTTACCCAAAACTTGGCTGACAGTGGTTCTCAGAATATGCAAAGTCAGGGACTTACCAACCATTGAGGGCAAGAATGGAAGAGCATAGAACTGGTCAACCAAGACACAGAGTCAGATTATAACTTGAATAATGTCTCATCACTTCTTCATGGAGGCCTCAGTGTCCTCCACCCTTTAGCTTCTGGAGAATAGCACGTAGAATCCCTAGAGTAGCACATTGCTTCCCAATTATAAACACAAGACATCATTATCATTTGGTGATCTCTGCAGGACCTTTCCCTTCTCTGAGTTAAGTACTTCTCCAACAACTAATGGAGCATTTAGGATGAAAAGGTTAGGAATCCAGGGATTTCTATTAAGGCAAATATGATAGTTCGAGGCAAAAGAAACAAAGTGCTTTTTAAACATTTGATAGATGCTGGGAGCATTCCATATTTTTACTTCATTTACTCTTTACAAAACTGTGCAGGTACCTATTATTTCCCTCTTCTTATAGATGGGGAAACTATGTTTCAGGGGAGTTATTCTTGGGAAGTTTCCTAAGAATATATATGCAATGGGCAAATTGTGAACTCAAATCTGGTTCGTCCTTCTATCCTGAGCTTTCTATAATCAAAAAAAGTGCTTAGTTCATTTGCTCTTAAATTTCTCTTTACCAGCAATTCAGAACTGCTTTCCCCTCCTTGCATTGCATGTCCTTAAACCCATCCCAAACCTACATAATTTGAATACACTATAGAAATATGCTACTTAAGGGGTGCCTGGGTGGCTCAGTGGGTTAAGCTTCTGCCTTCGGCTCATGTCATGATCTCAGGGTCCTGGGATCGAGCCCCGCATCGGGCTCTCTGCTCAGCAGAAAGCTCTCTGCCTGCATCTCTGCCTACTTGTGATCTCTCTCTCTCTCTATCAAATAAATAAATAAAATCTAAAAAAAAAAAAGAAAGGAAGAAAGAAAGAAAGAAAGAAAAGAAATATGCTACTTAAATTGTTGGTTGACTAAGAGCTGTAACGTCCACCAAGACGTTGGAAGCCAGAAGACAGATCACAAACTCTCTGTAACAATAGCTGCTCCCCATAATTCCATTATTCTTAGAAATAGTGATGGCCAAGAGACAAGCTGGTAGATCATAGAGAGAAGATGGCAGTAGAGAGGGAAAAGGAAGAAGATGAAGGATCTTTCAGGTGGCCCAAAGCTGAGACAGCGGCCAGCAGCTCTAACTTACAATGTGGTTATTACGTAGGTATAAACACTATAGAACTTCCATTTGAGTCTCAGTTTCCTCATCTGTAAAACTGGGATCATCACCCTTTTCCCCCACCAGCCTATTGAGCCACTAAGCAAAAGGGAGATTGCCAATAAATGTTGCACGAGAACGGATATCACCACCTAAAAACAAAAATCATCCCTCCGTTCTGAAGGCATCCATTAGCTTCCATGCCTTTTTCATTGGCAGGAAGCTCAGCCCTCCTGTTTCAAGCCAGGCCAGCCCTCCGCTCTGTGGCTGGGGCTGTGTGAACCACCAGCCTTCCCCAAGACGGCATCTCATCTGTTCAGCAGCAGGTGAGTTCTGCAGGATTGAACCGTTCAGTGTGCAAGCCCAAGTAAGTTTTAAGGATGACAGATTGATCGTTGCTTCCTGAAAACAAATTTAAATTGATGAGACCTTAATGAATTCTTTCTCCTGTTCCTGGGGGAGGGGGAGAGGGAGGGTTCAGATAATGCTTTAATCACACTGTGAATAAGAACTGTTTGCCAAGCTCTCCAATTCCAAGAAGGCACTGGATTTCTCCCGCTGAAGAATTGTGTGCTTGTTTGGCGAGAGTAGTTTCAGGGTCTGATAAAAACTGTTTCCACTTTCGCTGTCAAGGACTCACTCTTCAACTTCTCAGAAGTCAGTCAAGCCTCAAGGATTTATTTAGTTCAAGTGATTTGGACCATCCTAGGGGCTTGGTGGGGAGTGAGAGAGTAGAATCCATAGCCTCTTGTTGAATACACTTCTGTTCAAAGGATTTGGAGGACATGACTTTAAAAAAAAAAAAAATTAGGAAAAAAAAATCCCTCCCTCCTGAGAACATTCTATTTGGAAGAAGCAGATAAAAACCAATAAATCTAACGGGTAAATTTTATAATATGCAAGAGAATACTATGGAAAAACTAGAAGGGAGCATGGGAGAAGGGAACATAGAGTGAATAATGATTATCAGTTTTAAATAGGGTGCTTGGGGTAGGCATCTTGCCCACTTCAGTTGATAAGCCCACAGAGCCCACATTGAGATGCCAGTGGCAGCTCAAGTAGAGAGAGCAACTGTGGATCCAAGAGATGAGGGAGTTCAAGAAAAACTGAAGAAGTACACAGTGTGTCTCTAATATGCCATTGATACACTGAAGCCAACCTTACTCAAAGCGATCATGGACATTCCTTCCCAACTCAGTGTTCAGTGTTGTCGTGTCAGTAGCTTGCAATCAGTCGTCATGAGAATATTTACATCATGGAAACTGGCAAACCCTACAAATCAGAGCTTTTTAGTTAAAAAAAAAAAAAAAGAAAGAAAAAAAGAGCTGACAGTTAAGCTTTTCTTAGCATCCCGCTGAGTGGACCCTACGTCCTAGGAGAAGAGCAGGTTCATGCCCCTTAATAAGAAGCATAAACATGGGAGCAATTCAGGATGACACTTACAGAGAGGGATCACTGTGGCAAAGTTTCAGGGAACAGCTCTTTGGAAGAGGGCCTCTTAAGGGAGGAGCTAGGTCAGGTTTGCGTAATAGAGAAGAGCGAGCAGGCAGAGTGAGTGAAAAGGGGTGATTGCAAGGGCAAGGCACGCCCATTGGGCAAACATGGTGTTAGGAAAACCTGCATTGAGTGAGCACCAAACTGACACCCAATTCAATTTTTCACAAGGTGGGATGGATGCTTTCCAAAATCGAACTAAAATTATCTTGTCTTTCACGCCCCCACCGAAATCATTCCTAGCTCTCCAAAAGTTTTGCAAGCCTTGATGAACATGGTCCACATGTAACTTTAGGAATAGAATGTGGGCTCGGCATCTGTTTGATTGGAGTTCTCCGAATTTTTCTCCATGGAAACATGAGCTGGTAAACAGAAACTAGAAAGCCCAATGTCTGTGTTCTTTTTCCATCTCTGTAACTGCTTTGCTTGGTAACATCAGGCAAGTTATCTCAGTGCTCAATTTCCTCACTTTAAAATTACCAACTCACATTCTTCACTCATTAGTAGATAAAGATGAACAATATCATCTTTGGGAACCATTCCAAGCTTTTTTTAAAGAAAGATATAAACAATTATATGCTTATGAGAAACGGAATCATCTTATTTTTACTCCAAATATGACTATAAACATCCTTAAAAAGCTCAAAAGGGAGAGAAATCCCTATTAAACATTTCTGTTGTCAGGGAAGCCTTTTTCTCCCAGAGTACTCCTCCTCCAGACCACAGATTTGCAAAAGGAATTCCTGCTCCAGACTGTGGTTAATTTGGCCTCTAATCACTGGTTCAGAATATCAGGTGGGCCAGCAGAAAAATCTAGCAGGGGTGGAGGAAATGTCCTGTTCGGATGCCATGTGCCATTGGGCATGACATTAATTCTCTCAAATCCTCTTACCTCCCCAGCAGGGTCCTTCTCCTGTCACTCCAACCCTGGCCAGATCCAGCAATTTGCTTTGTTTCAACTTACACGGGTGCCTTGGCGGGGGGGAGAAAAGTGGCTCAACTTCCCACATCGGTGATCCTTTAAATTCACAATCACTGACATCCAATGGGCATTCCTGATCCACTCAATCAGGTTACGATGCTTTTCTGATGTGAGTTTTAGCCTCCTCACCACAGAAATGATTTCAGACCTTCTCCACATCTTCCTCTTCGGTCAGGCTGCAGTAACAAAGATACCCTAGTCTGGTTGACTTAAACAACAGACATTTATTTTTCACAGTTCTGGAGGCCGGAGGTCTAAGGTTAAGGCACTGGCAGATTCTGTATCTGGTGGAAGCCCTTTCACTGGTTTGGAGACCACCGCCTCCTAGCTGTGTCCTCACACTGTGGAGAAATAGAGAAGAAGCAAGCTCTCACGTCCCTTCCTCTAAGGACACCAATCCCATTAGGAGGACTCTGCCTTCATGACCTAATTGTCTTCCAAAGGCTCCATTTCCAAATACTGTCACAGTGGTGGTTAAGCCTCAAATTTAGGAATTTGGACTGGGGGACACAATCAGTTTACAGCACTAGCCTTGCCCTACTCCTAAATTTAGAGCATGTAAGTCACCAGACAAAACTTTCCTCATTTTCCCACCACTAACTACACATTCCTACTTGCTATTAGCATCAGCTTTTTTCTCTTTTCTTCTGAAGAAGACTCCCTTCTCCCGGAACCCAGTTCCTCCAAGTGGGTCTTTAATCCCATCTTCTCTCATTTTTTCAGAGACTTTTTATCACCTCTCTTTTCTTAGTCTTCCAGGGAGGAAGAGAAGAATAGAGAGAAAAACACATGTGGCAATATGTTAAAAGTTGGTAAATATGTAAAAAAAAAAAAAAAAAAAAAAATCATCAAATCATGGGGCGCCTGGGTGACTCAGTTGGTTGAGCAACTTTGGCTCAGGTTATGATCCCAGGGGTCCTGGGATTGAGCTCCAGCTCTGCTCAATAAAGGGTTTGCTTCTCCCTCTGTCCTTCCCCATGACACCTCTCTCCCCGCCTCATGCTTTCTCTCTCTCTCTCAAATACATAAAATCTTTTTTTTTAAGATTTTATTTATTTATTTGACAGAGATTACAAGTAGGCAGAGAGGCAGGCAGAGAGAGAGGAGGAAGCAGGCTCCCTGCTGAGCAGAGAGCCCGATGCGGGGCTCGATCCCAGGACCCTCGGATCATGACCCGAGCTGAAGGCAGCGGCTTTAACCCACTGAGCCACTCAGGCGCCCCTCAAATACATAAAATCTTAAAAAATATATTAAAAAATATAAATAAATGAATAAAAAAATAATTCTACACATTAGAATAGTTGGAAAGGATGTAAAATTATGTGTCCTGTTGGTACACAAACCATGTAATTAATAAAAATTGGCAAAGGAGGGGCGCCTGGGTGGCTCAGTGGGTCAAATCCTCTGCCTTCGGCTCAGGTCATGATCCCAGGGTTCTGGGATTGAGCCCTGCATCGGGCTCTCTGCTCAGCAGGGAGACTGCTTCCTCCTCTCTCTCTGCCTGCCTGTTTACTTGTAATCTCTCTCTGTCAAATAAATAAATAAAATCTTTTTTAAAAATTGGTAAAGGAAAAGAGAAAGTAGGTGAGATGTAGAATAAGTTTAGTGATTTCTACATCTATAATAATGGGGAGTCAAATCATATTCCTTGGGTCACCTGGCTGGCTCAGTCGGAAGAACATGTGACTCTTGATCTCAGGGTCATAAGTTCAAGCCCAACACTGAGCATAAAGTTAACTAAACAAAAATAAACAAAAAAAGAACATTCCTCAAAGCTGACAAACCAACTCTTAAAATAAGCATTTTATTAAAAAATATACACAAAAGAAGTGGTCAAATCTGGGCAAAGGGTATATTAAGGTTTTGTGCCATTCTTATAATTTTTCTTAAAATTTGAGATTATTTCAAATGCCATTTCTTCAGAGAGGTCTTCCCAAACTATCAAAGTGAAAGAAGTCACCTAATATTTTTCTCTCCTTGAAAGCTGTGCTTTTCATTTGTAGAACTTTCCATACCTTCTAATTCTATATAGCTAGAGCAGCCATCTCAGCCCTATTTAACTGATGACACAGACATGAAAAAATCCATCTGAAAGGCTGTTGGGAATGGACCCAGGGCCAAGACTAAGGTAAAGGAGGCAAGTGAAGTTTTCGCCTTGGGCATATAATTTTTTTGTATAGCAATACTTTGTTCCGTTTTATTTCTAAATACTATTCCATTGTATGGATGGACCATACTGTGTTTATCTATTCACTCACTGAAGGGCATTTAGTTCACCTGGTTTTTTTTTTTCTTTTTTCAAGTTTTTACTTAAATTCTAGTTACTTAACATGTAGTGTAATATTGGTTTCAGGAGTAGAGTTTAGCGATTCATCACTTACATAAAACACCTAGTGTTCATCACAAGTGCCCTCCTTAATACCCATCAGCCGTCTAGCCCGTCCCCCACTTGCCCCCCCATCCACACGGCACATAATTTATAGGAGCACCAAAACCTCAGAAATCAAGATAAATAATGTTCTAAGATGTTAAAAACTCAAAATTAATGCAAAAAATCCCTGATGGACAAAATATCAGAATTTTAAATGAAAACAAGACCCAAACCTGTACTTTCATGATCCTGCCTCATTCACCTTACTCTCATCCTGATGTTGGTTCCAATAAAACCCTATTTATAAAACCAAGCAGCTGGTCTCTAGGCCATAATGTATCATAACTTTAAAAATATACAAATCTCAATTACTGAAACTTCTGGTAACCCCTTAAAATTTGCTTCATCTTAGTCCCAGCCCTAGGGACACCCCTCTACCACTAGGAAGCATCCAGGAAATGAGCAGAGAAGTACATGTATTTGTTCAAAGATCATGGGTTAGCCTTGGAAAGGAGGGACAGTTGGGAGCTCAGCACAACCGGTGGCTGTCTGTCTGTCTGTCGCTCAGATTGTTGCTTGTCCTGGTTAATTTAAGTGCCCCTCCTTTGTGATTCCCTAGCATTCTGTGTACACTTCGCAAGCTGCATATTCATGTATTACACTTTATCGAAACTATTTATTTATAGTCTGTGTGCTCCTTGAAGGCCAGATTGTGTCATTGATCTTGAACTATAAAGTCTGAGTTATCAAGATGTAATGGGACGCCCAGGATTCAGAACCTAACGATTTTGTATGTGTGACAGGCTGCCCATCTGTGGGCTGAGTGGGCTCGACCCCACTGAATGCTCCTCAGTCTGCAGAGCTGTTTGGTGGTTGCTCTTGTTTGGAGAGGGGTAAGAAGAGATGAAATGAATAAATCCACAAGGCGTTTAAGGGTTCTTTTAGGAGCAAGCGAATGGACTGAGATCCCAACTCTTTTCTTATTGGAGTTCAACATTATTAGGAACTGTCTAATGAAGTTGATCCTGGCAGGGATGCTCTCAGAGATGGTCTGCCACAGGGAGGAGAATCTGAGCTGGTGGCCTTGATCTGCATCCCTGGGGGAGAATTTCCTAGAAGGGTAGCTAATGGTCTGAAGTGAACCTCTTTGGCGACAAGGTCCCGCTTTGGAATAATGCCTAAGTATGGCAGTGTTCATTGAAAGAGTTCTGAAGTTGGAGTCCAAAGTTGAGGTATGACCATGCTTCAGTAGCCTCAGTAGATACTCAATAAATGTCTGATGAATGAACGCAGGTTGTAATCTCTTCTGCCCCATTGTCTGGGCCCACATTTTACCCTAGAGGATACTAGCTAATTAGAGGAAAAGGGGCTAGATGATGAGAAGGAAGGAGAAGCTAACTAGGAACTATGAAAATTATATTTACCAGCTACGATCTTTCCTTAGATTAAAAAAAAGTTCCTATCTTTTTACAAGAGACAGTGTATTTACATACCTTCTTTCCTCAAATCAGCAAATATTTATTGTGCACTTGTGCTAAGTACACCTTTCCTCCAAAAAAATTTGCCTATTAAAGTGTTCAGAATTCATTCTCAGTCTGCTTCATTACTGTGCAGGATGACTCATAGATCTGCCTCTCTTTGTGGTATCAAGTAAGAGGTTACAGTAGAATAGAGACCACATATTTGAATACCCAGATTTTCTTCCTTATTTAGACACACAAAAATCCTTTCACATCCAGTAATACTTCTGGTACCATAAATAAGCAAGCCCTAAGCAGGGTAGATCCAGGTTTTATGAAGTCCTAAGCCTGTGCACCTTAGGGGGCCTACTTTCACTGAAAAAGGTTAAAATTAAAATTAGATATGAAAATAAAAATTTCAATCAAAATGAGAAGATAAATCACAACAAATGGCAATTTTTAAAAGCCAGTGTATCTTGAAAAGCTGACCAAAAAAATCCAGGGAGAGTAATAGAATGCTTTTGTCAATTTGCTGCCTAATATCCCTCTATAATACATTTTTCCTATATTTTTCACTGCATTATCTTTGATCATTTTTTTAATCTATTTAAAAAAATTTTTTTTAAGATTTTATTTATTTATGTGACAGAGATCACAGGTAGGCAGAGAGAGAGGAGGAAGCAGGCTCCCTGCTGAGCAGAGAGCCCGATGCGAGGCTGGATCCCAGAACCCTGGGATCAAGACCTGAGCCGAAGGCAGAGGCTTTAACCCACTGAGCCACCCAGGTGCCCCTCTTTGATCATTTCTTGATCTGCAAATGATTTTGTGATATAATTTATAGAGAGAATAGAAAGATAAAGCCCTCTTTTTTTCTAACATGGTTTTTTGACATTTTTTTTTTTATTATTGATAGTTCCAATTTCTAGAGCTGTCATTAAATTTAAGGAGTCCTTTATCAGATTCCTTTCATATGAGCTGTAGAATAAGGAAGAATTTTCCAATTTTCCACATACTTCCTTCTGACTCTACGTTTCAAAGCTTGTTTCTCTTCCACTTTCCTCCTGCTTCTGGGGCTGGATGTGGTGGGATACATCCATACCCTGATAAGTCTTCTAACCCCACACCTTCATGTCACCACACCTGATGGCCAGCAGTAACTGAGTAGAAGTGAGTGAACCACATAAATCTATCCCATTAAGCCCAGATTAAATTCACAAATCAATTTCCCCTTAACTGGATCCCCGAAATGTCCATGGCCATCCCAACACCACTGTCATAAGAGGAAATGGGACAGACAGCAAGACCAAGGCCATGAACAGCAGGCCTAGTGAACGTGGATTAAAATGTTTTAATGTGGAAACTTTTATTAACATGTAATTGCATGTCAACACATTGCCAGGCCCCCCAACCAGGTCTTGGAAGGGGACTAAGCAAGTGAGAGGAGCCCAAGGCTTCAGATTCATTGGCTTGACTGTTAATCTTCCTCAGTGGTTATAGATTGTCGGTCTAGGTCACCCTTTCCCTAGGTCAAGATGTTCTTGGGTGTCCCTAGAGGCTCTTTTGCTGCCAGCTGATCCTCAGTCAAGCTCTTCACTGTCCTCATCTCCCCGACATCCCTCGCCCAGTTCTTGCAAAGGAGGCTTCTGTTCTGTCCCTGCCCTCTTACTCTTGATGGTTCTTTTTTCTAGAGCCTTGAGTGTTCATGATGGCGGGTCCACTCTCTTACAAAAAGCTCTGTTGGTCCAGGATGATCATAACCTCCCTGCTGGACTCTGAGAACCAGCTGCCCCAGACTCTTCCCTCAAGTTGTACTTGGCTGGCTAGAGTATGATTCAGTTGCCTCTTGCTAGAAACGCTTTGAAACATTGTTGGAGTGGAGGAGAAGCATGCCCATAGGCTTTGGGCTCTGTACCTTGGACTCAGGTCCTTGAAGCTAACTCCTCAGATATCCCCAAACATATATTCTATTCCTGCCCTAATTTCTGAGCCAGTCTTAATGAAGGGGCAGAAGATGTTTAGAGAGCTTCAGCTCTACTCCATTTCTCACTATCCCTTAGGAAAGAGTTAACCTAAGTCACCTCTCCCTCCTTCTTACACCCACTTGCAAATTTGCTTCCAGCATACTTCATTTTCCACTCCAGTCGACGCATTATCTCCAAAGTTTCCTGAGTATGACACTCAACATATTAATTAGTGACATTCAACTCATGTCTTGTCAAATTTTCTATAATACACCAACTTTTGAGCACTGTCTCTTAAAACTCTTTCCCTTGGTTTCCATCCTACCTGCATCCTCACCTACCCCTCTTATTTCTCAGTTGTCTCCCCTAGTTTCTTTCCCTAATTATTGCTTAAGTTTAGACTTTCACCATCGATCTACTTCTTGGTCCTCTTCTCCCAAACAATCACCCTTAGCATTAACTATAATCCCTAGAGATGACATAAATCTGCATCTCTGGCTCTAGTATTCTCACAAACGCCAGACTGTATTTCCCAACTGCCTTTCAGACATCCTACATACATTCCCACTCGCTGAACTCCTCATAATCTTCACTCATCAAAAGTTCTTCTGGGGCGCCTGGGTGGCTCAGTTGGTTAAGCATCTGCCTTCAGCTCAGGTCATGATCCCAGGCTACTGCCCATCATCGGGGTCCCTGCTCCTTTCTCCCTCTCTCTCTGCCTTCCACTCTGCCTAGTTATGCTCTTTCTCTGTCAAATAAATAAATAAAAATCTTAAAAAAAAAAAAAAAAGTTATTCTTTTGTGCCCCCTATCTCCATTAATAGCTTAACCATTCTGTCTGGGCTAGAGATCTCTGATTTTCTCCCTCCTCCCTTCAAGAAACCTATTCTGTCAAATCATGTCAAGTCCAGCTCCACCACAGCTCAAACCCTTCCCGGTCCATCCATTCTCTGTGGCCATCTCCCTCAGCCAGGCAGACTTCTGTGAGACTACCCCAATGGTCCCCTAACTGATTTCCCTGTTTCCAAGGATTCCCTAGTCCAATTTTTCCTGTTTACTGTTGGCCTTCACTCATCTGCAACACAGGTTAGTTTTCCTGTTCAAAAACACTTTCATGTCTTCAGCTCAGGTCATGATCCCAGGGTCCTGGGATCGAGCCCTGCATCGGGCTTCCTGCTCAGCTAGGAGCCTGCTTCTCCCTCTCCCACTCTTGCTGTGTCTCTCTCTGTCAAATAAATAAAATCTTAAAAAACAAACAAATAAACAAACAAGTTTTCATACTTAACACAGAAAGCTCAGACTTGCGGTTTGGGCCTTAAACATCTTGGTAACATGCCCTGCCTAGCCTCCTTGCCTATCTCTTACAGAAGGCCCACACCCTGCAAGCCCCAACCACCTAACCACATTGGTCTTCCCCGTGCCTTGCCCTTGCTGTTTAGTCAGCTCCATGCTCCCCCTCTCCATCCAAATCACCCTTTGCTTTTTCGAACAAGCCATTCTCTGAACTCGAGAGAATCAGCCTTTCCTGGGGGCCACGGCTTTGGTCTGGAATGACGTCCGTCAGGATGACTGGCATATGGTTCACATATAATAGATGGAGACCTGCTTCCCCACTAAGCAGTGTGTTTTCCAAGAGCAAATAGTGGGTCTTCCTCCTACTTGTTTTTCTCCATTCTTGGTACTCTACCTCTGCTTCCTAAACTTGAGATTGTTGCGAAGGCTATGGTATAAATCCTCAGGGACAGCATGATTCCCTGGTGGTGTGGCCAAGCTACTCTGTAGAAAGGGCCCTGGGTTTACCATCAGATCAAACTACATGGTTCATTCGTGGCATGGCTTTGAGCAAATTCCTTCCCTATCTCTGGCCATAGCTTCCTCAACAGTAACATTGGAATATTCATAATGTCACAAAGATTAAATGGGGTAACAGACACAGGAGCGTCTGGGCTTGGGAGCCTCTTAAGTATTGATTGGATCTCACCAGTGAAGTCCCAGTCAATCCCATCCTTGACATTGTGTTTGTGTTTTTGTTTTTGTTTTTGTTTTTGTTTTCTTTTTTTGACTTGGGAAATGTATCACCATCCAGAATACTTTGGAGTGAAAAACACTTCAAGAATCTCTTTGAGAATTCACAGGGAGGGAATAAAACGAGTGGCTAACACAGGAAAGTGATGAGTGCTGTAAAACCCTGATTATGGTGCTGACCACATTACATTATAATAATTTATTGGCTGTGCGTCTCCTGTGAACTTGTCAAGGAAAAGGACTGTGACCTTTTATCCCTAGCACCCAGAACAATGCTGAGCCTGGAGAGAGCTTTCGGTATAGCTTCTCCGCTGTGGGAAAGCAACTTCACAATCTTTCGCAATTAAATTGCGAATTACCTTTTGACCTAAATATTCCACTTCTAGGAATTTGGTTAACAAACTTGCACAAGTGTAAACAGATTATTCTCCAAAAATGAGGTTTGTGGTATTGTTCCTAGTAACAAACCACGAAAACAAAGAAACAAAAAAACACCTCAAATGTCTGGAATCAGAGGGCCAGTTAAATAAATAATGCGCGCGCGCGCACACACACACACACACACACCAAGGAACACTATGTAACATTAAAAACTATGAGGTAGATCTCTAGACACTGGTGGGAAAAGGTGTCCAATATATATTATTACATGAGAAAAGCCCCTGTATATTGCAAATATATACACACATACACACATAGGCTTGCATGCTCGAGAAGAGTTTCCAGAAGGCTATATGGGAAACTTTACCATAGTAACGTCTACAGAAAGGGGGTAAGGAATGAGGTGAAAGAGAACCAGTTTTCACGCTCACTGTTTACCCTCCAAAACAATTTCAACTTTTTACCATCAGCAGGAACTAATTTAAAAAATTTCTAAAGAGTAAACAAGTAAGTATCTGTTGAACTACTTTGACCTTGTTGAGGGAGAATTTGTTTGATTATTAGTTTTCAGCAGCAGGATAAAGGAAGTGATATGCATAGACTCCTTTCTTTTCCCTTGACATGAGTTCAAAGACCATAGGAACAATTTCCGGGAACATTCGGTTGCAAAGCTGGAGTCTCCGGTGGTTTATCAATGTCACTAAGAGCTCCAGATGCATTTCTAATCCCACCCAGAAGACTCTGTTGTGGCTTGTTCTCTGGGATCAATTACCAGCCCCGTCTTACTTACTCTCCTAGCGGAAAACACATCGTCCCCAGGACAAAAGAGAGAAGGGAGAAATCAGCTTGCCGATGGGCTGTGCAGACTTCACGGTGTTTCCCTGGGAGCCATGTGGCTGGCTGAACAGTTGTCCCAAAGCTGGCACTGCATAAAGGAGAGGGATCTCTCGCAGCAAGTGGTGGTGATTAATTTTAAGCTGTCATGGAAAATGT
The DNA here is from genome assembly GCF_030435805.1 of Mustela lutreola. Taxonomy (NCBI): domain Eukaryota; kingdom Metazoa; phylum Chordata; class Mammalia; order Carnivora; family Mustelidae; genus Mustela; species Mustela lutreola. The sequence continues at coordinate 160,596,996 of NC_081290.1, read as the reverse complement.
TTTTTGCACTTTAATGTCAGAGATCTGAATTATTATTATAGGTGTGATGTTCCCTTGCCAAAGCTGTGTGTTTGCTCCCCAGATACAAAATGGACACAGAAAGCTTTCTGGTTGGCTCCCAGGAGCATCTTTTGGAGAAAAGACAAAAGCAATGCAGCCAAGCCAGCCAAATCCTCCTGAGGCCCTCAGAGGGAGTGTCAGGCCCTCCCCCACCTCCCTGCCTCCCTGCCCAGGCTAGAGGAAACCCTAACTACTCCCCCTCGGTCCTTAGGTTGTCTGCCTGGATCCCAGCTCGCCCTGGTGGGCTATTTGGAACCCCAGAGGGTGGTGGACACCTTGGGTGAGAGAAGTACAGAGGTCAAGATTCACTACAGGGAAGAGAAGTTGCTGACAGTGCAGAGACAGGTAGAGGAGAGTATGGGGGTCGAGATCAAGCCATACATGGAGGTCTTTCAAGATCCATGCCATCTGGATCTGAGTCAGAAAAGAAACCGCACCCACTTCTGTGTCTCCTACCCCTCCGCACTCCCCACACACAGGGGTGGGGAGGAAAGGGGTGCAAAAACTGACTAGCTTTTGCATTTCAATAAAATATTTATTTCTTGCATAATCTGCCAGCAAATTAGATCAAAGAGCTGTCAGTTTAAAATCATGCAATTCATTAAGGGAACAGACTTAAAATATACTTAGTCTAAAATAACATTTACCAAGAGGCAGGATTGATTTATGTAGCTAGAACAGATCTAGGAACTAGAAGAGAGTACAAAAAAACAGAGAATCGGAATATTTGCTTTCTGGCACTGTATCAAATCTCTCTTTGAAAACATAAGATCATCATATTAATAACGACAACTACTATTTATTGAAACCCTACCCTGCGCTTGGCTGGGCGCTTTACACATTTTTATCTGTAATCTACCCCGTGGAAAATGTAGTTATTCAGTTATTCTCATTTTTCAGCTGAGAAATCTGAGAATCAGAGAACTTGCTAAGAGCACACAGCAAGTAAGTCGTGAGTGCAGCCTTGTCTGTCCACCTGTCTGTCTGCTGAACCGGATTGCTTCCTGGTATGTGCTAAGGAGAGGGATACATGTTATGGCTATATAGGCTATATTTTAAGCTAGTCTTGCATTCAAATACTTCTTTCCATTGCATCTTTTCCAACCCTTGACAGAAGACAGGTCCTAATTAAAACTTAAAAAAATACGGTACTTAAATTATTCAAATACTGGTTACAAAAAGCCAATGGGAGAAACTGACCTTAGGCCCTTGACTCAAGAAATATTGCTATATTTCATGTTTGAGTTTGCTGGAAGAGGGGCCGAAAGGCAATCTTATACATGCTAGAATATCTATACTTGTATGCTCCCCAGATTTTTTAACAGCTTCGTTGAGATAAAATTCACATCATATCATTTACCCACTTAAAGTCTATAGTTCCTCAGTTTTAGTATATTCACAGAACTGCACAACCAGCAACACATCAATTTTTTAATATCTTCATCACCTAATAGGAAACCCCACACCCATTATCAGTCACTCCCTATTTCTCCCCAACTCCCTCGAATCCCTGGCAATCAATGATCGACCTTCTGTCTCTATAAATTTGCTCTTCTGACATTTTCTCTAAATGGAATCATACAATATGTGGTCTTTTACGACTGACTCCTTCACTTAGCATCATGTTTTCCAGGGACATCCATGTTGTACGAGCCTCAGCACTTTGTTCCTTTTTTATGGCTGAATAATGTTCCATTGTATGACTCTTCTACCTTTCTTTATCTATCCATCAGCTGATGGGCATTTAAGTTGTTTCTGCCTTTTGACTATTATGACTAATGCTGCTCTGAACATTCACATATGCATCTTTCCATGGGTATACATGTTTGTTTCTCTTGGCTAGACAGGAGTGAAATTTCTGGGTCATATTTAACTTTTTCTATTTCACCTTTTAAGAAACTGCCAAGCTTTTTCCTAAAGTAGCTATACTAACCTCAGATATTTTTAAGTCTAAATTGTTTCATGAGGCTTACAAGGCCCTTTCTAATCTGGCTACTGCCTACTTTTCCTTTCTAATCTTCGTCTATACTCCCACTCAAACTGTCTACTTTGGTTATATCTACATAGAAATCCCTTTAAAAAAAATAAATAAATCCTCTGTCTCATTTGGCTTCTGTAAACATTGTTTCCCATGCTTGGATGACTCTTTGCTAGGTTAATGCCCACTGGTACTCAGGCCTCAGTTTCTGTGACACTTCTCCCCAAAGCCCTCCACCAGACTGGAATTACTCTTCTGCTCTCCCATGTGGACCCTGAATTTACGACTCCAGCAGCATTTGTCACTCTACCTTATCAGTGCTTGTTTGCTGGCTTTGGTCCTCTATTCCCTGAGGGCAAAGCTTAGACCTTTTGTCCTCAGCAAAAAACAGTTTCTGATATTTCAGAGGTTCCCAATAAATATTTGATAAATGTATAAAGCCCCTGGCACAGAGTAGGTCATCACTCTTCTTCCCTGATGAATGGAAGCTGTGATGCAATGGTCCAGATCTCCCTTTGCCCAAAGGAAATGGTTCACAAATCATCTTGGAAATGCACAATCTAATTTTTAAAATAAAACATTGGTGGTTCCTTCCTAATTCTGTTTTGCTTGGGCTAATAATAAAATGAGTTGGCATTTCTTGGGTATATATCAACTGACAGTAGAGGGAGCCAAGCCAAGAATGTGTTAGGTGGCGGGTAGGAATCTGTATGTGATTAAAAATAGGCCATGTGTAGTAACGAAAAACTGAAAATTACCCAAATGACCAACAATTAGGAAACAATTAAATTGATTCTGATCGTAGATAAATAATACTGCAATTAAAATTATAAATATGGAAAGGTCTGTTTGAAATAACCCTAAAAATAAAACTGGAACACCAACTAGAATATACACATTGATTAAGACTATGCAACATGGTGTGTGTATAATGACAACGACCAGAAAAGGTCATGTCATAGAACTATGATCATGGGTGTTTACTAGTGAAATTTAGAATTTTGCTTTTTCAATGCTTTTTAGTTTTTGCTATACAGATCTATGAAAAAGGGGTGCCTGGGTGGCTCTGTGGGATAAAGCCTCTGCCTTTGGCTCAGGTCATGATCCCAAGGTCCTGGGATAAGGCCCCGTGTCAGACTCTCTGCTCAGCAGGGAGCCTGCTTCCTCTTCTCTCTCTCTCTGCCTGCCTCTCTGCCTACTTATGATCTCTGCCTGTCAAATTAATAAAATTTTTTTAAAAATCTATGAAAAAACAATTGTTATGTGTTGTTCCAAAAGTGTGTATCACAAATTGAACCTACTGAGTTTTTCTAAGGTAACTCAGGGCACCATTTAAAAGTTGTTGGTTTGGGGTGCCTGGGTGGCTCAGTCATTTGAGCTTCCAACCCTTGATTTCAGCGCAGGTCATGATCTCAGGGACCTGGTATTGAGTCCCACAACGTCAGGCTTTGCACTCACTGGGGAGCCTGATTGAGATTCTCTCTCTCCCTCTTCCTCTGCTCCTACCTCCTCATATGTGTGTGCTTGCTCTCTCTCAAATAAATAAATAAATACATTTTTAAAAAAATAAAATAAGGGGTGCCTGGGTGGCTCAGTTGGTTAACCGACTGCCTTCAGCTCAGTTCATGATCCCAGGGTCCTGGGATTGAGTCCCACATTGGGCAGGGAGCCTGCTTCTCCTTCTCCCACCATCTCTGCTTATCCTCTCTCTCTCTCTCTGTCAAATAAATAAATAAATAATCTTTAAAAAATTTAATTAAACTTTTTGATATATACGATGTATTGCATCCCTTAAAAACCTATATGTAGTTTCATATTACATACATATATTATCTACATATATATCTATATATGTATCACATACATATATATGTATTTCATAGAATATAAAATACATGTATGTAATATATATACATATTACATATGTGTGTGTGTATATTAAAAATGTGTGTGTATGTCTTTCATAGTACTCTTAAGGAAGGCGAAATATTTTCAGCCTGGGATTGCAACTTGCCTCCAACACCTTTGGGAGCCAGACAAAACAAGTGCTATGGTATTATCTCCTCTTTATCAATTTAACTTTATACAGAAGCCGAAACTGAGATTTATGAGATGACTTGCTCAATGTTACATAGCTGCAAGGATCAAAACCAGGATTAGAATCAAGGTGCCTAGACACAAACACAGCTCAGAAACTAGAGCCAACATGAGACTGGCAAGGGCCACAAGCATTCAGGACCCACAGAGTTCTTTCCTGAAGAATCTCTCACAGCGTCCTGGCCTAAGAGATGCTCAGGTAGCAAGTGTTCAAAGGATCAGTGGATTGATGGGTCCATCGACAGGCATGAATTTAACAGGTCAATGCTGATGAGCAAAAATTCTTTGGTACTCTATCCATCTTCACCAGACCTTCAGCACTACTTCCAACTTTCCCCTACAAATTCAATCATTTCATGTATTCGTTCAGCAATTAATTATTACTTATTGATTATTAGGCAACTACTATGGGCAGGAAGCTGTGTTAGTAGTTTAAAAAGTTAGAGAAATACAGTATTATTCTTACCTTTAATATACTTATAGTCTGTATTATTATTACCTATAATATACTTATAATCTGTTAGGAGAATGAGATTTGTTATTAAAAAATTCCTGGCAAAAATCTGAAATTCCTGGCAAAATCTGAGATTACGAGAAGGCAAACACTGTTCAGAGGATCCGGAGGAAAGAGCTATGGTGTTTAGTTGAAAGAATAGAAGCAAGCATCATGGAAATGTGGCATTTTGCTGGGGCACTGAATGACAGGTACACTTTCACAAGAAGAGGTGGGGGAGGACATTTCAGGAGAAGCAAAGCATTTTAACAAAGGCATGAGGTAAAAATTTCACAGAGGTGGAGATTTAAGAAACAGTTTCCGTAGAGAAACGCACATCTGCTACAATGTGTTCTCTTTTTCCACAGGTCCCTTGGCCTAAAATGAGCTAGCTGATCACATGGTCACCTCACTTGCTTTGTGCCTGCACTTGGATCCCAGCTAGGTAGGAATGTGCTATATGGACTTGTGTGTTCATTTCCTATCTTATGAACGAGGTAGGAAGTATTATTAGCCCTGGTTTACAGCGGAGTGTGAAACAAAGGTGCAGAGAGACAGGGAACTTTCTCAAGGTCACAGGATGAGTCAGCTGGAAAGAAACCCTAGAACAAGGGCTGCACCTCTCCAAAGGAGGCTGCATAGGCATGTCTGCATGAAAGCACGGTGTGTCCCCGCCTCAACAGCTCTGCATCCAAGTAGAGCCTTCTTCCTAGGAGCTCAGGGCGTGTGCCACAGACATTATGTACTCCCTTCTCTCTGCACCCCTGCGGCTAAAGTAGGGTGAAGGCATGTTTACCTTCTTTTCTCAAACAGACAAACCAAAGTCCACAAGGAATCCTAAGCAGTTTATCTGATAGCATGTACTCTGCGGAGAGTTAAGCCAGCTCTTGGCCCCAGAGCAGCGTTCCATGTGGCTCTTGGGTTGAGACCTCAGGTTGGTGGGAGCGGTGATGGGTTGAGCCGTGGGCCAGGCGTCTGAAGACCTGGCTTGTGATCCCGGCTCTGTCACTTGCCTACAGTTCCATCCTGGGCAGTTGCTCAACCTCTTTGAACCTCTGTCCTCATCTGTAAATGGGAATACCATAGTACGTTTGTATCTGTCCTCAACTCATGGTTTTAAGTGCTAAGGAGCGCATCTAAGAGAATACCCACAAATCTATTAAAAGTGGTTGCTTTGGGGGAGGAGAGTGGAAGTGATTGGCTTCTACTCATTCTTAATGTACTTCTGTTTCATTCCGGATTGCTTCTGATGATGGAGGCAAGCAGAAAAAGCATACCAACAATCGCCATCTCCTAAATTACCACGTCGAAAGTACCTAGCACTGTGATGGCCAAGTATTGCCTCCTCAATGAGACTTAGTCTTATTTTTAGAAAATTAATCATCATTCTCCAAGGTGGGAAAATCAAAGAACAATAAAAGAGTGACACAAAGTTTCTATTCAAGAGCTAAATTCCTTGAGAGAGAATGAATGGAGGAGAAAGAGAATGGGCCCTAGCTTTTAAAAACAGACCTGGTTTGGAATCCCCTCCTGACCACACATCTGTTCTGTGACATGGGAGAAGACACAGCCTCTCTGGGCCTCAGTTTCCTTATCTGGAAATGGAGATAAAAATTCTCAACTCCTACATTTAGGGTGAGGATTATAGGAGACAAACATGTTGAGTGTTTTAGAAGGCACTGATTATCGCACAGTGTGGGCCACAGAAATAGAAACACTGGGGATACCTATGAAGCCCCCATTCTAACTGCTGCTGAAATAGATTTTTCCGTAATGTGTCCCTAGGACCATATCACAGGGCATCTCCTAAACTGCTGAAGCCACAAATTATCCTTTTAAAAACATTTTGTATTGTACACTTGAAAGTTGCTGTAAGTGTAGCTCTTAATTGTTCCTACCCTAACAACAAAGTGGTCACTACATTAGGGGGACAACGTGCTCACTGACCTTACTGAGGTAAACATTTTGCAAGGTGTATCAAGCCAACCTCTCCTCCACCTTCAACTTACACAACGTTGCTTGTCAACTGCATCTCAAGAAACCTGGAAGAAAACATTTTAAACTAAAGCCAAGAAAGCACATTGAAGACCAGCCAAAGTAGATCTTCTTTCCAGTCTTTCTGATCGAGACAGGCTTTTCAAGCTCACATACTTGTGGTCGAGCGCCGGCCTCAGTGATCTGGTACTTCCTGGACATAATGTGTTTACCCTCTGCAGCCTTTGGTAGCAGATGTGTTTCAAGGGCCATAAACTCAAGAAAGTCCAAAAAAAAAAAGAACCATAAACTCAGCAATGATAGCTAGGAACGTGCTTGTTTGCTTCTGGCCTTCCTTGCCGTCCTTGTTCTGATTCAAAGAATTTTCTCTTTGTAGGAACCTGGCCTGTGTGCTCTGTTTGGTGTATGTAGCTGGGGGATATTTTTATAAGAATCTCTACATTGGGATGATCTCTGTCCACTTCGACTCGGAGCAGTTGGCTTTCTGTTTCTTCACCTGCAAAATGAAGCAGCCTCGTTGTCATGACAGCCTAACGTCACGGCTTCCTGTGAGTTTTAAATGAGACACTATATGGGACAGCGTGTTGCAAACTGGGAAAAATAAACCACCCGGGAGGAAACACACAAGGGGAATGAGGCCCCAAACTCCAGAACCGTGGTGCCAACGTTCTTGTTAACGGAGAGACATAGCAAAAGCTTTCCATAAACTCAGTGGAAGAGGAACATTTTGCTTTTGAATCTTACAGGTTTCTTTTTTCCCTAAGGTCACCAACTTCCTGGGTCCTTACCCTCAGTGTTATGTTTTGGATCTTGGTTCAGTGGGTCAGCCTGTGTGTCTTGAGCTTTGGTTCTCTCTCTTGCCTCCCCCCATTCTCCCTGCTACCGTGGGCTCTTCCAGGCAGAGGTGGGCCTGTTCAGCCCTGTGAGGTGGGGAAGCAATATTTCTCTGAGGAAGCACAGGGCAAGGTAGCGGCTGGCACAGCCAGTCTCTCTTGCTAATTCCATCTCTTAATGATGACCCAAAGGACAATCCCTATCTTTTGAGAAATGTTGTCTTCTCTAATTTATTGGGGGCTCCCAGTGTGCCGATCACTGTGCTACCCAAGCACCTCACCTTTGGTCTCCCTCACATTCCTCACAACGGTTGGTGAGAGAGGACCTTTATCTAGTTCATAGATAAGGAAACTAAGGTTCTAAGTATGAACTTAGATGGCTTGGTCACAGTCACGCGGCTCATCAATGACAGAGGTGAGATTAAAATGGAGGCGCATCTGGAGCACCTGGCCAACTCCATCAGAAGAGCAACTCTTGATCTCAGGGCTGTGAGCTCCAGCCCCAGACTGGGTGTAGAGATCACTTAGAAATAAAATCTTTAAAAAACTTTTTTTTAATTTTAAAAAATAAAATAATAAAAATGAAAATAATTGAAGTTCACCTGACGTTGAAGCTTTTTTTTTTTTTTTTTAAGATCTTATTTATTTATTTGACAGAGAGAGATCACAAGCAGGCAGAGAGGCAGGCAGAGAGAGAGGGGGAAGCAGGCTCTCCACTGAGAAGAGAGCCCAACACAGGGCTCAATCCCAGGACCCTAAGACCATGACCAAGCTGAAGGCAGAGGCTTTAACCCACTGAGTCACCTAGGTGCCTCCAACGTTGAAGCTTTTAACCATGAGACTACCTTACCTCCTACTGTGCTAAAACTTGTGCTTGACCTGGAGCAAATCGGACCCTCACCACTCACCCCGCCTTCCCACAGTATGCATGCCTGTCTGTTATCAAGCCAGGACATTCCTTGCTCTCTCTCGAGAAAACCCTAACTCCTACCTGCCTTTCAAGACTCAGTTCAGGAGAAACCCCTGCTGAGAAACCCTCACTGACATCCCCAAGCTGACTTCAAGGCCCCATCTAGGTTCCCACAGTCCTAACACGATATGTTTTTATATTTCCATTTATGGTTTACTTGTGTGTCTCCCTCCTAACACAATAAGCAACGGGAGAGCGAGTTCATCGGCATTGCCAATGACTGGCACTGGACCGTAGTTGGCCCTCTGTACTTGTCTGTTGAATGAATACATGGGCTTAGTATATAATGTATATGTGAACAGCAACAAAAGCTACAACAAAGAACAACCCAACTCTGCTCCTTACTTCTTGTACCCTCATTCATATCGACGCGGCCAACCAAGTAACATTAAATCAATTCGACAAAGATTTATTGAGCTGTAGAGTGATGTACCAGAGTGCTGGCACTTTGCATCAGAATATCTTAGAAGCCAGGACCCCGGGTACAGACTTCTTGTATGTTAAAGGAGTATAATAATCCTACATTTATCATGGGATTGCATGGGGCCAACTCACAGAAGAGCGATAAAAGTACTTCCAAGACTGCAAAGCCACCTGCCAGGGTGGGTGGTGGTTATTATTATTATGTACAAGGCACTGTGTTGGGCCCCGAAGAGGGACTTGAAGATGAGTGAGGGACTGCCCACATGGCAACATAATGAAGCACTCAAAAGACGATGAAATAAGGCAGAAGTTCAAAGACAGAGGGGCGCTCGAAAGAGGGAGAAATCAGGGGTGAGGGGTAGGGGCAAGGGTCAGGACAGCCCATTTGTCTAACACTGTGAGAACTGTGAGGGAGGTTTAATGCCGGGGTCAGACTCCCAAGCCATTGATGGCCACAGACAGTGTCACAAGCAGCTGAAATATGTGGTATTTGAGCACGGGAAGGTCGTGGAGTGCATGGTCAGTGAAGGCATCAGAGACTTGGGCTGGATCTCAAAGAGTGGGTTGGATTCGAGTCGCGGGGTTGGGGGGAGGCAAGGCATTCCTTGCAGGTTCGAAGGTACAAACAAGGGCGGGCTGGAACTTGGAGGGTCTGTGAGAGGAAGGAGGAAAACAGAGCCAGGGCTTGGCCTCATCCCATGACCCCAGGCAAGACATCAGAATCTTATAAAGTGCCGTGCTGGGTGGATCGATAGTCCATTCAGTACTCTATATTTGGAAGAAAGCTCCAGGGGATATTTTGGGAGAGCCTCTGGTTGTACTATTTGGATGACTCTAGTGATTAGGAAGATAAATTATATAATAACCCACCCTGGAACAATCATTCATGAATTGTTATTAACTCTATGTGCATCTCTAGGCAAATTTTTTTCTTAATTTTTAAAAAAGGCTCTCTTAAAGGAATGCTCTGTAATACATAACTGTTTCACGGGCTCTCAGATGGCTGATAGGAAAAAAAAATTTTTTTGTATAAAAAGCAGCCCTTAGAAAACCCCAAAATTACAGAGATGGAAATCAGATCAGAGGTTGCCTAGAGCTGGGGGTGGGAACGGGGATTAATTGTGCAAACCGTGCATATTAACACAAGGAAATCTTGGAAGGATGGGTGTGTTTGAAATGATCAGGGATGAGTTTTATGGTATGTATATTATAGCTCACAAAACTTAAAAAAAAAAAAAAAAGCTATATAAATGCATTCTTTACTCCTTACCTAGAAAACATCCCTCTTTATAAATAAAGACATTACAAGGACAGAAATGAGAATGAGAGGAGATCCAAATGCATGAGAAATGCTGCGGGAACGTGGGGATACTCATGCTAGGGAAGTGAGAGGGAAGGGAAGAACTGTGGAGGTACCGTGTGTGAGCAAGGGATCCCCAGTGCTCTCTGTGGCCCAGGGGAGGCTGAACGAGCCGAGATGCATGCAGGTAAAGTTTGCTCTGGGAAGTCAGGAGCCGGCCGGCACTGATTCAAGTCTGGGCCCCATGCCCAGCTATTTGATGGAGCAGGTTTTTAAGCAATGGGTGAGGGTGTGGTGTAAGGACTTTAAGGCCCTTTCTCCCTCTAAGAGTCTCTGGTTATATAAACTTGGGGACAGGTAGGTTTGCCTCCCATATTAGGAGAACCAACTAACCATACCTGACTTGTGCTCCTTTCCTTCCCAAACGGTCTGACTGTAAAACTGGGCAAAAAGATTCAGCAAGTACGAAGGGGACCTGGATGTCAATGGTTAACCCCTTTCTTCCCCTAAAGTTTTATTTCTTTACGATACCTAGAGGTTGAGAGTCAGTTCTGTTGTACCTTTGGGTCTTAAGGGCCTTGAGTTCAGTCCTCAGCTTAGCATCTAGAAGCTTCCATTGGTAGAACTCTGAGCTCCTCCTGCCTTACTTCAGTGTTCCCTGCTGCAAACCATCTGTTCCAGGTGAACTGACCAGCACGTAGCCCCCCAAAGGCCTTTCACATTTTCTATTCTGCATCTTTCATCAGATCATGGCCATTGTATGAAATGCCTTACTGTGGTCACCACAGCTGCCTGAGTCTTAAACTACAAGGCCAAAATCCAGTTGTTTCCTGCCACTGCCTCGCAGGTGAGATGGTCGTGGAGGTGTGTCCGGCGAGTACCTCACTGGGAGCTGTCCACCAGCAAAGGCCAAAGTTGGCCATTGGTGGGGCTGAGGCTACAAGAGGCCCAGGGGTGAACTGGGAATCCAAAGAGGTCAAAGCCAAGGGGATGTTGACAGAATTAGGGGATCCAAACAGAACACTGATTCAGTGGGGCTTTTTTTCTTTCAAAGTTTTAATTCATGTATACTTTATAGGTAACATTAAGAGAATCAATCCTGAAATAGAATAAAATTATATTGTCACTATTTAAATAGTTTGTTTGCACAATTGCAACTTTTCTTCAGTTCCAAGTTGTATTCTGCATTTACTATTATTATTATTATTATTATTATTATTATTATTATTTAACTAATCTCTACACTCAACATGGGGCCCAAACTCACAACCCTGAGATCAGGAGTCACATGCTACATGACTGAGCCAGCCAGTCACCTCTCTGTAATAAATCTTAATTAAAGTGATGCCCTTGTTGAAAACTGTAATGGTCACTGAAACACCATTTCCTAATTTTTGACAAGTCAGACAGGGATAATTATAATTTATCTGTCCAAAGGCTTTTAAGAACCAACTTACTGAGTATTCTCCAAGGTTTCCTCTTGGCCTTTGATGGGCTCTATTTTCAAACTTAACAGGAAAAATGGAAAATGAAGAGACTATATCCCGGAGGGCTTTTCAAAATTGAAAAATGTTATAAAAATTTCAGGTTGAATTCTTCATAATTATTAGTCTCTATATAGATATTACCTTATTATTTGAAGATACCACTGCATAAAGGCACATTAGGCACAAAGCCCACATGCAGTAAATATGGGATAACATGAAGTCAATTGATGCATGCCATTACTTACACCATTCCCAATAGCCAAACTCAGTATTTCTTCCCAACTTCTGGTAATGTGGTTGGATGGCTTGTCTTATTCAAGTTGATTACATCCTTGGAAGAAACAGTTGCATTCTTTGGAGTAGGTCCAATTCCTGGAAATTTCTCAGTAATCAAGATGGAATAACAAAGGTCCACAAATTTTCTCCTGTCATCTCACCTTCCATATGTTTATGCACAAAGAGAAAAGTAGATTGGTGGATTAAAAACAGCAGCAGCAATCTTTTCCTGGGCTTCAGGGAAGCCCAGACAATGTGTGCTCTTGGGATAGTTTGGCTGTGGTTTTAAATCACTGATTAAACGGTACTTATCATCTTTAAAAAGAAAAATTTGACCCCTGGCTCCAATTTCATAAATGGCTTGATAGCTCAGGAAGCTTCCACCAAAAGCACCCACTTTTAAAGAAAAAAGACTTTTCCTCCAGAGGCGGTGACAATATCAGCATTCAAACTGGGGCCACAGGTGGCTGGTTCTGTAATGTAAGGATGTGACATAGGTTGGTGCTTTTGTGACTCTCCTTGGAGAGACTGAACATCACAGATGTCATTATTAGAGAGGCCAAATATGTTGAAGTCAACATAACTGTAGAGGGAGAATATGATAGCCTTTGTATCTTTGTAACAGCCAAGCTCATGAACAACAAGGAGAAACAAGTTTATGCCTTTGGTGTAGTTAATCTAAATTTCAGCCTTGTCAAAATGCAAGTTTCCTCCAATACCAGCTCAGAGTCCAGAAGCCTGGGTGATGCCATCAAAGGATTGGAGTCCCTGTGAACTCTTTGTGTGAAATATATCATAATGGTAGCCTACCCTGTCTCATCTGTTTGAATGTCAGGGGGTCAAAACCTTCTGGATGGCATCGTCAGTATCCTTCCATACCATGTCAGGGGTGTAATTCTTGATTCATAGGTGACATGATGTTTTGTTTCCACTGGCTTCCTGATCCTTGTGCTGGGCAAGGGAACAATGGACCCTTCTCAGCGAGGCGCATACATCATTGCTAGAAGAGATGCATCCAATTGCCCACTCACATTTAGCCCCAAGACCTGCTATCTGTCCTGAATTTTCCCACCACCCAGTTGCTAATGACTCTTGTTTTGAGCACTGGAGTTCTTTCCATCTGCATCTGGAAGCCATCGAATGTGCCCAGGTACCTTTTTGCAGACACCACATCATCTTCTCCTAGGTTTGTATTAGGCATAGGAACAGCTCCAGAGGCAGCAGCTTGAAAAACCAGACTTAAGAGAAGAAACTTCTAAACTTCTCTTTAATAGTTCAACTCAATTAATTGACTTTGTTCCTTTTCAATCTCCAGCTGGCTTTTCTTCCTGCCTTATATATATGCAGATATTTCCACCCCCATTATTCCTCAACATCTCTGACACCAGATCTCAGGGAGCACTCCCACCTCTAAATTCCTCATTATCTGTACTTCCTATTTAATAATACCTTCTATTATCAGTTAGCTTTTCATAAAAATGATCTGATTTACCAGCTGGATTGTAAGACTGTTGACGGCACCCGGGCCAACCTGGATTTCCAAATGTACTATTATCATTGCTGTTTGTTTGCTACTTTTTATTTTTTAGGTTGACATCTCTCCCTTCTACTTCTCACTATCTCCTTTGACCCTGAATCTTCAATGTTAGACCAAAAATGTGCTCACCAATACATTCAAATGAAAGTGAGGTCAGGAACGGAGCTCTACTCTCCAGCCAGAAGGGACGGAAGCCCCAGCATTCAGGATCAACGTCCATAAATAACGGCATCCTAAGCTTCTCACATCAAGCCTGATTTTTCAGATTAGGACTCTGTATGTCTATAAATCCATGTCTACGACTTTTAGGCTTTTCTGAGTCTTGTGTTGTTATGAAAACAAAGAAACGCTATGGGGTGGAGAAGTAGCGGTGGTGGGGGGAGCATCTTGCCTTCGTGTGATAGGTTATCTCAGAATGAAAGGACTTAATTTAAAACATTTTACTGGAAGTCATTCCACATTCTTTGAGTACTATTGCTGGTTTTTGTCTTGTCTCTTAAATGGGCATCTGCTGCATGTTTCTTAAGCTCCTTTTATTAGTGAGAGGACCATAGACATGATTTTTTTTTCTCTTTTAAAAATTTTTATTAATTTTTAAATTAACATATAATGTATTATTTGCTTCAGGGGTACAGGTCTGTGATTCATCAGTCTTACACAATTCCCAGCACTCAGCACAGCACATACCCTCCCCCATGTCCATCACCCAGACACCCCATCCCTCCACCCACCCCCCGTCCCTCCTGCAACCCTCAGTTTGTTTCCTGAGATAGAGTCTCGTGTGGTTTGTTTCCCTCTCTGTGCCTCTTAAATGGGCGTCCACTGTACATTTCTTAACCCCTTCTATTAGTGGGAGGACCATAGACATGGACATGTTTATAAACGGCGCTAAGTACCAGTGGAGGAGGCTAGTACCACCTCACACGCATCCACCTGCCATGAAGTCCTGGGGAGGGGAAATGGCTTTACCATTCATTTCAGCAGCTCACACTTGCATTGGGCATAGAATTGTGTTTAAAAGGGCCCTTCAGGGTTATTTAGCTCAAACTCCCAGCAAATTCTGGGATTTGCTTTCTCATCAGGCTTGTGTTCGACCACTCCCGCATTGGCAGATCATGCCTGTGTGGTAGTCCCACCCACGTTGCCTAGCTCTCGTAGTCAGGAACCTTCCCGCAGGGAGGGTGGATCTTCTCGATATTTGTCTGAAATGGCCCCTCTGTCTGCTCCCTACACTGAATGTAATGTCTCGAATTACCAAGGCTGGTCTAACCCAACAGGGCACAGACAGCATGGGGCTGTTGTATGCCTGGATGCCAGGGACCATGTTGGAAGGTGCAGGGTGACTTAGCCTCTCTCTCCGTTTCTTGCTTCTGTCATTTCAGATCAATTAAATTTAGAAAGTTATATAATTCTTAAACTTATAAGGAACCTCAAAGTTCATCGAGATCATGAATTTGCAACAGGAGCAAAAAAGGACCTGACTCTTTTCATGCATGAAGTACCGATATATACACAGCCCATGAACATATTCAGTGGTGGTTCATTTTTATGAGAGAAGGCAATTAGGAAAATATATTTTTAAAAAGGATCTCAGGGGAGAAATAATGAAAACAAAAAGTTGAGAAACACTGAAAGGCCAGCATCTTCAGGTCAATTAAGAAAGGAGTGGGATCCCAGCAACACAATTTTTTAAAGCTATTTTTCTACTATATAGCCAGGATTGAGTACCACTGACTTAGATGAACCACTTCTTATCGCATGGCCAAAAAGGGAAATCACCAATCAGGATGAGTAAACTAGACAGGAGTAGAGACCCTCTAGACTGCTGTTCTAATATTGTTTTCACCATGCCCTGATGCCCTTTTCAACTTTAATCCTATATAACTTTATTATGCTTTATAACATGTTAACCCCTTGGCGGTTTGGTCCATGTGTTTAGGCCAGAGTTTATCCTGAAGCTTGAGTAATGATGTACATCTCTTTGTCTTGTGAACATGGAAAGTGTGCTATAGGCACATGGGTTTGAAAATTCAAGTATAAAAAGTATATTCTATTTCTCAACTCTGACTCGATCTCCCAGTCACCAACTTCCTCCCCCAGATGTGTGCTCTGTGCCAAGTGTTTTGAGTATCTGTCCCACAAAATTCTGTGCCTCCTTCTGCAGCTTTTAAGTAATGAAATCATTTGATAATTAAGCAGAAAACCATAGTGCTCAAAACAGGGCTCCCAAATGGCTTTACTCCCAGCTTCGTTGTATCTTCCTGAGGGTTTGGTAACAAGTACACACTCTTTTCCGGGGGTGAAATAACATCACTTTGAGCAACACTACTATTATACTTTCATTTTATACCAAACCTGCCTATACTGAAGATGGTCCTGTAAAATAAGATCACAACAGGCTGTCTCATTGTCCTGTTAGATGGCAGCAGGAGTGGGAAGTTACCTAGCACTTCACAGAACAAGCTAGAAAGCTTTGCCTATCACAGATTTCCTCATTTTTGCTTTGCTCTGCCATTTTTTTTTTTTTTTTTTTTTTTTTTTTTTGCTTTAAAAGAAAATCGCTATAGGGGCATCTGGGTGGCTCAGCGGTTTAAGCCTCTGCCTTCAGCTCAGGTCATGATCTCAGGGTCCTGGGATCGAGCCCCTCCCTCTCTCTCTACTTGGCTCTCTGCCTACTTGTGATCTCTGTCAAATAAATAAATAAAATCTTTACGGAAAAAATTTTAAAAAATTAAAAAAAAAGCAAATTGCTATAAGCACAAATTGATCAAAATCCTGTATAACTGATATATTTAATAAGGTGATATATTGGGGTGCCTGAGTGGCTCAGTGGGTTATAGCCTCTGCCTTCGGCTCAGGTCATGATCCCAGGGTCCTGGAATAGAGCCCTGCATCGGGCTCTCTGCTCTGCAGGGAGCCTGCTTCCTCCTCTCTCTCTCTGCCTGCCTCTCTGCCTACTTGTGATCTCTGTCTGTCAAAAAAAAAAAAGCTGATATATTTAAATTTTTATATATAACTGATATATTTAATATATTAAATATACTTAATATATTTAATAAGCTAATCTTTAAAAAGTGGTCTTTCCAGATGCATGTAATGATATAATACCCTTGTTGGATAATTTAGATACCTTGAATAGTTTGATTATTGATTTCATCTCTTTTGTAATGAGATTATTAAAATAGAACCTCCTCCCTTTTAAAAAATGTTTTTTTAAAGATTTTATTTATTTGTCAGAGAGAGAGGGAAAGAGAGAGCACAAGCGGGTGGTGGGGGTTGGAGGGTAGCAGGCAGAGGGAGAAGCAGGCTCCCTAGTGAGCAAGGAGCCACGGGACTGGATCCCAGGACTCTAGGATCACGGCCTGAGCCAAAGGCCGATGCTTAACCTACTGAGCTACCCAGGTGTCCCAAAATAGAACATTAAAAAAAAAAAAAAAAATAGAACAACTATCTGTCTTTCTTTTTTAAACATTTTTTATTTATTTGTTTGACAGAGAGTGACACAGCAAGAGAGTGAGAGCACAAGCAGTGGGTGGGAGAGGGAGAAGCAGGCCTCCTGCTGAGCAGGAAGCCTAATGCGGGGTTTAATCCCAGGACCCTGGGATCATGACCTGAGCCGAAGGCAGACGCTTAACAACTGAGCCACCCAGGTGCCCCCATCTGTCTTTCTTAACAAGATATTCCTGATATCCCAAATGATGACCTGAGGCAGTGACAAGCAATCATCTCTAGACTCTTACGCTAGGCTGATAATTAATCTCCCAAATTCTACTCCTCTTCCCCACCCAACCCTCAACACCAAAGTGTTACCCTAAGGAGAAAAACTATTTTCTCAGGGAAGATAAATTCTTAAAACTCTTCTCTTGGAATTTATCCCTACCCTGAACATGCTGACATAGAAGTGATAACAGTTAAATTTAGAAAGTTCTTTCTCAAATCAAAGAATACTCAAGCTGAGAGGAAAAACAGAGCTCATTCTACCCCGTTATTTCATCTGACAGGAAGAAAATGGAAGACGAGGGAGGTCAACTGGTTTGTCCAAGGTCACGTGGGAAAATTCACTCATAGGAGGTAATTGTTGAGTGTCTACTGTGTGTCCAGCCTATCCCTGTGGGTTTCTGTCAGGAGCATGAGTGACAGTGCCAGGGCTGGGATTCAAGTTCTGTCCTCTCCCACCACCCGCTACTACAGTCCCCTCTGGGGACCTCTGGCCTTGCTGCCTCAGAGGATTAGCATTCAGAGTGATAAAAATAAAACCATTTCCAGGAAGATGGAGCCTCATTTTTCTCAGTCCCTTCTGGCAGGAATTAAAGGATATTTGGGAGGAAGCCAGGGACATGAATGAGTCCTTATTTGTAGAGATGATGCCACTGTCCCAAAGCCCATAGGACACGGCCTTGACTAATTTTATAGATAGCCCTCCTGTGGTTATGCACCCCCTTATGAATCAAAGGGTGGTGGGCGCTAGATGGACACTGTCATCTGAAGACACACAGCCCAGAAAGCTGACCCACTCAGGGCTTACAACCTAGATTTACCTCCCCTAGGACAGTGCTAGAGCCAACTGAACCATAAACGAAACAGCCCTGGAACCTGACTTTCGACCAACAACTTACTGTTCCTGAAACGTCTATTTATTTTGGCTTCATGACTTCACAGAAATAGTGTGAGGTAAAATGATATGAATCGCTTAAAGCCTTTCAGAGCGTAAAGCACAACCTTGACTAGAAAAACAGAACAAGCCATAGACAGGCACAAAGCGTGCACATGTGCAAATTTACACACGCACAGGCCACACGTGCACAGGTACACACACACACCCACACATACACGGAAGCTAAGACTTATCTCCACGAAAATAAAATCTGACAATAAGAAGCTTCATGGAACAGTGACTCTGGAATATCTCTATGAATGAATATTCATTTTGCTTAAAAATTCACATAAATGGATGAACCAGGCAAATACTGTATGATTCCACTCTTATGAGGTATCTAGAGTAGTCAACTGAACAGACACAGAAAGTAGAATGGTGGTTGCCAGAGGCTAGGGGGAGGGGAGAAGAGTAAGTGGTTGCTTAATGAAACAGTTCAAGTTCTGCAAGATGAAAATGTTCTGGAGATTGGTTGCACCATGATGTGCATTCACTTAATCATACTGAATTATACTCGTAAAATTGATTATGATGGTACATTTTTGTGTTATACACATTTTATTGTAACTTAGGGAAAGTTTTTAAATAGAAATGAAGTAATACGTGTTCTCCATCAAGAGTTTTGGATTCATATATGAATTATGTAGGTGTCACAGAGGGAAAACTTTTTATCTACCCCCTTGGATTTGGTACTTGGGACCAGTGAATTAAATTGCCAAAAGCCAGACGGGAGAGAGAAAAGACAATGTTTATTTACAGAGGTATTTGGGGGCTCACAAAGAAAGTTGTTCAGCTCGACAACTAAAACTAAGGGTTTACACACCTGACACAACAGAGGGAAAAGGTAGGGGTAGGAAAAGGCTCTTAGAGGAAGAAAAATTGGTTTCTTTAGGAAAAACAAATGGGCTTTTAGCAGAAAAACAAGGGAGGTAAGATAGTTTGTGACAATGTTTGTTTATGCAGGTGTAAGTGGTCTTCTTTATCTTCTTGGGAGCATGACACTTCCCTGAAGAGGGGATTTATGATCATTCCATCCTCAATATCCTTTCTGGGAGTGAAACTGCCCAGAAGAGGGGAATTATGACAGTCTCTTTCTCAGGAGTTTCTGGTTTTAGTCTGGTAAATGTGTGTCTGGGCCGGCGGGGGGTGGGGGGGGTGCAGTGGTGGTCAGTTAGACAAAGCTTCTTTCTGCATCTGCTGATTCTCAAATGTCTTCAGCTCAAAATAATTTTTATGCTACTGTGGTGTAATTTGGACTAGTTCATAAGTGTTCTTCTAAATATTAAAAAAGGTGCTGTTTGTAATATTTCCCAAAACTTAAGTTAGTGTATATGCCAAATGACCTTCTTCCCTCCTTGCAGAGGGCCCAATACAAATTTGTAAAAACCTTACCTGTTCAACTTCAGGCCACAAAAAGCCGAGACTAAAAGCTCAAAAGATCTTTTGAGATCAATTGTCATCGGCAAAAGGCAGTGAAGGGATAAAATTGGGGGCTATACGTTGATACAAAAATGTGATTTTACACCTGGGAGGCATCAGCTGTGAAAGGCACAGAGGATTTTCTTTCTGCTTTAGACTCTAGAGCACAGAAGAAATGCTGCTTATAAGAACATGACCTCTTTGAGGGGCTGTTCGCTGGTGCTCAGGACCAGAGCCGTGCAGGTGTGAGTTGCTTTTAGAAGGGATGTTTGTCTGTTTCAGGGACTTTCTCAATATGGCTTTCATTCTTACATTCTGTGTGCTTTACTGCTTTACTGAAAGTGTGTGAAATAAACCTAAGGAGTTTTCCAGGCAGAGTAGAAGTCTACGGAGCATTGATACTCCAAGTGTGGTCCTGAACCTGCAGGGTGTGGGAGCCCTTTAGAATGCTGAGTCTCAGGTCCCAGCCCTTACCTGCTGACTAGAATCTCCATTTCAGCAATATCTCCAGGGGATTCTTACGTCCTTAAAGGGCTGGTTGGAAAGGTGGAGTTCCAGGCTCTACCTCAGCAAATCTTTCCTAAAAGGCTGGCCTAGAAGTTTCAAGTGACTTA
Organism: Mustela lutreola; assembly: GCF_030435805.1. Lineage (NCBI taxonomy): Eukaryota > Metazoa > Chordata > Mammalia > Carnivora > Mustelidae > Mustela > Mustela lutreola. The sequence continues at coordinate 160,576,860 of NC_081290.1, read as the reverse complement.
CATGAGCATATGAAATTTCATATCTACAGAATTTCTACAAGACTACTTGCTTCTGGAGGAGAGTCTGGGAGAGGGAAACTGTTGTGTCATACCTTTCCTATGGCTTGAATTTTTTTTTTATTATGTGTGTATATTATCTTTATTATGATAAAGTCATCACCACATTTCAATAGAACATTATAATTTACGAAGTATTTTCCAAAGCATGATTTCACAAATACTCCAAACATCCATTAACCAAGAAGTAATACATTTAGGTATCCCTAAACTACAGATGAAGATTTTGTAGTATAGAAATAAAGATCATAAAGGAAACATTGTAAATTAAAGCCCAAAATAGGATCCAAGTGTTTAAATTGTTTTTATTACAAAAAATGCAAGCATTTATAAAATAAACATATTATAATGGACTCCCATGTACTATCACTCCCACATCCTACTTCATTTCATATATATATATATTTTTTTAAGGTAAAATGTACATACATTGAAATGAACAAATCTTATCCAGATCCTTTTTTCTCTTAATTCCAATCTTGTTTGGCAAAAATCTGGCTTGATTGCCTCCCAAATGTAAATGCTATTGACGGATTTCCTGCTGTTTCCTACATTGAGTTGAATCATCCTTCCCTCGATTTAGGTTTTGGCTAGAAGCGGAACGCCTTTGTTCTCAGTCAGAAAGCATATGGGATATTAGGTCTGACTGCTGCATTGTTACCCACTGGCAAGTGAAATCCAGGCATGCCCCCTTCAAACTGTCCTCCTGGCCAATAGCTTCCCTCCAAACTGAAAGCTCACAACCCCTGAGCTATGCTGCACCCAGAGCCAGCCTTGCACCCTATCCACCACAGTGCCCACCACTTTGAGTCGGCTCTTTGGGCCATCGTAAATACACTCGACGCTCATTTATTTAGTGTTCTGCGCCAGGCGTTGCTGGTACTTGATCTTGTCTCAAAAAGGTCTGAACTCAGAAGACTCCCATTTCCCTTTAAAAGCTGGAAAAGAAAATATAAGCTTGCCTTCCATCTCATTGCAGGAGATGAGTCAGCAGAACCGGAAATTCTCCCTGCACAAGCCCTTCTGATCCTGTGGGCTGGGCGTGTGTGGCACCGAGCGAGGGCTGGGAAGGAACCGGCTTCTCCCCTGGAACTACTTTGAGAGGTGAACAATGTAAGTTGGCTGGTGAGTTTAGAAGTGTTGACACACTCCTTGCCCATTAGAACTGTCCCAGCATGTTTTGGGGAAAGCTCAGCTGCTTCCAAATAAGGAACGAGGCAAAGAGGGAAACTGGTGGTTGTCAGAATCCAAGTGGCTTCAGAGCAGGAGAGGTCAGTGGAGTCACTGCTGGTGAAACTCAGCATGCATCTGAGTGGCAAGCTGGGCTTTTGGGCTTTCGGATATGTTTGAGGAAAGCAGTGATTGAAGGCGGGGTTAAAGAGGGTCCTTCAATGCCCATAAAAGCCCTAGTGGGGCAATTATGCACCCATGGTGAATTACAGAATGAAGAAGAGCTCTGGGCACTGGAAACATCTCAGTAGGAAGCCACCTCCAGCTCATTCCGTAGCAACGGTGCCAAAAGCCACAGATGGCACTCGAGCCACGGCCTGTGGCCTGGGTTCTGCTCCTAACCAGCTGTGAGACTTGGAGTCAGTCATCCCACCTCTGTGAGGCCTGATTTTCTCATCTGCAGAAAAAAAGTTAAAGCATGATAAGCTCTTCCATTTCTAAGCTGCAGATGTCCCTCGGCTGAATGTGGAGTTACATCCGGGTAAACCCATCATAAGTTGAAAATCCCGTGAAGTCGAAAGGCCTCTGATGCTCCTAACCTACCTTGATCAGGGTTCAGCCCAGCTGACCTTAAACATGCTCAGAGTACTGACATTAGCCTACAGTTGGGCAAGATCATCTCACATAAAGCCTGTTTGATCATCGAGTGTTGACAATCTCATGTAATTGAATAGTGTACCGAAAAATGAAAACCAGAATGTCTCCATGGGTACAGAGCAGCTGGAAGTCTATCAGTCGTTCACCCTCTCGGTGGCGTGGTTGACTGGGAGCTGCGGCTCACTGCCATGGCGTCCCATCACAAGACAGGATCGTGTGGCACGTTGCTAGCCCGGGAAAAGATCCAAATTCAAAATCCAAAGTATGGTTTCTACTGAATACGTATCACTTTCGCAGCATCATACGGTGGAAAAATGTTAAGTCGAACCACTGTAATCCCGGAGACCGTCTGTACTCTAGCTCTGTTACACACTCGAATTGGTTTAGCATTAACCCCACCTTTTCCTTTCCTTCCATGACTTTCTCCAGTGAGACAGTATGAGAGAAATAACCAAGTGTGGCCGTGAGCGCAGCCAGGACTCTTTAAAATAACTGTTCTGTGGGAATCAGGCACTCCGTGCCGTGTGTGTGTGTGTGTGTGTGTGTGTGTGTGTGTGTGTATTTCTATTGGGTGGGGCTGTGTTGAGGGGAAAAAGCATTCAGCCCGCTCTGAATGCTTCAGCTTTGCAGAAAAATAGATGCAGCAAAGATTGAGGAGCAAGATTTTGCATAGGAGAAGGAGGTGGGGGAGGAGGAAATGTGCTGAGATTCCAGCACTGAATTAAAAAAAGAATGAGGACACAGAAGGGTAGGCTGAGAATGAGCCAAGAAGTAAAAATATGCTGGGGCTTTTAAAAAGGGTGTAGCCAGAGCCGGTTAAAGCCTACCCTTCCACTCGGACTGGCCTTCCCCTCACCCCTCCCGGACCCATTCTAAATTCTTTCGAGGCTCGGGTCCCTCCCCCTTCCTCCCCCGCGGAGAAATGATCTAGGAGCCGGGAGGAAGTGACACATTTTCCTGCTTGAATGGAGCAGGCCCCTGCAGCCGCTTCTCAGCAATCTTATCTCACCCCGGCCACCCATCGCAGGCGCCGAGCTCCTCAAACAATGCTTTCCTCTGGCTCAATGAATCCAGAGTTAGGACTCGAACGCCCCGGCGGTTCCCTGTGCACAGATTCAGGGTAACTGTGCGTGCTTCACGTTCCTTTCTTGTTCCCCATCAGTGAATAATCAAGTGCGGAGGGTAGCACTTAGAGTTTTGTTCCACCAGGAAAGGGGTCTCAGTCCCGCCTCTGCACCTCGTGAACGCTGTGCAGTGCAGGGCCCCTGGGCGGTGAAGTAGGAAAATCCTAAAGTAGGTAGTCCTTGAGGACTGGATTTGCACTGTGTGACCTAGGGCAAGTTACACAGCCTCTCTGAACTTACTTTCATCCTCTACCACAGGAGGGGGTGACTTGGTAATAACAACTGCCTTGAAGGCTCCAATGAGGATTTAATAAGGCAGCAGGTGGGAAGCGCTTGGAGGGTTGTAAATCTGTAAAGAAGCCCATTTTCCTACCCCACTCACCCCCCTCCAGTCCAACCCACACTACTACTTGGGTACACCTTAATGGCATTTTTTTATCAGTACCTCACCAGCTTAGTATTTAATTTTACGTAGCTATATTGTAGCTTAATCATATAGGCCTCATTCCCTCAGTCACACCAAAAACATAAATCAGCATTTCAGGCGAACATCTTATTAGCAGCTCCCAAATGACTAACTAAATGCTGTACTAACAGAATAATAAAAGTACATAAAAATAGAGAGTGAAGGGGTGCCTGGGTGGCTCAGTCCTTAAGCATCTGCCTTCGGCTCAGGTCGTGATTCCAAGGCCTTGGGATAGAGTCCCACATGCGGCTCCCTGCTCCGCGGGAAGCCTGCTTCTCTCTCTCCCACTCCCCCTGTTTGTGTTCCCTCTCTCACTGTCTCTCTTAAATAAAATCTTTAAAAAAAGAGAGAGAGAGTGAAGTTAAGTGCAGCGCAGGCAACAGGGCCTCTAGATTTCGGGGTTCCCACTACTGTTTTTGGCCCACCTGGTGTGTATCTCTACTACGGAGGATTTTTCTTATATCATAATTACCTGGTTCCATACTCGTCTATAAGCTCCTTGAAGGCAGCGACAATGCTGTTTTTATATTTCCAGAACTTAGCTTAACAAACTACATCATAGGCACATGATAACTGTTTAATCAGTTACTTTGAACAAGCCATTGGACTAGTAGCTTTTTGCCTATTCGATTTGCTGATGGAGGCTTCGCTCCTGGAATAGTGCCTGGCACAGAGCAGGCACTCCCCAGACCCATGTTAAGTGATTGCTTGGGATCTTCCTGGGCTTCACATGATTCACCCCCTAGGAGGTTGGTTCACTGGGGTCAGTGGACTAAATTAGCTGTTCTCAAGTCCTGGTTCTCCAATGGCCCACAGCAGAATTGTACTGGGGTTTTAAAAGATACAGATTGCCTTCCTGGACTCCACTCCTGAATGATTCAGAAGTTCTGAACTAGCTTTGTAGCTTAAAAAAAAAAAAAAGGAAATCTTTCCGGATGATTCTGGTGCAGGACAAAATGTAGGCCTTGCTATTAGATCTTTCTAACAGTTCTCACATAGTGTGATTTGGTGTATCACTTCGACCGTTTCAAAAGTCGGCAGATCATCAGAGGAGTTTACGAGGCTGATATAAGGTGAGTATATAGAGCTTGGTTTAAACCAACAGTGCCTCAGGCGAGTAGTAATCATGCACCCTATAAACTGATACTTTTTTTTATCATGTGCTTAGAGAAGTTAGAGAGGAGCTCATTTTTTGAAGAAGTAAATATGTATTGCATACCTCTTTCTGTTCAAAATAAGGGATTTTTGACGTATATTTTTTTCTGATTTTCCAAACCAGACAACTTCTTAGGAGGCAGATAGCACAGCTTCAAATTTAAATGAAAAGAAGTTGTTTCAGATAAATGACACAATGTCATCCATTACTCAGGCAACCATTAGCTGATGGCTCTCACGACTGGGGCAGGTCCTGAATAAAGTACTATTTTATTCAACCTTAAGTGCATGTGTCATAAGATGCTGAAGTTACTAGGAGTACAAAACCCAGGAAGGGTTTTGTGATTTTTAAAATAAGATTTTATTGATTGATTGATTGATTGATTGAGGGCTATAGAGAGAGAGAGCAAGCACATCCCTGGGCACACAAGCAGGGGGAGGGGCAGGAGAAGGGCATGAAACAAGCAGACGCAGCACTGAGCATGGAGTCCGACCCAGGGCTCCACAGGACCCACAACCCTGAGATCATGACCTGAGCCCAAATTAAGAGTCAGAGGCTTAGCCAGCTGAGCCACCCGGGCATCCCAGGGTTTAGTATTTCACACACTCTGGTGATAGCAGGCCCACTTTACTTTTCACTCATTAGGTATTCTCTCTTGGCTGGGATCGTTTAACTTTACCCCAGTGATGGTTGAATGCAACTTTTGGATTGATGTTGGCTGGCTGGCCCCTTAGTCCTCTTTGCATTTGAGGCAGCTAATCAAATGACAAAAGTTCACTTCTACACCCCCATAAATATATTTTCTCTCTCTCTCAAGTCAAAGATTTGGTCTTCATCTGTTATATAGCGGTACAGGTAGGGATAAGGAGCCTGGGGTGGAGGAGGGAAGCATGTCTATTTTAACTACATCACGGTCCCTTCCATTCAGTAGCCCAGCATTTGCTAAGAAGCCAGGTAACTGGGGGAAGAGTCCAGAAAACTTCTAGAGATTTGGCATCTCTTAACAGCCAAGTGAGGCTGGGACAATGAGGGTGCTATGGTCATCTGTTGGATTACACCAGTGTGATTATAGGTATTCTTTGTTTCTTTTTTCTATTTTGATGAAAATTTTTGCAGTGACATTGTCATTGAAACAAACAACAAAAAACCTATGACACTTCACAACAGATCGGCCATTCAGTCAACTTTTGACAGTTCTGTCATGTTTCTGACATGGAAACATGTTCAGCTCCTCCAGGATGGTAAGGGTAGCACATGTCTGCCTTTCTGATCCCCTGTGTTTGGTTTCTGTCACTATGTAACTTCTGGTCACACAGACAGACAAGGTCAGTAATGGTTGCACAGTCCCTGAGGATATTCTGTGTGGTGACAGGGGAGAGCATATCCCTCAACACTGCTGCCCACAGAGGTACTGTGGAGAGTCTGCCTGGCCAGAATTGGTGAGTCACTGGCCCAGAAAGTGCATGCCATTGAGTTGCATAAGAAATTTCAGGATTTAACAGGGAAATTCCAAATTGCAAAGTTTTGGCTGACTGAAAAAAAAAGAAGAAGAAGAGAGAAAGGAAGGAAGAAAGAAACATGTACAAATACCAGAGCACTTTCCATCAATTTTTAAGAGCTGAAGTGACAAAATGGAGGACACCGACATCTTGGATTTGGCCAAAGAGTTGATCTCTCTGGAAGGAACCAGAAGCTCACATTGAAGGGCATGCAAATTTCTTCTTCCTTTGAGATCCAAAGCTGTGAAGCACATCTCTAAGTATGACCTGGAGGAAGTATTTGCTCTAGTAACCAGTAGGACTTGTATTGAGCATGGACTCATCTAAGGTGCATAAGATGACAGGGGTGGTATACAATGATATGTATTTCATGACTATACTCTCAGACTTTCTGCAGAGGGATGAAAAAGACTGGGGATGACTCTTACATGTAAAACCAAAGGAAGTAGCCTCCATGTCATCTGCAAGGTTTGGAGTTGCCATTCTGCTTTCTTCAAAATCATGTCTCTGGTGAGCAGTTGGGAGAAATGTCACCAACATTATCCAGTTCTCAGCAGCAACTTTTAAGTGAGTGGAAACTCTTTACAACTAAGTGAAAAGAGATTGCATTTTATTGTCATACTCCAGTTCCCTCAACTATAGAATTATCATCTTCATACATCCCACTGTCTTATTGCAGCCTTGCATTTCTAGCTAAGTAAGAGTGGGAAGGATGAAAAGTGGCACTTGCTTTGCACCGGTGACATTTTCTCAAAACATTTGTTGCTAGTTGTTGGACAGAACAGGTGGTATTCACCCTATTTCATAAGGGTGTAAGGTCTCATAAAAAGACAACACTTGATTGTGAGTGATACTTTTTTAAGCAAGAGCACAGGGAATAATCATAAAGGGCTTGTATTCTACCAACATAAGGACTTTTAATATTTAGTATGCACCATCCCATATGACCTTTTCTCTCCTCAATAAATCAGTGGTTTTTAATATTTTGGGCCGTGGGTTCCTTAAAAAATCTGATGAAAACTGTGGACCTTCCGCTTAGAACAGAGCATATATGCCTATATGCATGGAATAGTTTTTATGCTCTATCATGGGATTCATTCACCCCAAGTTAAAATTCCCCTGCTGAAGACATGGAAGAAATAGAAAAAGAAAGTTCTGGAATGGATTTTCTTTCCAAAATTCTCTGAGGCCCGTCTCCATGGTGACTGCTTAATGTGCCAAGTTCTAGGGCCATACCTTCATAAGGTAAAACTTGCGATCTGGTTATTTTTGCCATTATTTTTAACCTCTCTTCTTGCAATGGTTCTCTGCCTTGGCCATATGTTAGAATAATATCCCAAGGTGTGCCCAAAGCCATACCCCAGATCAATGGAATCAGAATTTCTGGAGGGTAGGAGCAATGGATCAATAGTATTTCAAGCTCCCAGATAATTTGGATGTTAAATCGAGATTGAGAAACATGCTTTTCTGCCTCTCCATATTTAAGAGAATAATTCTGTTAGTATGGGCATTCCAGCTTCTGCAAATTCCTCTGTCTTCTGTGTCTTTCTGTGACACTTTCAGTGTCTTTTCTGTGTGGGGTATAAAATTTCCTCTCTAAGTTAATAATTGCCTTTCACCTTGTTATTTAGAATGTCACTAAGAAACGTATTGTTCAGCTACCAGTCAAGAAAGATTTCATTTGACTCAGAGGTTATGATGGGGAGAACAAGAAGCAGAAGAAAACGAAAGCTACTCTGGATTATTAAACGCCATCCAAGCTCATGGATATGCTTTACTGAAAGAACAGAAGACAAAGAGGAGGTGGTGGCCAAAAAAAAAATTCTTGAAGCTGATTTTGAAGAGGTAGATGACTCAGTTAAATCTGCATGAGTAAAGAGGTCCAGAGACAAGGCAGAAACATCTAAGAAGTGCTACTGCTTTCATCGGTAAAGGTGAAGAGTAAGGTGAAGCCTGAGTAGGTGGGATTAAGTAGGCAGGAAAAAAAGTTCCTATAAAGTCATAATTTTAGAGCTAGAAGGGACTGCTGAGATACTCGAGTGCTATTTCTCTCGTTTTATAGATGAGAAAGCAATCCAGGTTGGTGATGCCCCTGCCTAAAGTCTCAGCTGGTAGTGGGTGGGTCAGGCATGGGTCCAGGCCTCTGAATACAGAGAGCTCTCTCATCTTTCATGGCTGGAAAGGTGATCACACCTAGACTTGTTCTTTTTTTAAAAATTTATTTATTTATTCTAGAGAAAGAGAGAGAGCACACATGAAAGCAGGGAGGGAGGGGCAGATGAAGAAGGAGAGAGAGAATCTCAAGCAGATTCCCCACTGAGTGCAGAGCCCCACTCAGGTTCAGTCCCACCACCCTGAGGTCATGACCTGAGCCGAAATCAAGAGTTGGGTGCTTAAATGTGTGAACCACCCATGCACCTCTAAACATAGTCACTTTTGAGAATAAAAGGGGACAACAGACAAACCTAGGTTTCTTTTCTTCCTAAAATTCACCTGTCATCTATCTTATTTTGCATTATCTGTCATCTTATTGATAATTGTACCATCAGTAATCCTATTGGAAAGTGGCTTTTAGCAGCTTTTCAATGACCTCTAACTCATATCCCAGCTCTTCCTGTTGAGAACAGTGAGCTGTCAATAAAAAGAAAATCTGCTGGTTTTGTTGTTGTTTTGTTTTGTTTTGTTTTTTGAGAGAGAGAGTGTGTGCATATGCTTGCACATGTGAGCGGGAGAGGGGCTGGGGGAGAGAGAGAGAATCTTAAGTGGACTCCATGCCCAGCACAGAGCCCCACATGGGGCTCAATCCCACAACTCTGAGATCATGACCTATGAAAGCATGACCTGAGCAGAAACTAAAATCAGATGCTCAACCCACTGAGCCACCCAGAAGCCCTTAGGGCTGGGTTTAAATATCTGCCACATATGGGTCAGTGACAACAATGGTACTTCTAATCAGTTCTCTGTAGGTGCTGCTCTTATGTTAGCCTGTTAAAAATTTACTCTTTTGGGACCTTCCAAGAACAGAGTGCATTTTCTTATGTTTTCAAATGGCTAATTATATATGTCTCCTGCGCCATCTGTTTTTTATTCTAAAAGGGTAGTTACCAGAGTCTGAGATACTTGGTAAACCCCTTTATAATCACTCTGTACTGATATAGAGTGAATTTGTGTTATAAAACTTAACATAGGCTTTTTGGGACTCCATTTCTAATCAACCTTGAGACCAGTTAGGGGTAGGATTCAGTCAAGTTTATACAATCCTAATGAAATACATAGATTTCAGTCATCAATATGCCAATGTCTATCCACCTGTTGTGGCCTCATGTTCAGGTTTATTAACATAGCAGCCAGTTAATTCAGTTATCTTAATTCTTAGTGGCTTACCACCCATTGGCCCCCCTCAGTTTGCTCTTACAGTAGACTTCTGCTCTACGGAAGTAGCTTAAGCCCATTTATTCCTGGATGTCAGGATTTTATTTTTTTTTTTATTTTTTTTTTTAAAGATTTTATTTATTTATTCGACAGAGAGAGATCACAAGTAGGCAGAGAGGAAGGCAGAGAGAGAGGAGGAAGCAGGCTCCCTGCTGAGCAGAGAGCCCGATGCGGGACTCGATCCCAGGACCCTGAGATCATGACCTGAGCCGAAGGCAGCGGCTTAACCCACTGAGCCACCCAGGCGCCCTGGATGTCAGGATTTTAGCTGAGGAACAACCTTCCAACTTTGACGGAACTGTCACTATCTGACCGAGTTGTCTTGATTTTTATTAGCCTCCTTCAGATACAGCTGTCTTTTCTCTTGGATGATTTGCCTTGGACCATGAAGCCTTCAGTGGTAAAAGAGGTTCAGTTGTGGAGGTGGGTACGTGTGCTGGAGGGAAGTCTTCTTAGTTTGGAAAGGACTCTGGCAGGGAACATAGGTGGGACACGCAGTTGTATTTTCACGTGACCTTCCAGAGACTCACACCTTTTCCCTTCTGCAACTTGGTGGGGATGGCGAACTTTGCTATGGTGGAGGAGGTTCAGTTGTGGAGGTGGGTACTTCAAATAGCATTTGCACAGTGGTGTCTTATCTAATTTCCCTCTCTGAAAGCAATTTTGAAGTTTAACTTCTGTTGTAGCTTTATTGCCTTCCAAATTAAGAAGTTATTAAATTTAAATTTTTATTACAAAGCTACCAACATACCATGTCAGAGAGGTTTTTGCAGGTCTATTAAGTATAAGCCGGATTTGATTCATTAAGCTTTCAATTTTTTTCCAAAGCTGTCTTCAAGTGTTTGTGGAAGCATACATAACCTTTCTTGGGAGGGGGGGTGAGAGTCTATTCAAGGATGAGGGGTACAGTCATACCAGGCCGCCTTTGGGGCCTTCATAGATGGGTTTATATGTTTTACCCCCAAGGCAATTTTTACTCAGGCAATTATAGTCTGATTGTTTTCAAAATGTGTGTTTGAGGACCTATCTTCTGTAAGTGCTCTGGTTCAAGGAAAGTGACTGAGATAAACAGTAGTTTGGTGGGAAAATGGAAGGAGCGTTAGATCAAACGGTTTGAGAGCCAAAAACTGGCTTCTAATTCCCAGACTTTCCACGAACTAGCGCTGGGTGACCTCAAGCAAGCTACCAGCATTTTATAAAAATGACTTGATCTCTTAGAACCCCGGTGTTCTCATAACTCTCAATAAAGGTCTCTGTGAGATAACAGGCACGACAAATAAAACTAATGTACTGTCCCAATGCAGAAAACTATCATTGATCTTGTTGTCATTCATAATAATGTGAGAAGTGAAACCTGAATTACGGTGAAAACTGAAATGAGCAGACCTGTGGCTCACTCAAGAATTTGGAAGGTGAACCCAGGAAGACCTGCATACACTTTCCCTCATGTTCCAGGCAGACTCACTGTTGAACCAGGCTTCGAATTCAGAAGTGCTACTGTGGAGTAAGACATTGTGAAGTGTGTGTCGACATCAAAGGCTATTTTTTGAATGGTTAAGTGACACGTGCATTCTTTGTTGCTCTGAGGGACGTCGAAGCAACGTGCACTGGCCTTGGATATGGTAGAACAGGATCCAGTAATCAATATTAGAGGACCCCTAGGTTCTGGAATGTATTCAGACCCAATGCTTATCTGAATAGTTAATGCAAAACTGATGAGTAGAAGGTCTGGTGGAAACATGTTGAAGGATTTGCTATTTTGGGTTGAATGTACCATGGCTAAGAATGTATGTAAGGAAGGAAATGTGTGTAATAAGGACTCATGGAAGTACTGTTTCATCACTGTTGTCTGTGAGTCCAGAGGAATAATGAAGGACTGTGCAGGATGTCCCGCCAGGAGGCTTGGAAGTACTGTGAGCTCTGAAGTGTTTCTCATGACCTGCTACAGAATGCCTTGAGCTAGATAGGTGTAGGGAGTGGGCAATGGCAGGATACAATAAACCTAATATAGTGGATGTCCAAAATGAGGTTAAAGCACAGATACAAACAGCTTAAGCCTGCAAGTGACTTATCACACATTGGGGCAGAGTTGTGCAGCAACTTCTGGGAAGAAATACAGGAACAATACTAACTGACAGTATGGTGAGAAACGAATAAGGAATAGCTTCTAGCATGTCCAAATTGATCTTTATTGCAAATCAAAAACAGCCTTTATTTGTAAATAATTAATTTCTTCTGATGTTGGTTGGTTGGTCATCAGTCACGACTACACATATTCATGTGTAGTCATCTTAATTTAAAAAAACAAAAGAGAGGAAGAGATTTACTTATGACTTATGGGGAAGTCCCTGAATCTGTGGGTGATGATGTGCTAATAAATGTCTAACCACCAGCTTTCTGGTGGGAGCAGAAAGGGTTGTAGGGGGTCTCAGAGGACTGTGGGCTAATTTCTAGCATTTGCCATTTCCTAAGGTATAAATATTCCCATCATGACCAGTTTCTACTATACAGTGGCAATAGATGTAAATAACCCCAAAAGCATAGAAAAGAGTAAAATGGTAAAATAATTAGAAAGTAATGAGATCTTAGTGTGTATTATCTTTGTTTGTAATATAAATAATTTGATTGTTGCTATATAGTTTTTAATTTTTAATAGTGTCTGTTTAACAACCAGCTTGCAAAATTCCTAAAAATTTAACAACCAACTCTTGAGAGACAATATGAAGTTCTCTAGGACACCATTGGCTGTGAGTTAAAGAACATCAGAACCTCTTTAGGGAAAGATAAAAAGATAAAGGAAGAGCAGTGAAATATTTTTTTTTCTGTATGAAAAAAATACAGAGAAATGCGGGTTTAGATCCTTCTCCATTCAAGTTAATACTTAGCTAGAGAGTGATTATGCTAAAATAATGCTGGCTTCTGGATCCATGTTTTTTGTTCCATGCTTCGTGTTAGATCTCATTTGTTGCATATTCAAGATGTACACTTAAAAATTACATAGTAATGGAGCGCCTGGGTGGCTCAGTGGGTTAAGGGTCTGACTTCAGTTCAGGTTCAAGATCTCAGGTCCTGGGATGTAGGCCCGGTGCAGAGTCCTCACTCAGAAGGGCCTCTGCTTCTTTCTCTCCTTCTGCCCCTCCCTCCAAGTACATGCGTGCTTTCTCCCTCTCTTTAAAATAAAAAAAAAATAGGGTGCCTGGGTGGCTCAGTGGTTAAGCTGCTGCCTTCGGCTCAGGTCATGATCTCAGGGTCCTGGGATCGAGTCCCTCATCGGGCTCTCTGCTCAGCAGGGAGCCTGCTTCCTCCTCTCTCTCTCTCTCTGCCTGCCTCTCTGCCTACTTGTGATTTCTCTCTGTCAAATAAATAAATAAAATCTTTAAAAAAAAAAATTAAAAAAAAATAAAAATCTTTAAGACACGGCATAGTAAAGAACCCTTTTACACTAATGTTCCCCAACTTTTTTGACTGTAGAATCCTTTTTTCCTCCACAGAATACTTAATATTTCGTGGACAATAGATTGAAAAACACTGCTCTGTGAGTAGGCAGAAGTACCTGTTCCCTCAATATTTGTCTTCAATGACTTCAGTCAGACACTTTACAGCATGTCAGTCAAGTGTGTGGATATGCTAAATCAGTGAGTCTCAAGTTTGATTGTGTATAAAATTCGTGTAGAAGCTTGCTTGTTATGAAATGTAAAACATGCTAATTTATTTAAAATGTAAAAAATAATTTATTTTATTAAGTAGGCTCCACGCTCAATGTGGGGTTTGAACTCATGACCCTGTGATCCAGAGCCAAATGTTTTACTGACTGAACCTGCCAGGGATCCCTAAAACATGATGTTTTAATATACATATATAAAGTGATTACTAGTAAAGTTAATCAGCATAGCCATCTCCTCACGTAGTTACTGCTTTGTGTGTGTGCATGTGTATATTTGTGTGCATGGTGAGAACACCTGAAATCTGTCTTAGCAAATTTCCAGTATATAATACACTATATTAACCACAGTTATCATGCTGCACATAGATCTCTAGAGCTTATTCATTCTACATAGCTGCAATTTTTACCATTTGATGAATATCTCCCCACTTCTCCCTTCCCTTAGCCCCTGGCAACCACCAGGTTGCCTGCTCCCTGCGTCTGTGAGTTCAACTTTTTGGCCTTACATGAAAGTGAAATCATGCAGTATTGTCTTTCTTTGTCAGGCTTATTTCATTCAGCATAGTGTCCTCCACATTCATCCATATTGCCGCAAATGGCAGGATCTCCCTCTTTTGAAGTTTAAATCATACTAATATTAAATCATACTAAATCATACTAATATAACATAATATGTTATATATATATATATATATTTCACATTTTCTTTATCTACTTTTCCACTGACAGACACTTAGGTTGTTTCTATATCTCGGACATTGTGAATAATGTTGCAATAAACATGGGAACACAGATACCTCTTTGAGGTATTAATTTCATTTCCTTTGTGTATATATCCAGAAATGGGATGGCTGGATCATATGGTTGGAAGCTTCTTAAAGGACCTACTAAATCAGAATCTTTGGAGTTGAGAACTAAAATCTTCCCTGTCAGACATGTTAACTATCTGTAATGTCTTTGGTTGTTGTAGATGACTTTTTCTTAATAATTTGCTAATGTGGGGGCACTGGGGTGGCTCAGTCATTAAGCGTCTGCCTCTAGCTCAGGTCATGATCCCAGGGTCCTGGGATGGAGCCCTTCATCAGGCTCCCTGCTCAGCGGAGAGCCTGCCTCTCCCTTTCCCTCTGCTGCATGTGCTCTCTCGCTCTTGCTCTCTCATAAACAAACAAACAAACAAACAAATAAATAAAATCTTTAAAAAATCTGCTAATGTGTAATGTATAAATTCTTGAGCATGTAGCGTAACAGATAACTGTGAACTCAGGGGACTTTAGATGTAAGAACCTCTCTTTTAAAAAAACATTTTGATAACAAAATTTTTAAAAATATTTTATTTATTTATTTGACACAGAGAGAGAGAGAGAGATCACAAGTAGGCAGAGAGGCATGGGGAAGCAGGCTCCCTGCTCAGCAGAGAGCCCAATGCGGGGCTTGATCCCAGGTCCCTGAGATCATGACCTGAGCCAAAGGCAGAGGCTTAACCCACTGAGCCACCCAGGCGCCCTTGATACCAAATTTTAAGTCACTGGAAAAATTCTCTAGGAAGAATTACAATTGCATGGCTTTTTAGATTTTCCCTATATATTTTTCATAATTTCTATGAACCGTTCTCAAATTGTGATCAATAAAACTTCAATTATGAAGGAAACAATAATAGAAAATAAGACTTGTATTTATCAAGTTCCTACTATGTTCCAGAGATTATGTATCAATCTGAAAAATGAACCATTAGGGGAAAAGATTAGGGAGCTTTATTTTAACAGCTAAGCATGGAAGAGGAGCTCAGATCACAATACATGATTGTGAAATCCCAGGGATTCTTGACTACATTAATGGAAACATGGTTTCCAAGTAAGAGCAGGTAACAGATGTGTAATTGTTGGGCCTGAATTGTTGTACTTAGCCCTTCGCATGATTGCATGAGGCATTTGGAACAACTAGCCTGTATGTAGAGGATATTGACTGAGATAATGCATTGATACATAGATCAAAGCTGGATTAAGGAAGGAAGCTTTAAGGAAGCTGGGACAATGATTATGGAGAAGAGAAAATTTGAGAGACATAGTTATATCCTAATACTCAAATGACCTGCATATTCACGTAAAAGATGTCCCAGATGGGAGAGCCAGGGTCTGTAGAATAAAGTTGTATTGAAGTGCATTGCTATACAATATAGGGAAGAATTACTCAGTGATAGTAAAATCAGAAGAGATCTTAGTTCTTGATTACTTGGAAGTTTTTAAGCAAAGACTGAATGAGCACTGGAAAGCGTGTTGAATAGGGAGTTCATGCATCATGAGAATTGAGCTAGTTAGTCCCTAAAGTTCCTTCCAATCTTGAGTGTGTATGTTTCTTTTTTTTTTTTTTCAAATATTTTATTTATTTACTTGACAAACAGAGATCACAAGTAGGCAGAGAGGCAGGCAGAGAGAGGAAGGGAAGCAGGCTCCCTGCTGAGCAGAGAGCCCAATGTGGGACTCGATCCCAGGCCCCTGGGATCATGACCTGAGCTGAAAGCAGAGGCTTTAACCCACTGAGCCACCCAGGCACCCGAGTGTGTATGTTTCTATTACTTAGGCATAAAACACATGCCAGTGTCTTACTTAAACTCAAATGCCTCCTAAAAAATCTACAGCATGGAAATAGATTTATACATCGAACGAGCGGTTTGGATAATAATTTATCTACATTGCAGAGCATTTATAATTATTTAATAGGCAATACTGAATATAGATTTCAGAGATAATATTTAATTTCACAAAGTTTGCATTTTATATCAAAGAGATATTCAGCTTATATATCTATATACTGTATATCCAATGAAAGCACAAAACAAAATTTTTGGTTGCAATTTACAAACTCAAGGTAATGACAAGAATTTACTGATCTTTTCTTCATCTTTAAGTATGCACACGGTTTTAGGTGCCTGGGTGGCTCAGTGGGTTAAAGCCTCTGCCTTTGGCTCAGGTCATGATCCAGGGTCCTGGAATCGAGCCCCACATCTGGCTCTCTACTCTGTGGGGAGCCTGCTTCCTCCTCTCTCTCTCTGCCTGCCTCTCTGCCTACTTGTGATCTCTGTCTATCAAATAAATAAATAAAATCTTTAAAAAAAATATGCACACTGTTAAAAGGCCAAAAGAAAATATTTCTTTGTTTTATGGTAAAACCGTGGATTGAATCACATCTTTGAACATAGTTATAATGGACTACTTTATAATGGACCACTTTAAGGTGGAGTATCTATAACACAGATTTTATCAACAAACTCTAATAACAGCATTAGAATGGACTTTTAAAGAACTTTTAAGCTAAAGTTTATTCTTTCCCTTAATATTTATTGATTATAGACAATTGGGAGAAACACAAATGTCAAAGAAGAAAAAATTACCATTGTGTCCCTGTCTAGAGAAATTTCTGTGAACACCTTGGTACCTTTCCTTCCTGTCTTTTTCAGTTCCATATATCTTGTGTATGTTTCTGTACATACCTATGATTGTATTGTATTTGTATTTTGTATCCTGTTACTAAAGCGTAAGCAATTTCCTCTGTTTTTACAAACATTTGGCTACATAAAGTCCTCTTGGTAGATTCACTATTGTTTTCTTTAAACACCTGCTAGTGTAGGATATTTTAGTGATTTGATAGTGCATTCTTTTTTTTTTTTTTTTTAAGATTTTATTTATTTATTTGACAGAGAGAGAGAGAGCAAGAGAGGGGCAAGTGCGAGAGGGAGAAGCAGGCCTCCCGCTGAGCAGGGAGCCTGATGCCTGGCTGGATCTCAGGACCTTGGGATCACGACCTGAGCAGAAGGCAGCCACTTAACAACTGAGCCATCCAGGCACCCATTGATAGTGTGTTCTATACCTGAATATTGTGATGTGAATTATCAATATAATCTAGAATCTGTGGGGTTTTGGAAAACTGCTTTGTAGGCCAAATTTGTAGATATTAAGAAAGTGTGTAAGAAGCTGACATCTGCTTATAATTTTCCCTATGAAGTCCTTGAACTTGTTCAATGTTAGAAAGCATGGCTTGTAGTGAGTTTGCCAAAATTTTAAATTGTGTCGTTTACTAATCAAGGACTTCTCCTTTTACCCTTGAGTTCATGGTCTTTTTTAGACATTCCTAATTCTAACTGCCTAGAGGAGAAGCATCTAGACAGTGCCACTTCTCAGTGTGAAGGAGGGTTTGTATTCAACCTCACTCCAAGGAAACAACTTTCAAGTGATTCTCCGCTCCTTATACGAAATGCTTTAAAAAGCCAGCTTGCAAAACCCGACTGGTGAGTCCCATTGGCTCCATTCTGCTGGTGAGATTGTAGGTGCCCCTAGTGCCTCTCAGTTTAGATTGGAACCAAAACACCTCTAAGACTTATAGGTTCTCCAGGACCTCATCAGGAAAACTTCAAGTTTTCCTCTTGGTGTGTCTAGGCTGAACTCAGCTCTGCAGGGAACTATTTCTTTAGGCATCTTACCCATGGTCAGATGTTGAAGTTCTGACTAGAGGCTTAATGACAAAATGTTTGTGTGAAGGTGTGTGGATCATATGGATGAGGAGTGATGTCCTGTGGGATTCTCTTGGTTAATAAGTATTTAGGAACAAAGGAGCAGTTGGAAATAATTGGGATGAATCTATCCCTAAGCAACTTAGAAATTTAACCAACTATGCCTAATAGATGTACATTGGAATGACCAAGATAATTTGTAAAATGCCTCTTTTTTCCAGGGTTAAAAAGAGTAAGTGAAAACAAGTATGATAGGGTCAGCTTTATGGAGACAATACTTTAGTGGTTTTCCTCCCAAGCCAGAGAGATTTATTCATTCATCCGTTAATCCAACAAATTATGTGGCTGGTGATATGGAGATGAATAAGACATACTTCCTTCCTCAAAGAACTCCATTAGTAACAGACACATATTTATATAATTTTAGCATAATCTAGCAAGAGTGAAGTACATTAGATTTTATGAGAATATTTCAGAAGTGCACACAACCCAGTTTAAGGTTGATAGGGAATGAGGGAAAATATCAAAGAAGGCTTTCTGAAGGCAGTTACATCAGAATTGATTTTTAAAGAACCAGGAAGGGTTTTACTGGCTGAGGAAGGAGAAAGAGATGGGTATGTGGGTCTGTTGAGGCAGGGGTGGGTTAGAGGGGATGGTGACATTCCAGGGAAAAACCAGCATCAGCCAAGGTATGAAGCAGATGTGGAATCAAGATTTATGTTCTGTCACTACTTGTTTGATATGCTTATTGGACATCTGTAGAAATGTCAAACAGGCAGGTAGATGTGTGTGTCTGCAGTTCCAGGGAGAGGACAGCTGGAGGTCTAGATTTGGCAGTGACTGGTATATACACGGTATTTACATCTGTAAATACTAAATGAGGTTGCCTGGGATAGAGAGGCGTATATAGGGCAGAAGACAGGAAGACATATCACCCTAATATTTACAGGGTGATCCCAGAGGAGGAGCCAGCAAAGGAAACTAAAAAATGTGTATGGAAAGATTGGGTGTAAACCAATCATATAACAAGCAAAAAAAAAAAAAGGGTCTCAAAAAGCATGGAGTGGTGAGTGGTTTCAAATACTGTTGGAAAGTCAAGAAAGAGAAAAATCAAAGAAGTGATCATTGGATTTGGTTACATGGAGATCATTAATTACCTTGACAGAAGACATTTTCATGAAATGGTAAGGAAAGGGCCCTAGTACAGAGACGGAAGATAGAACATAAGATAAGGAAGCAGGGACCAACAAGAGCAACCCTTGTCTTTGGGCTACTAGCTTAGGGTCACCAATTCTTGATTATTAGACCCATTAGACCTATCTCAGCTTGTCCCATAGGCACGTAGTACCCTCAAGAGTGTGTACAATGTTCTTAGGACAGCACCCAGCACATAGTGCTGTATGAACTTCTGTTATAATTATCTTAGTTTCTAGGCAAGCTTCATTGGCTTCTAAGAAGAACGAATCATTTATGTAGACCAAATCGTTTTTTAGGAAGCGTGAAGATACAAATCTTACGCATAGCAAAAGCTGAAGCATAAAACAAGAAAGTGACTTGTGTATTAGGGGTGCCAGTCCTCTAGTTTAATGGTCTAGTCTCTCAGTTTTAAGGTTCACTGGAGAGTCTAGGATTGAATTATAAAACAATGGCATGGAAAGTAGAAAGGAAAAACGAGTAGTAAAGGCATAGGTAGAGAGACACATTTATGAAGTCAACCAAAATAGAAGTCAATACAGCACACAGTGCGTTCATGCTTTGTACAGGTAGCTGAAAGATGACAAATACAGTGTGGATTTTTAGTCTGCTTATTCACTGGTTAAGGGCAAAATACTAAGATAGAAACGGAGGAATAATAATCCAATGGTGCAGTTTTTTCTGTGTGGATATGTTTTTTTTTTTAACTTTTTAAAGATTTTAGTTATTTATTTGACTGACAGGGATCACAAGCAGGCAGAGACGCAGAGGAGGAAGCAGGTTCCCTGCCCAGCAGAGTCCAACGTGGGGCTCCATCCCAGGACCCCGAGATCATGACCCGATTCAAAGGCAGAGGGTTCACCCACTGAGCCACCCAGGCACCCCTGTGTGGATGTTTTGAAACTTGTTTTACAATCGAACTGTTCTAGCAATCAAGACCAAGGTAGAAAGTGGAGCTATGAGGAGGAGATGTAAATAATTGTTAACTTCCCCTTAGTCGCTGAACGCCTGATGACTCCTTTCAGCCTTAAGGTCAAATTCCGGATATTTTTACAGGTGTTGGTCATGTGCAAAATATGCATGTCTGTATCCTAGGAGTGTTGCGGGGACTGAGATATGTAAAGTGTCCAGTAGGATATAGCGATTGCATCGTTAATGCATCTTTCAATGAGGTACCTATACTAACCCTCTTGGATGATGACTAGTGTCTCCTGTTTTTTTTTTTTTTTCCTTGTACCTCTTAACTCTGTTGAAGATGCTTTCAACACAAATCTAACAATAACGGCGGCAAACATTCATCATGTATTCTAATTAAGTCATTTAATCTTTGAAACAATCCTATGAGGCAGGACTGTTAACCTCATCTCCTGCATGGCGTCCGCATTCGGCAGCCTGGCTTCAGAGCCCAGCTCTTGGCTTAACCACCGCTTCCACTCTCTCAGCTGGACCGACCGGGCCACTTTTTCCGCCATGTCTGCTACCAGCAAACTCCGCGTTCTGTTCAGAAACCCTCAACTGCTTTCAGTCGCCAAGGACTCTTGCCTCGGTTCCCGGGGCCCATGAGAAGGTATTTAATTCACCCACATGGAACCAGGCCAGCTGCGCCCTTCTCAGACCCGCGAACTCTTCCCTCGGCCGAGCCGCCCAGTCTATCCAGCCCCCCACCCCCGTCCTTTTTTTCATTGGCTACAGAGTCACTATTTTAAGTAGAAACACGGTACGCTCAAAGACACAAGATCCCACGAATCCCCGCGAGCGAACATGGTAACGGCACGGCTGAGCCCGTTCCGGAGTCCAGGCACAGGCGCGAGGGTTTGGGACACTGCGATGTGCCAGGACAGCGGACCGGGCCGGGGACGGAGGGCAGACGGGGCACTGCAGGACCTCAGACCAACAGCGCGCGGGATAGGGCGCGGCGCAGGCCGGGCCCGCGGGGACGCAGCGCGCCGGGCGGGGGAGGAAGGGGCGGGGACCCGGAGTTAGGCCGGCGGCTCCCCGCCCCTCCCCCTCCGGTTCCCGCCCCGGCCCTCGCCCCGCCCCGCCCCGCCCCGCCCCTCCGGCCCGGCCCGGCCCGGCCCGGCCCGGCCGCTCCGCCCCCGGGTGACGTCACTGGCCAGGCCAGCCGGCGCCATTTTGAAAGTGGAGTCGCCTACCCCTGCCGCTGCCGCCGCCGTCGCTGTCGTAGCTGCCGCCGCCGCCGCCGCTGGAGAAAGAGCGAGAGCGGGGAAGCCCCAGAGCGAAATCCACCATCCTGCTGGCTGTTCTGCTCGCCCCTCCTTCCTTCTCCCCTGACCCCCGCCCTTTCCCCCCACAGGTGCCATCCGCCGCCATCCGCCCTCTCTACCCCCCCATCCCCAGGTGAGGGGGGTGAGTTCAGGAAGCAGAGACCCCGAGGAACCCAGCAGGGTCACCATTTGCAGCGCAACATGGCAGGTAAAGGAGAAATCACCCTCGTCCACTGACAAGGCACCGCTTCCTTCCTTCTCCCCTCCATCACCCCCTAGCGACCGCCTGTGCCTCTCGTAGAGCCACGGGGCGCCCCTTGGATTTCAGGGAATTGGTCAAGTGGGGTGGGGTGGGGGTGGGGAGGGTTCTGCTGAGGCAAGGGGTCGTTGTGATACAGGAATGGCTTTTAAAATGAGGGCTGGAACCTTGGCACGGGTGGGGGTGGGGTGTGTGCTGGCGAGCCGGGGGGTAAGGCGTGGGTGGGGCGGGGTGGGGGCGAGTGCAGATTTGTCCCTACTGCTTGGAAGAGCCGGTTATAAACCCCGCTCTCCCCGGTTTCCCCCCAGCTCCCCGGGGCTTTTTTTAGGGTTTTTCCTTAATACAATTCCTGTTTTTTTCCCTTGCTGCAAGCCTTCTTGGGTGTTCATATTAATGTATTTTGTACTGAGAAGGAAGAGTACTTAGCAAGTTGAAATACATTGGGGACCTATGTGTATTTTTTCCCCCCACTGGGGGTACGTATATTTTTGAGATCATAAGCCTGAATTTTTTTTGTCTTGAACTCGTTCCCTTTGGTTTCTTAACCTTCGTGCCCAAGAGTGCAAGGTCTTTAATAGACCAAGTTGCATGAAAAATGTAATTTAAACTTTGCGTTTTGTATGTTAGTTTTTGTGCAGATGTCCTTTTCCCAAAAGGGTTTCGTAGAGTTAGTTAAAATAGTTGTGGAGTTCAATGATATAAATAGCCAAGGGGGGAGAGATTTAGGTAAAAGCTTGGGGTGGGGGGAGGTTGCATAGAGAAATGCAGTTTGGAATATTTAGCAAGAAAGGAAGGTGAAGGAAGAGAAAGATAATTGCTTTGAGAGTGATTTTTATACATTTTGATGTTGCTGAATGTCTTCCTTTTTCTAAGAACCAGTTTTAGGTGTTGATTCAGTTTCTTCCTCCATAGATCCGGGACATTTTCTCCACAGTGCTTGGAAGTGAAATAGAGACATTCAGGAACTAAACCAATTTTTCATGCTTTTTACAGTATTTAGATAACCTTTAAATAAACCTTCAAAAAAGTTAACGTGTTGGATTGACCTATGTTTTGCTGTAAACAAGCTGCTCTTTGGCCTTGTTGAATAATTAAGCTAAATAAAAATTGTTTTGCATAAGATGATGACAAACTAGGGAAATTCTTTGCAAGGCCCTCTGGATTCTGAGGGATAAGGTGAAAGGAGGCAAAACAAGCTTCCTCTGACAGCCTCCTCACCAGCATTTATTTCGATTTCTTTTCCCGTCTGGAGCCAGTGATTTGCTGGTAATGAAATGCAAAGAAATGGGTGGTGAGTGTTGTGTTTGCTGTGTGTGCGCTTTGGTGATTGGGTTCGTATGAATCATTACTCCTCACCCAGGCTGTAATGTTCCTGAAGTTTTCTCTTCATTCCATGTTTTATGGTAGTTTAACCTTATTAACCCTTCTGCAGGCTTTTGTAAACTTAAAGGAAAACTGTCTGACTTTGGTATTTACTTTTCTCTGGTAGGTCTTGCGTGACTGTGAGGCTTTTACTGTATTTGAGGGGAAGGGAAAATGGAAGTTTTAAACACATATGCAGTGTTCATGATAGTACGTGGCCTTCAGATATTTCATACCTGGAATCTCTCTCTCTCTTTTTTAAATGCACTACCAGTTATTGGAGACTAACCTCCTTCCAAGTTAGTGCTCTGGGCTGGTGGTTGTATGTGTGGGCAGTACCAGGCTATTAGTATCATGCCAACCATGGATACCATCTCTGTGTTTACGAGAGTAAACATGAACAGAACTCAGTTTTAATTGCTATGTTTTCTTTTTCCAGGAGCTGGAGGAGGGAATGATATTCAGTGGTGTTTTTCTCAGGTGAAAGGAGCAGTAGATGATGATGTAGCAGAAGGTAAGAAAGCACTTAATAATGCAAAATTTGAATATGGAGTCAAAATTTTGATTACTGAATGATTTCCTTCCAGCTAGATCTGTTACACTTTAAGAACAGACTGAGTTTTTTGTCTGAGCAATAGAGGAACAGTTTTAAAAGTCACTTTTCTGGAAAATGGTCTTTCCTCTTTTATTATTAATACCTTATATCATTACTTTTTATCTGTTAAGTGAAGGTACTAGAGTATGATGTATATAAAACTGTCACAAGAAAAATCTAAGTTTCATACTGTAAAGATTTCTTGACTGTAAATTTCATGTACAAATAAATGGTGATGGATTTTCATGTTCAGCATCATTTTTAGATAATTATGTTAAAAAAGGCATCAACATTTACCTCAGACATTTTTGCATGACTGTCTTTCATTTTTGAGGTAAGATTTTTAGTGTTTAACTTGCCTGCTTTCATTGTGTGGTGTTGATTGACATTCTGTAAAGAAATGATGGCTCAAATGATACATTTTATTGTCTGGTAAGGATAAATTTAGGTGGGTAAGGAAACAACCATGGTTCTGGGGAGCCTATTTTGTGGTTAGAAGCTAGGTTTGATCAGATAAACTTAAGTCTTCTTCTCCCAAATTTATTTAGTGTATTTCAAAAACTTCAAGTTTGGAAATGTCAGTTTTGCACTCATTTGAGATGGTTTTAGGTGCTGGAGGCATTATTTCCCATAAAGTAGTTGTATCATTTCATTGTTCAGAAATACTGTTTAAAGTTTGAATTTTAATGGTATTCTGTCTTGAATTATGGTAGGAATTTTCCAACAAAACTCAAATGAATTAAAATGTACTTTTAATTTTAAAAAGTGTCCCTTAAGTTTATAAATCATCCTCTATAGATTGTATTGTCCTCGTTAAGATCCTATTTCTAACCTACTATCTGCAGTACTGTTAGTTTTGAGGATTTCTTAAGTAATGGTAGGATGATAGACTTACGTTGAGCCAGTCGAATGCTTGGGTTTGCCTGTGTCAATGTCATTATCAGTGAAGTGTTTGATCAGTTTGGTGTTCTTTGGGGAGCCAGCTGGCATACATTGTACCTGTGATACTTTACGGAGCACTATCACATTTCTGTTGAATCCTCATCTGTTTTTCAGATGAGAAACGAGAAATCTTAGTTAAGAGACTCACTGATGGTCGCATAAGTAGCGCAAATCAAGGTTTTCTGGTGAAGCTTGTGGTTGATTTGTTGAGAGAAATCCTATAAGTTCAAGGGAGGACTCATGTGTTACTCATTTTGTAATTCCATTACCTGTTGAATAGTAGCCACTGAATACTGGATCATTTGTGCTGTTGTATAATACTCAAGTTATGAGAGTGCTGTATATTGGAAATTATTCCTGGGTTGATTTCCACTTATTTTTTATAGTAAAGATATGTTGAGGGGTTCTGAAATGTTGAGCTTTGGGGCTGCAAGGTATCTGGGACATAAACCCTGCCCTGAAGGAGCTCGTCGTTTTTTTTTTTTTTAAACTGTAGGCAAAGAGACCACGTGGGTTTTAATTAAAAGAAATTGATGGTTCTAAACTTACCTAACTGAATCAAATAATGGTTTGTGATATGTATGATGGGATCAGTTGTAGTTCTCTTCTGCTAATACTTAGTAGCTACATTTTGCTACTGATTCTTTTTTTTTTTTTTTTAAGATTTTTATTTATTTATTTGACAGAGATCACAAGTAGGCAGAGAGAGAGAAAAAGAGAGAGAGATAGGCAGCCCTCCCCCCCGCCCCCAAGCAGAAAGCCCAGTGTGGGACTTGATGCCAGGACCCTGAGATCATGATCTGAGCTGAAGGCAGCAGCCTAACCCACTGAGCCACCCAGGTGCCCCTTGCTACTGATTCATTAAATGATTTTTTTTTTTTTTTGAGGTTGTTAAATAAAGTTTAACATACAGTGCATTCCTAGCATCTTAGCATGCTGAGGCTTGGTATGTATATTTTAATAAAAACATGATTTAAGTCAAGTACCTAAGTTTATGCTAGTGTAGTAAGTTTAAAAAAGCCCCTAATTTTCACACTACACTCCTTTAATTTTTTTTTTTTTTTTTTTTTTTTTGCATACTGTAGTTTCCATGTCATGGTCTATTATGTTTATATTCCTACAGGAAGATTAGCTTTTCTTAAATAAGATTAAAGTTTTCCCCCTTGGTTTAGACTGTAATCTCTAAACAGGTTACATCTAGCTAAATCTTCAGTTTAGCTTGCCTGTTTTCTGTTAATGATGTATTGCAAGTTCTTTCCCATCAAAGGCTCTGGATTGTCTTTCCCCTCCTACATGCAGCTAGCTGTCATGGCATACCATTGTTAGTTTTGCAGTGCTTTAGTCTTCTTTCCATACCCAACTTCCCTTAGTTCAGGATCTCGGTATCTTTCATCCATTTAGGTTCCCTGCTTCTTGTGTTTTGCTTCTAAGTTAATCTTAAATGCCGTCCCAGTTTTATGTTCCTCAGAAATCTTAAGTGGTCACTGCTTCCCTAGGATTATGAATTACATTCAGATATTTCTGCATAGAATACGAGATCTTTCAACGGTATATCCCGTTTCTCTAAGTTCATCTGCTAATACGGGTAATGATCCAGCTAAATGGTTGCTGTTTCTCAAACAAGTCTTGTACAGTCTTACTCTTGGGTCTTTGTTTTTTTGCTGTTCCCACCTCGGAATGCCTTACAGTCATCCCACAATTTATCACTTGTTAGAATTCTTCAGGTCATGTCTGTAACTCTTTTCCTTACCTTCCTTTCTTGGAAATATTTAAAAAATCTTTCTTTATAGCTCTTCTTATTTATAATTTACCCTAAATCTCTGTTACACTGTGTAGGACTAATGCATCTGCTCTATGCAGAGTATACTATACAAATTACGGTGCTTAGAACAGTGCTTGGGACGCCTGGGTGGCTCAGTTGGTTGGACGACTGCCTTCGGCTCAGGTCATGATCCTGGAGTCCCGGGATCGAGTCCCACATCGGGCTCCCAGCTCCATGGGGAGTCTGCTTCTCTCTCTGACCTTCTCCTCGTTCATGCTCTCTCTCACTGTCTCTCTCTCAAGTAAATAAATAAAATCTTAAAAAAAAAAAGAACAGTGCCTGGCACACCAGTAAATGTTGAGTATTTGTTGAATGAAGGAATGTGATTACTATTATGAGGTTCTGAAAGGGAGAGAGATCCATTGAAAAGATGATTGTGGTATACTCTGGATGTCATGGATGTATTTACTTGGATTGATGTTCTACTGCTGTGTAATAGAAGTTAGGAGACCTTGAGTTTTTATCCTGGGGACAAACAAGTATATGTCACTTGGAATAAGTGATTCTTTGGGTTCCAGTAAGCTTAGCCTTAAGATGACAGGACTGGATTAGATTTCTGTTGTTCCTTATATGCTAATCTTGTTAACTCTCAAAGATGTTTTAGAGAAGAAAGAGCCCAACATTATTACTACCGGTAAGTTAAGTTGTATGAGACACTGGGCTCTTTGGGGTCTTAATTTACAAAGAAGTCTTTATTGGACTTAATGAAGGCTCATAATTTGTCATTAAGTGCATTGCAGAACTAAGAATTTTTATGTTTGACCAGATAACTGTGATTGGTCTTTGGTTGATGGGGGTACTCTTATTGGGATACTTATTCTATGCATAGGTCTCTTCAGGCACTTTTTTTTTTTTTTAAATGATTTTATCTATTTGACAGAGACACGGTGAGAGAGGGAACACAAGCAGGGGAAGTGGCAGAGGGAGAAGCAGGCTTCCATTAGAACAGGGAGCCCAATGTGGGGCTCCATCCCAGGACCCTGGGTTCATGACCTGAGCCGAAGGCAGACACCTAAGGACTGAGCCACCGAGTCGACCCTCCTCAGGCACTTTTAAGTGGTTTATCTTTGGTGTAGCTCTTTGTTTGGGAGAAGGGTGAGGTACTAAAGTCTCTATCACTCAGACAATCTCTAATCCTGCAGTTTTCCTTTTTTTTTTAAAGATTTTATTTATTTATTTGACAGAGATCACAAGTAGGCAGAGAGGCAGACAGAGAGGAGGAAGCAGGCTCCCCGCCGAGCAGAGAGCCCATGCTTGGGGCTCGGGGCTCGATCCCAGGACCTTAGGATCATGACCTGAGCCGAAGGCAGAGGCTTTAACCCACTGAGCCACCCAGGTGCCCCTCCTGCAGTTTTCCTTTTAATCTTTGTGGTAGTAGTAATAACATTTTATCATATTCCATACTTGAAAAATTTCCTTTATTGACAACTTGTTCTCATGAGATAGTAGGTAGCACAGACACTGGTGCTAGGCTACATAATTGCATCCTCTACATAATACAGTCCTCTGCTAGCTGGGTAATCTTGGGCAAATTAATTCACCTCTTTGTGCCTGTTATCTTCTTTCTAAAATGAAGATCACAATAAAATCTTCCTTACGCTGTTGTTTTGGTGATTAAATGAGTTCATATGCATAAAACAGTAACTTGGCACATAAAGTGTTGTAAGGGTTTAGCTGTTATTGTTGGAACATTTATGGCAAGTAAGGAAGAGTTGGAAAATGAGAAAACTGGGGAATTTAAAAATTTCTCCTCAGCCAAAGTGAAGAGATGGTATATATGCGTTTTATACATATTCTTTGAGTCCACTAATACAAAGTTTAAAAAACATTCAAAACTAACCATAGCCTTAGAGACACATACTAAAGTGGTAAACTTTAAAGAATAGCTACAAAATAATTGCTATAAAAGCCAGTATGTTGTGGTTACTTAATTTTAAGTGATGGAAGGGAGTTGTTCTTGAGAAGGAATCTGGGGGCCTCATGGAGGTAGTGTTTTGACTGGGTGGTGGCTGTAGTGATTAACTGATTATCCTGGACATTTCTCTTTTGATTTTTGATTTTCTGTATTTGTTAGATTTCACCCCCAAAAATTGTGTGTGTGTCTGTCTGTATGTTTTTAAATCAGTACTGTGTTAGAAAGGGTTTAGAGTGAAAACTGGCAGTCCCTACCTTCATTCACGCCCTAATCCTCCCTCGTACTTCTAAAGGCGATTATATTCAACTCTTCCACTATTCCCTGTTGCTTAATATTTTGTGAATAAAGTGATAACTTCTTTTTCTCATGCATTTTAGACATTTCCAATTGGCTTTCCTCTAGTAGGTGAAAATTAAGCTATTAATATTATCACCCCATCACCCCATACTCCAGTTTATCATTCCCATACCCTAATTTAACCGTACCATGTATATGGTTAAATTAGAAGTCAGTGCTTACATTATGATGACCATGTGGATGTTCACTGCTGAACCAAGACTGCGGTGTTTCTTGTGCATCCCTTCATTTGTCCTGAAGGTAGTAATTGGCCAGTTTTTAATTGGTCTGGTTCATTTTGTATTTGCGCTTTTATTTTTATTTTTTTGTACTTGTGTTTTTTTTTTAAACACTTCATTATGGGAGATTTTGAATATTATGGAAAGTGTATGGAATAGTGTATTGAACCCCCATCACCCAACATCATCAACCCATGGCCAGTGCAACCCATTTATATATCACTTGATCCCTTCTCAGTCCTTTGTATTTAGTAGAAGAAGCATTACTGATTTTGTTTTTAAAATCTGGATTCAGCACTAGAAAACCAAGTTCATTATTTTAAAGTGCAACAGGAAGGAAGTTTTCCTAATTTTTTTTTGCAGTAGCAATACCTGGTAATCTATTACTTGCTTAAATTTTACTTGTGGAAATATTAAATACTAAAAATTCAACTATGTATGGATATTATTTTTTGTACATTTTCATTATTTAATATTATTGACTTAATAATTTTAAATTTATAATATTTTAAAACAAGTATATCTTCCCTTATCTCCATATTTGACAGTGTCAATTTTTTTATAGTAAGTTATTTTAGGATATGATTTTATTACATGAAGCCTTGTTTTTATGGAATTTGGATATGCATTGCATGTCCAGTGCATATCCATGTCCACGTGCATTGCATCTTTCATCAGTTTACTTTCTGTTTGTTTTTGGTAGGATTTAGACTTACAGACTGGTTCTTCGGGGAAAAAAAATTCAGGTTGTAGAGTCTAAATATTCCCCCAAATAAAGACCTAAATAAAATTGTGAAAAAGTTTTTGGGATATCACATAAAATTTTAATGGTTTTAGGGCTCCTGGGTGGCTCAGTTAGTTGAGTGTCTGCCGTTAGCCCAGGTCATGATCCCAAAGTCCTGAAATCGAGTCCTGAATCAGGCTTCTTGCCCAGTGAGAAGTCTGCTTCTCCATCCTTCTCCTTCTGCCCTAGTGTGCTCACATGCGTGCACATACCCTCACAATCTTTAAAAAAAAAAAAAAAAAGAGTAGTGTATATATTTGTACACATGTGCACTTTTCTGGTTAGAGAGGGTCCATAACCATTATCAAAACAGCTATTTTAGAGTGTGGTCTGGTGACCCCTCAACTTTTTTAAAAGGTCCATGAAGTCAAAACTGTTTGCATTATAATATATTTGCCTTTTTGACAATGTTGACATGTGCAGCAGTGGTACAAAAACAATATGGGTAAAGCTGCTGGTATCTTAGTGAATCAAGGCCTTGGCAGCAACTGGCCCCAGTAGTCATGGTAATAATCTTCACCATGTACCAGCAGTTTGAAAATGCCAATTTTACACAGGAATTTTTTTGATGAAACAGTAAAAATGAACTTTATTAAATCTTGATTCTTGAGTACATGTCTGTTAAACATTCTGTGTGACAAAATGAGATACACACCATGGCACTAATGTTACAGACCAGAGTACATGTTGTCTGGAGGAAAAGCGTTGGTGCACTTACTTGGGTTTTGAGCTCATTTAATTAGCTCCTCCTTTCATGGAACATTATTTTGTTAGAAAGAACTAATGACAAATAAATGATGGTTATTTAGACTTGGATATTTGGCAGACATTTTCTCAAGTAAACAGTGAATTTGTTGACTCAGTGGACAATACTTGTTGCCCACGATAAAATTTTAAGCTTTCAAGCAAAGAATTTCAGAAAACATGTATATGCCATCCTGAGTTGGATAACTTAACCAATATGAAAGATGTTTCAGAGGAGACCTGTAATATTAATGATTGCAATTTTTTAATTTAATGTGATGAAATGTGTCAACATTTGGAACCTCTCAATATTTGGATGACTCAATCAGTGTTTTAAAACTATCCAGTGCCTGTGATGTTTAAAAAATGCATAAGTAAAAAATGCATCATATAGCATTGGATTTTAATGTAACACACGACTGATAAATAAATGGTTTCAGATTCCACAAACCTTCAAAAAACTGTCACTTGTCCAGTTTTGGTGTAGTGTCAAAGGGATATCCGTAACCTGAAAGGCCTATTAAGATACTCCTGCTTTTTCAACCACATACCTGAATGAGGGTGTTTTCTTCATCTATCTAATCAACACAACACAGTATATTGAATGCAGAAGCAGTTAAGAGAATCTAGGTGTCTTCTGTTAAGCCACACATTAAAGAGATTTGCAGCAGGGTAAAACAGTGCCATTCTTTTTGCTAATTTTTTGTGGGAAAGTAGAGTCATTTTTCATTTTTTTTTTTTTTGTTAATGTGTAGGGTTTATCACTAATATTTTTAAATCGACAAATACTTGAAAATTTGAAAGGCCTTAGGGGTCCTCAGATTTTAAGTGTAAAGAAATCCTGACATCCAGAAATACTTGACAGCAGTTGGTTTAGTCTTTTAATAGGCTTCACTGTATTAATGCTTTAAAAGAGTCTCACAGGCTATAAGATAAGTGATCAGAGCAGTATGCTGCTTTTGTGCATGAATGTCTAAAGCTTTCCTATAAAAGCTTTCCTGTGACTTATTGTTTCAGCCTACTCTCTTGCTGTTCTTTAGATACCAAATTAGATCTGCCTTAAGCTCTTTCATCTGGTGATCTTGGTGAAGGAAGGATACCTTTAGGACTTTAAAATACCTATTTTTAAATTTACCTCCCTTGCAGAGATTACATATTAGTACATATTTGCCAAAATATTTTAGCTTAAAGTTTTTTAGGGCTTTTCCCACTTTCTGCTCAGGTCCAGTTAACATTAATACTTAATGTAGGATTACTGAGTTCCTTAGAGCCTGGTATGATGCCATTTCTGGGTTGGTGCCTGGTTATTAGAAATGAGTTGGTGACCTTGGCATTGTGTTTAATTTTGAGGCCAATATGTAGCAGTTTGATGTGTTGTTTTTTCTTGGAAGAAAGGCATAAAATTGGCATGGTAACTTTGTAGTTTCCAACTCTTCATTACTATAGGGAGGAAGGGGAGAGAGAACAGTGTTTTCTTTAAGTTTTATTTTTTAAATTTATTTATATTTTAGTAATCTCTACACCCAATGGGGGGCCCAAACTCAAAGCCCAGAGATCAAGAGTTGCATGCTCTTCCTGCTGAGCCAGCCAGGTACTCCTAAATTTTACTTTTAAGTACAGTATAATTTGTTTTAAAGCAGTTGCTGAATTTCCCAATCTCATTTATTGTTTAGTATTTTCAGTATTTTTGTGGCTGTTTTTCTATCCTTCAGAGAACGTTTGTCAAAGTACATAACACCTTTTAAAACTGGTTGCCCCAATTTCCCAATCCGTGTTTAAATGTTGAGTTTGTTAAAAATTTACTTTTCATAACATGTGTTTAGTTAATTTGAGCAGTAGTTGACAAGTGTCACCCAGGTCTTCGCCTGCATCATATGTGGATTCCTTGGGAGATCATGATGAAATGCTTTTCTATAACCCACTGTACCAGAGGTGGTACTTTTGTAATTTTTAGTTTCTTTTGGTTGATTCCCTCTCTGAATGTTCCAGTATCAACTGAGATTTTCTCTTCTGAAATCTTTGAATGATCTCTTCTTTCCAGTTCAGGGAAGTTCATGGACCAGTGATCCTATTTAAGAACCTTTGCTTTAACCTAAAGTTTTGCCTATGGCTATATGCCTACTGAAATATGGAAGAGTTGAGATTATTTTATATGGAAATAATAGCTTTTAGACTGTTAGGAGAGTAATCTTTTTCTTAGGAATCCTTTTAGTACTTACTCTTTCTGCTACGATATTAGAGGTGTGGATCTTTAAGATAGAGGACTTGACAGTTTTAGTGTATTCCCATTTTAAAAAAATTTTAATTAAAAACTTCTGTCTCTCTAGCCATGGGTAAAACTATTAGAGGGATATATTGGGTTTTGAACCACTTGGCTTGTTTTATACTTTATTCAGAAGGAATCTAAATTTCTTTATTAGCCCGTATTAAGAGAGACACCAAAGTAGATAAAAAAGATTGGTGAGAAAAATTTTTAAATAAAGATCTGGAAAAATATTAACTTTTAGAACTTGACATTGTAGAGTATCAGGTGTCCTTTGTCTCAGAGTGGAAATAGAACCTTTTTGGTGTTGGCTGTCTCTTTCTTTTTCCAGTTTACCACAAGGTAAGAGACCTATGGGTATGGAATAGATGTGTTTCTAAAATAGCATAAGAGGAATCTTTTTTTTTTTTTTTTAATATTTTATTTATTTATTTGACAGACAAAGATCACAAGTAGGCAGAGAGTCTGGCAGAGAGAGAGGAAGGAAAGCAGGCTCCCGTCTAAGCAGAGAGCCCGATGTGGGGCTCGATCCCAGGATCCTGAGATCATGACCTGAGCTGAAGGCAGAGGCTTTAATTCACTGAGCCACCCAGGTGCCCCAAGAGGAACCTTTAATACATTCTTATTGACTAGTAGATTGGGAAGGCTCTATTTCAAGAGAGAAATCTGTTGGAGGCAATAAATAATTCTTGTCAAATTCTTTATCTAGGGATGCAGCATGCAAACAAAATGGTTATTATGGGAATTGGTAGTTGAGAAGGGATTGCTCCTAGTCTTTTTCTCCCTTGACATAAAAGGAGAATTAACTTTTTTCTAGCAACAGAACCAGTTCTTTAAGCAAAATATTTTTTAGCTTATAAAATAAATTCCTTTAATGCATTTTTTATTGTTAAAAACACATAACAAAAAAACCCCACAGTGTACCGTATTCACCGTTTTTAAGCATACACTTTGGTAGTGTTAACTGTATTCTCGTTGTTGTGAAACTTATCTCTAGATCTTTTTCACATTGCAAAACTGAAACTAGACCTGTTTCATAGTTCCTGATTCTTCCCCTGCCCCTGGTGTCCTCCATTTTGCTTTGTTTCTATGAATTTGACTACCTTAGATACTTCCTACAAATGTAATCATACGGTATTTGTCTTTTTGTGACTGGCTTACTTCATGTCTTCAGGGTTCCATCGATATTGTAGCATGTGACAAGATTTCCTTCCTTTTTAAGACTGAATGATACTCTATTGTGTTTATATATACCACATTTTATTTATCCATTCATGCATTTATGGACATTTTAGGTTGCTTCTACCTTATAGCAAGTGTGTGCTTCTAGTCTGTCTTTATTGCTGGGGGAAGGAACAGCAGAAGTCCTTCCTTTAATTGATCGGAGGTGGACAAAGAGAGCCCTGGACAGAAGATATTAAAGAAGGTAGATGGGTACTGCTGTGTGACAAATCTGTTTATCCCAGGTTAACAGTTTGAAAACCAGAAATGGATTACTTCATTTTGTAGGCTATTACAGGATAAGGTTAAGGAAAAATCGAAATTTTTTTCTTTTTAAAAGATTTCTTATTTATTTATTTACTTGACAGAGAGAGAAGACAGATCACAAGTAGGCAGAGAGAGAGGGGAAGCAGGCTCCCTGCCAAGCAGAGAGCCTGATGTGGGGCTCGATCCCAGGACCTGAGATCATGACCTGAGCTGAAGGCAGAGGCTTATTAACCCACTGAGCTACCCAGGCACCCCGAAGAATCTAAATTTTTGACCAGAGTTTTACCTCATTTGTTTTGCAGTTTCTAGTTTAAAAATAGAAGATACCATGAATTTTGTAAATCACTTTTCATTATTGTAAACCTTACATTAACAGTAAGATGGTTGGTATGTTATCTCATACATGTTTTATTTATTTTTCTTAAAAAGATTATTTATTTATTTATTTATTTACTTATTTATTTGACAGAGATCACAAGTAGGCAGAGAGGCAGGCAGAGAGAGAGGAAGGGAAGCAGGCTCCCTGCCAAGCAGGGAGCCCAATGTGGGGCTTGATCCTAGGACCCCAGGATCACTACCCAAGCTGACAGCAGAGGCTTTAACCCATTGAGCCTCCCAGGTGCCCCTCATACATGTTTTAATTAAGCAAAGTCTTCAGCATATTAGGGAAATTTGGTACCTGTATAAGGAATGATCATGGTTGTATTTCTTGCAGTAGCCTTTGAGGTAGACATTATTGTCATTTTGTACACAAGATTATGAGTGAGTAAAACTATTCTGTCTGCTTTTTAGTCTTCCCCATTGCTTCTCTGTGGTTCAGTTTTTAAAAATACTATTTGATTAAAAATATAAATCTCTGGTTCTCATAGAGAAAGGGTAGAGTGATAGTTACTCATCCACAAGTCAACAAGAATATAGTGAGTGCCCAGTGCCCTGGAGAATATGAAGAACATAGGTATATATATCCTTCACTTTAGGTATATTAAGAGCATCAATTTGTTACACTAAGCCTTTTCCATAATATTTTCTGGCTTGTGGTATTAACCTGTTCATATTATTGGGAGATCCTTGGCTAATCCTATGTAAAAAATTTACAGGTAGTTTTGGAATTTAATAATTAATTATAGTTGACATGCTTTTTGGTGTTGAGATGGTGCTGTAGTACAATCTTGGAATTAAATGAAGAATCACATGTATCTCAATTTTTTCTAAGATATAACTATGTCTTTCAGTGGTTTTAAATGTTTGTGAGTTGAATTTACAAATGAATATTACTGGAGATCTCTCCAGGTATATGTTGCCCATAAGCCTTTTTCTCTCTTCCCTCTATCCTGTGTGTTTCAAGCCTGCATTTGGTTAATTTCGCAGATCCTTAAAAAGTTAAATATAGATTTAACCATACAACCCAGCAGTTCTCTTCCTAGGTATATACTTGAGAGAATTGAAACATGTGTCCATAAAAACGTAGACATGAATGTTATAGCAACATAACTCGCAATAGCCAAAAAGTGGAAACAGACCAAACGTCTGTTAATTGATGATGCATACAGAAAAGGTGGTGTATCTGTACAATGGGATATTATGCAGCCATAGAAAGGAATGAAATGCTGTTATATGCTGCAACATGGAAGAGCTTGGGAAACATTATGCGAAGTTGAAGAAGTTGGGCACAGAAGACCACATATTAAATGATTCTGTTTATATGAAATACCCAGAAGTGGCAAATTTATCAAGACAAAGTAAATTTGTGGTTGATAAGACCAGTGAGGGATGTGACTGCCATTGGATACAGCATTTCTCTAAAAGGGTGATGAAAATATTCTGGAATTAGATAGTGGTGGTTACACAGTTCTGTGAATGTAGTAATAAATGCTGACTTGTATACTGAAATTTACAAATGAATAATAGTAAGTAAACTTTTTAGGTTACATCTACAGATAGTAAATCCAAACAGTGCAAGAGGTATAGAGTGAAAGTATGTGTGTCCCTCTTAACCCCATTCTCCCAGGTTCTCTGTCCTAGAGATATTGTCATGAATTTCTTATATATGGTTTTGGAAGTTTTTCATAGTTGCCTGGGGTTTTTTTTTTTCATGTATATGACATTTTTTTTTCATAGTTGCATGTTTTTAACTTAACAGAGTGTGTTTATCATTTTAGATTTGAAAGTGGGAAAATACATTCCAGAGATCTCTGATAGGCGAGGTATATAGGCCTTGTCCTAGGAGGATCTAATGAATTGCTCAGGTAGCTACCATTTTCTTTTAACTATCCTGTGATCTCTATAGCTTCATTCTGAAGAGTTGCTGAGAAGGTTTTATGTGTTTGGAATGTGCATCTAGATGTGCAGTTCGTAGACTTTAAAGCTAAGTAAAATTTATGAAATAATAATGTCTAATAATAAAGTAGTAATGTTCAAGATACCCTGATCTTTAAAAAATAATTTGGTTTCATTGATACCTGAAGCGGAAGTCTGTGTCATACTCCCATCATTAAACTAGATCTTGAATTTTCTCCATTTGAATCTTAATTGTTCCTGATGTCTGAAGTGACTCGGGTGGTTTTTTTTTTTTTTTTTTTTTGGTGCTTATTTAGAACTAAACTAGACGTTATTAAGTATGCTAGATCCTAAAGACCTAAATGTGCCCTTTTTTTCCCCCATCTCCTTTTGAGTTTTTGTTCAGTAAATGCATAGCTCCTTTTATTCGTATGTCCACCATCTCTGATTTTTGACCAGATCGCTTGGGAATTTTGTTAATGTTTGTGTAAAATGACACTGTTCAAGTTAGTGACAGTACAGCTTCATTAAATTCTTGTTATGTGATGATTTGTTAAATATTACAGATTTTTTTTTTTAATTTAAGGAAAAACAACTCAATATCAGCATAAACATATATTTTAAAAAGTAAGCGCTGGGCACCTGGGTGGTACACTTGATTGAGGATCTAAGACTCTTGGTTTTGGCTCGGGTCATGATCTTGGGATTGTGGGATCGAGCCCTGCATTGGGCTCAGAGCAGAGTCGGCTTTAAGACTCTGGCTCCTTGTCCCTTTGCCCGTCACCCCTGTGCTTGGTGTGTGCACGCTCTCTCTCTGTAATAGATAAGTAAATCTTAAAAAAAAAAAAAAAAGTGCTCAAGAAACTTAGCTAACTGCCAACCAGTGTTAAGTGTTTTGCATGTGTTACCATTGAACAGCTAGCTTCTGAGGATAGTTCTTAATAGTATTTTCATTTTATAGATAAGGAAATCAAGAATTAGATAAAGTAACCTGATCAGGTTTACACATGGTGGGGGGTGGGGAGCCAGAGGTTGAACTTTGGTTCTTCTGACTTTAGAACTACGATAAGTAAACAACAAAATAAAGTCACACATAATCTCATCATTTTTAAGGTAACACCTATTAACATATTGGCGTCGGTCTGTCCTTTTTCTACTGTGAATGTATATTTTAAAAACAAGCATTACATGTTTAGCTTTGTATAATGCTTTTTTCCCCCCAGTTAATGTCTAAGAAGATAAATGGCTTTTGTACTTATTTGGGCTTTTTTAGTTTTTACAGTTTTTGCTATTGTAAATTTATGATGAACATCCTTGTGAGAATCTTACTACTTAGGGTGTATTTCTAGATATGGGAGTTCTGGTCAAAAGATGTGACCTTTTTTATGGCTTAAAGAATGTATTACTAAATTGCCTTAGAAAGTTAGTGTGGGTTTTCACTTCCTCCAGCAGTGAATAGGAGTACCCATTTCCTGATGACAGTGTCTAGCACAATATTGCCATTCAGTAAAACCTTTTCCTCTTACTTGTTTGAGCATGTTTAAGTATGTAGATTCTGTTCATGTCCTTTGTTGCTCCTTGCCAGGGCTTTTCTTACTCATTTGTAATAGCTAAACCTCTCCCCCCTCCCATCATCATAGCTGAGGAAAGTTGTATGAAAACTCAAAGAACTAATTCGGGTCTAGAGTAGAAGGGGAAAGTCTTTCTAAATGAAGTGGCCTTTTTTTGTTTGTTTGTTTTTTTTTTGGTCTGTTTTTGACAGGCAATGGAAGGCAGAGTGTAAGAAAGTTTGACAACTGCTGTTTGTTAGTTTTCTTATCTACATGGGGATGATTAATAGTACTTGTATTGTTATTTAAAGGATTAAATATACATGAGTGCTTAGTTTTGGCATATATTTAGTGCTCAGAAAATTTAGTTGGCCCAGTTAGTTATTTAATGCATGATTAACAGAAATAACAGATTAACAATTAACAGAATAAATGTCTTTCAAGTCCACAAACCAAGATCGACCAGTTGTTTTTAAGATTTACAGGCACTTTCTATAAGTACATGTTGCGTTAATGAATACAGCTTGAGCTTAGTTGAGTTGGGAGTTTGGGGAATCCAAAGACAAAAGTAGGAAGATTAGTTTCAGCAGATTTTGAGTTAGGCTGGGGTCTGGCACGTTGATTATGAGGTTGATTAATTTACAGTAAAAGTTCAAGCTTGCTTAATTTTTTTAATTTCCTCTTCCTGTTCTTAAGTTCCTCCATGGTTTTGTTCTTTCCTGTGACTGGATATTCTGCATCAGTGGTGGCGCTTTCAGCGGGCACTAGAGCCAAAGCATCCTTCATACTGGTGGTTACATATTCCCCTAGTTGGTAGGTGTGGAGTTTGGAAGCACCTGAAGGTGTGAGCTCAGGAAAATCCCATGAGAAATGTTGACCCTAAACTGCAGAGGTTCTTAAAAAAGCCCTATTATTCCTCCCCCTCTGTGGCAGTGTTCTCTGTTTCTATGATGTTCTGTGATGATCTGAATCTTTTACCAGGCCTTGAGTAGGCTGATGAATATATGTTGAGCCCATAAAAAATTTCACAGGAGTCTGAAGAGAGAGTGCATATTATTGTACCAATGAACACCCCTATTTCTCTCTGTATTCCTTATTCAGAAGTGCACTATTTTATTGTCAAAAGAACTGCATTAGTTGGATATCAGTACCTTTTAAGCTTTATGTGCTTATGGGTTTCCCTGAAATCTTATTAAAATGCAGATTATGATTCTGCTTATAGATCTGGGGCGGAGCCTATGATTTTGCTTTTCTAACTCAACTCCAGTGATGGTCATGATGCCGCCACTGCTGCTCACTTGGTTTGCAGTCTACATTTACAGGGAAAAGGCAGTTTGTTGCCGTTTTTTAGGGGAAGGGAGAACAGGTAGTAGGGTAGTATCTTACTCAGCATTTCTGACAGACTGAATAGATTCATTGTACTGTTCTCACATCATTTAACATTTGTTCAATAAATGAATAAATACCTCCTGGGGAGCTTTGTACTAGCTGTTAAAAGAGCAGCTTGCACCACAGTGTACTACTTGTTAGCCACCCCTAATTGTTAAATCAAATTTGTGTTTGTATTTCAAATTTAGCTCAGACCAGTCAATATCTCAGTATACTTAAAGGTTTGCTTTTGCTAGTAATTTGCCTTTTTATTTATGTATTTATTTTAAAAGATTTATTTATTTATTTATTTGACAGATCAGAAGGAGGCAGAGAGAGAGGCAGGCAGAGAGAGGGGGGCGGGTTAGCAGGCTGAGTAGAGAGCCCTATGTGGGGATTGTTCCCAGGACCCTGGGATCATGACCTGAGCCCAAGGCAGAGGCTTTAACCCACTGAGCCACCCAAGCGTCCCAGTAATTCAT
The DNA here is from genome assembly GCF_030435805.1 of Mustela lutreola. Classification (NCBI taxonomy): domain Eukaryota; kingdom Metazoa; phylum Chordata; class Mammalia; order Carnivora; family Mustelidae; genus Mustela; species Mustela lutreola. The sequence goes on along the minus strand of NC_081290.1, from coordinate 160,537,286 downwards.
TTGCCTTTTTAAATAGGTTGTCTTCCTAGTCCTGTGAAAAGATGAATTTAGGAAGTAAAATCTTCACTCCTAAATTGGTTGTTTTATAATCTCTAACAGATTTTTAGAAGTATAAATGATTAACTTTTTTATTTTTATTTTTCTGATTTTTCTGTTTGTTTTGTTAGCCTGGGAGATACTTTTTCAGTCTCCAATCAGGATTTCTTTCCCTCCTTGCCTAATCTTAGTTTTATTTTAAGTTGATTTTCACTTTATAAGTCGTGTGCGTAGTTCAACAAGTCATTAATTTTAAAATGCTTATGAGGAAAAGTGACAGTTTTCTGTCATCTCACCTGTAACTACCCAGAGTCCCCTTCCTCATACTTTCAGCTAGTTTCTTCAGGTATTTATTTTCCTATTTTTTTTTTTCTTAAGATTTTATTTGTTTATTTGACACGCAGAGATCACAAATTGGCAGAGAGGCAGAGAGGTGGAGGAAGCAGGCTCCCTGCTGAGCAAAGAGCCCGATGAGGGGCTGGATCCCAGGACCCTGGGATCATGACCTGAGCTGAAGGCAGAGGCTCTAACCCACTGAGCCACCCAGGCACCCTGAGAAGGTTAATTTTTTAAAAAAGTGTTTTGGTTTTGGCATTCCATTTCTTTCAAGTTTCTTTCCTGTTTGTGTTGGCAGACCTCAGTATCTAGTGATCCTTGGTTGTCAGTAACATCTAAGAATGAGGAACTAACAGGTTTTGGTCTCAGGGTGGTGTGTTCAAGCCCTGCCTTGAGCAGCTCATTGTTTAGTTTGTGTCCTCCCACTTAATCTTGTTTTCAGTTTGGTACTTCACCTACAGCCTCAGCTCCAGCTCTGATTTCTCTGGTCCAGCTACTTCAGAAAGTAAAGTAGTTTTTCCATGAGAATGGGGTTTCTGTGCATCTTACACAGAGGTTTTAACCACTTGCGCGTTTTGAGCTCCATTCCTCTCTGTTATCCTTTCCTGACCCTTCTCAAGGTCTGCCAGGCGAGTCTACTCGCCTCTGCTTGGCAACCCCTTCCACATGCTTTTATTCTTTTAAATTACGTGGTTTCTGTTTTCTAGCACATTCATTGTTTTCCTTCTGCTCATTCCCTGCATGCTCCATTGTTCTTACAGTCTTTAACTGTTCTTATTTATTTATTGTCACTTTAATGGGATCCAGAGGGGAGAGAGAACCGAGTTTCGGATTTCTGTGTTTAACAAGTGTATTAATAAAATGTTTCTAGTACTGTTTCCTTCATGTTCAAAAACACTTGATAATCGCTTTATCTACCAAAAAAAGGAGAATTCACATAATTTTATATTTCTATTTTTCTTTTTAGAAAATTGCTTTCTTAGATCTAAGGTTGTGTAGTATTGTTTTTAATATACTAAGCTTTAGAAAGTTTGGAATTCTTTCCCTCAAGTACAGCAGTAGATGACAGAAATTAAGATACTAACTTGGATTTTCAAAACCTAACTTTTAGGCACCTTTAAGGAATCAGCCAAAAGCAGTGAGGTTTTAAAAAACTTATTATTACCGTATTTAAACTTAGAAATGTATTCTGATTTATTAAACTCTACAAGGAGTGGGTCTGTATGTTTTTAAAGTGCTTGCAGCCATATCTGGCATACATAGTAGGTCCTCATGAAGTATTTGTTGATTGAGTACACTTGAGAAATTTGTTTGCATATCTAAAATACCAGAGAAGGTGTTAGCTTTATTGGATTCCAGTGAGTTTAAGTTTTATTTCTACTCCAAAAATTGCTTTTAATTAATGAAAACATTTATCCTCAAGTAAAGACATTTAAGAATTTTATTTATTTATTTTACAGAGAGAGAGAGATCAAAAGTAGGTAGAGAGGCAGGCAGAGAAAGGGGGAAGCAGGCTCCCCTCTGAGCAAAGAGCCCGACATGGGGCTCGATCCCAGGACCCTGAGATTATGATCTGAGCTGAAGGCAGAGGCTTAACCCACTGAGCCACCCAGATGCTTCAGTAAAGACATTTATAAGTAGAATGTAAGATTATAGTCACTTACTGATTGAAGGGCAGCTAAGATCATAATTTTCTATTGGGACTATTGTTCCTGAAACCAGCACACAGAATTAAGGGAGTAATCGTTTTTTCCCCTCCTTTTCATGAGGAGCACTCATCCCCTGATATCAGTAATACAACGTTTGTGCACTTAATACCACACTGCCTCTGCCTGCTTTAGAGCTTTTCTTTCTCTCCTTTGCTCACTAGTAGCTCCAAGTCACTGGGACTTTATTGGTGGTTCCTAAACAAACACCATCTTGTTCTTGCTTTTAAGGCCTCAGACTTGCCCTTTAACCTGCAATAGACTTCACCCAGATTTTTTGTGCGGCCCTGTGTAAATTAATTGTTTTCCCCTCCTAAACCTAGATAACTCCGTGTTATTTGCTTTTTTTTCTTTCTCTTTTTCAGATAACCTTGCTGTTATTTGGAATAATCTTGTTTATTTATTGTTTGCCGGCTTATTATAGGCTTCCTCTCACATTATAAGTTTCACCTATGAAGGAATGAACTCTGTTTCTTTTGTTTTACCACTTTATTGTTAGCATTTTTTTTTTTTTTTTTTTTTTTTTTTAAAGATTTTATTTATTTATTTGACAGAGAGAAATCACAAGTAGATGGAGAGGCAGACAGAGAGAGAGAGGGAAGCAGGCTCTCCACTGAGCAGAGAGCCCGATGCGGGACTCGATCCCAGGACTCTGAGATCATGACCTGAGCCGAAGGCAGCGGCTTAACCCACTGAGCCACCCAGGCGCCCCTATTGTTAGCATTTTGAACAGTTTCAGGCACATAACAATATCTGGCACTTGGTGAACATTTTGTAATTTGTTGAAGGGTTAGGTAAACTGTACAAAGTGTTTTCACATGTCATCCTATTTGAAAATATTTGAAACTTCAGTTTTTAATTTTACTAAATGTACATCTTTTTTTTTTTTTTAAATAAAAATATACAGTAAGCTAAGAAGAAGTTACAGCACTGATACAAGTCTTCCCAGTTTTGGGTAAACCAGGAAAATGAGGCCCAGAGAAGTACCCAGTCTTACAAGCTCTTATGGTCCAAGCTGCTGGAAAAGACCCATCTAGTGGTTCTGAAAATCAGCTAATTTCTCACTCACGTAATTCTCCAGTGGTAGAGAGGAGTCCAAAGTGGATAAGCTGCTTTTGTAGAGATTTTCCAGCTCCCCAGGTTTCTTTTCTTCTGTCTTGGTGTTTAATATGCTCTTGTCTGCATGGTCAGATCTGACTCACATCTGTGTTCAGCCCACAGGAGGAAGACAAAGCAAGGATGCCAAATAGCTTCTTTGTAAGGGTGTGACATGGAAATTTTACACTTATATCCCATTGTTCAGAATTTGGTCATGTGGCTTTAGGAGAGCCCAAGGAATGTAACCTCTAATTTCCTTGAAAACTCTGAGGTTTTGCTGGGCAGGAAAGGGATACCAGGGTACCTTTTTTTACTAAAAGGAGGAAAGGGAGACATGGCCACTTTCAAGGACAGTCTCTGCTATAGCTAGTAATTTTCAGAACTTTTACTCAAGCCTTTGACTCCTTAGTGCATTGTTCTTTCCTTCCCACCTCATTTATATCTAACATTACATATTTTCTTCAGGAAATTAAAAATTAAAAATATTTCTGCAACTTTCATTGTCACATAAAATGTTGGTTAATCCAGAATTGGGTAGGTTCTAGAGCAGTAAAAAAAGAGTAACAGTTAGTTTTCAATTTTGGTTTGATTGTGTCTTGTTTGATGGGAGATGGAGAAGACTTACATGTCCTTTTTAAGAGGCAAGAGTCCTTCCCCAATTACGAGTGTCCTTATATAGCCTAGTGTTAGATAGAGTAGGGGGGAGATTTTTTGTCTCAGTAATTGTTTGGGAGAAACATACCAGCTTAGATCTTGGTTTTCCTGCTGGTTAGGTGGGAAAAGTCCAGTCTGACATTTTTTTCCTCGTTGTAGGTGTATTCATGATTTTAGGACTAAGCTAAATATGAAATGAGGTCAGACAGATAATATTAGATCTATACAATGAAATAATAAAGAGCTCTTTCTTGGGGGTAGAAGCCAGGAGGGTGGTTCCAATGAAAGGCTTTGCAAAGGCTTTGAAAAGAAACCCAAGGAAGAGGGCTGCAATTTTTTTTCTTTTTCTTTTTTGCTTTTTTAAAAGATGTATGTATTGGGACACCTGGGTGCCTCAGTTAGATTGGGCATCTGCCTTTGGCTCAGGTCACCATCCAGCGTCCTGGGAGGGAATCCTTCATCAGGCTCCCTGCTCAGCAGGGAGTTACCTTCTCCCTCCTCCCAACATGGTGGCGCATGCACATGCTCTTTCTCTCAAGTAAATTTAAAAAATCTTACTAAAAAAAAAAATAAAGATGTATTTATTTAATTTAGAGAGAGAGAGTGTGTGTGCACCGGTGGGGAGGGAAAAGGAGAGAGAGAGAATCTAAAGCAGAAAAAACTGCCTGCTGAGCGTTGAGCCAGTCTCACCCTGAGATCATGACCTGAGCCAAAATTAAGAGTCAGATGCTTACCAACTGAACCACCCAGGTGCCCCTATAAATGTGCTTTAATTATATTCACCAGTTGTAAACATTTTGGCACGTTTGCTTTATCTTTACCTCCTTTTACACTTAGACCTGCACTGAAGTTCTCAAATCTTTTGAAAATATGTTGGAAACAGCATATGCTTTACCCCTAAATAACTTAGCATTAATTTCTTAAGAAGTATTCTCTTAGACAAACACAATAACATTATCATGCCCAAGAAATTTAACATTAATTCAGAAATGTTCTTTGTCGCACAGTTCATATTTAAACTTTCCCAGTTAGCTCAAAAACTATACTTAATTTTTTTTTTTTTAAATCCAGGATCCAGTCAAAGCATTCTATTAATTTTGAAGAGTCAAAGCTTATTATGTAAAACATTATACTTTCTGGATTTCACCGTTTCCTCATAATAAAATCCATGTTAAACATTCTTAGCAAAACATAATGTGTACTTCCTGGTACATCATATCTTGTAAATTTGTCCCATTATTGATCACTTGTATGCCTGATCTCAAGAAACACACTTTTTTCATCTTTGTAATTAATAAACATTCATTGATGGTCGTTGCCTGAGGCAGTTAGTTATTCCATTTCTGGATGCAGAATGGTGATTTCCTGATCTTCTAACTCTTCCTCTCCTTTATGGTATCATTGTGGACTGATAAGTTCTTTTGTTGTTCATTGTGTTAATCAGTTAATGTCACCCAGTCTGTTAATGCCATTGTCCTTTTGTTGATCTGTGAGAGAGAACCTCAAGTCCCTCCTTTGCTGGGTTTTACATATCCCAGTTTTTGATCACTCCATATTTTCTGACAAGAGATGTTTCAGATTACAATTCTTCTAAGACTAGGAATCATAAGAAGTCTTGGGTTCTTTTAGGAGGGCACGGTATTTAGAAACCATTTTATGTGCTGAGTATGTCCTTAACTGCTGGAATGTCAGGTTGGTTTTTTTTTTTTTTATTAGCTATTAAACGGATTTTCCATTTTGTGTTTAATTTATGAGTTCATACAGGATGAACTACGGTACTTTTGTTTCTTCAAAAGATAAGTTGCAAGAAAAAATAGAGGGGGATCTATTAGATGAAAGAAAAAACTTAAAAAATATATCAATCCATTGTAGTTTGAAAACCTTATTGGATTGTAATTCAGACAGGTAAACTTTATTTTTACATAAGAATTAGAAATTTGAATATATGCAGTATACTGGATATTTGATATTAAGGAAGTACTATATTTTGCTTTGTTTTCCCATGTATAATGGTGTTTGGTTATTTTTACAATGGTATTATCTTTCAAAGATACCTTTGAAAAATTCTTATTGGCAAATTAATTAGGTATCTGGGATATGCACAAAATAATATAGGATGGTTTTATGGATAAAGCAAGAGTGGCCGTGAGTTTTCTCTTCTACCTACTTTCATATATAATTAAAATAATTCGTGATGAAATTTGTAAAATACTGGTTTATACTGATCTGGCCATTTCGATTTACTACCAGAGTTCTCTGTTACCTTCCCCACTCTGTATCTGTATCTTTTTTTTCTCTCACGGCTAAATATGAAGATGAAAAGAACCTGGGTCTTTGATGAAATAAACCACTGAATTAACTAACCTTGCATTTAATTGCCCTATTTGGGGAATTCTTACGGGATATAACAAATAATTTTTTTTGTATAAAATATACATAAGATTTACTGTATGTACAGTTTAATAAGTATGTGCACATTGTGGAAACCATCATTGCCATCCATCTCCAGATCTTTTTATCTTACAAACTGAAACTTCATACCTACTTAACAGTAAATTCCCATTCTTCCCTTTCCCAGCTCCAGGCAACTGCCAGTCTACTTTCTGTCTCTAGGAATTAGGTACCTCATAAAAATGCAGTTATATAGTATTTGTCCTTTTGGGACTGGCTTATTTTACATAGCATAATGTCTTTGTCATACATAGCATAATGTATGACATTATATAGCATAATGTCTTTGTGTTGGTCTGTTCAGGCTGCCATAACAATATTTTTACACAGTCGTGGAAAGCCCCAAATCACGATGCCGGCAGATTATGTATATCTGATCAGGGCTGGCTTCTTGGTTCGCAGACAGCTATCTTCTCAATGTGTCCTCACATGGCAGAAGAGGTGAGAGAGCGTTTTGGGATCTTTTATAGAATGGTACTAAACCCATTCATGAGGGCTCTACCTTGACGACCTAATTACCTCTCAGAGGCCCTACATCCTCATACCACAGTGAGGGTTAGGATTTCAGCATGAATTCTGGGCTTATTTCATCAGAGACCCAGGTTATTTTCACCTTAATTTCTGTCAGAAGTTAGCTACAGATTGGGGAACTGAGGTTCTCACTGTAAGAGAAAAAAGATACAAAATACAGAAAGGGGGAGGTTAAAAAAAAGAACATTCAGTCCATAATAGTCCTCAGAACTTATCCATGTTCCAGAATGTGTCCATTTCCTTCCTCCATTGTATTTTAATACCACTTTGTTTATTCATTGATCTGTTTGTCCATTGATTGTTTTCACCTTTGGCTATCACGAATAATGCTGCTCTTAACGATGAGGTTCTGGTATAGGTTCAAGTCCTGCTTTGAATTCATTTGGTTATATACCCAGAAGTGTAATTGCTGAATCTTAAGGTATATGTTTAACTTTTTGAGAAACCACCATATTGTTCCACAGTGGCTGCTCCATTTTATTTTACTTTTCACCAGCAGTGTACTTGGGTTTTAATTTCTTCACATCCTCATCAACAGTATTTATTTTCAATAATAGTCATGCTGATGAATGTGAAGTGGTGTTTCAATGTGGTTTTGACTTATATTTCCTTGATGACTGGTTATGTTACACATCTTCTTAAATGTTTTTTGTATATCTTAAGAGAAATGTTTCTCCATGTCCCTTGCCTATTTTTAAATTGGCTTTTTTAAAATTGTTGAGTTGTTGGAGTTCTTTATATGTTCTGGATATAATTCCTTATCAGATACATAATTTGCATACATTTTCTCTCATTCCATGGGTTACCTTTTCACTTTTGTCCTTTGATGCACAAAAAAGTTCTAATATTGATGGTGGTCGGTATCTACTTATTCTTTTGTTGCCTGTTTTTCTTAGCATTCTGATGAAGAAATCAGCCAAATCTCAGGGCATGAGCACTTTCCCCTATTTTCTTATAAAAGTTTTACGTCTTATTTTTAGGTCTTTGATCCATTTTTGTAGGTTGTGTAAGGAAAGGATCCAACTTCATTCTTTCACATGTGGCTTTCCAGTTTCCCTAGCACCATGTATTGAAAAGACATTGTCAAAAAACATTTGACTATATGTGCGGTCACATGGGACCATAGGTGGAATAGAGTAGTATTTCTCTCTGGTCACTGTTTCATTGGTGTGTGTCTGTGTTAATGTCAGTATCACACTATTGTAGCTTTGTAGTACTCTTTGAAGTAGGGAAGTGCAAAATTTCCGACTTTATCCCCCCCCCCCCCATTGTTTTGGCTATTCAGGTCCCTTCAGTTTTCTGCAAAAAAATGCCATCAGGATATTTATAGGGATTGCATTAAATCTGTGGATCACTTCAGATAATGTTGACATGTTAACAGTATTAAATCTTCTAGTTCATGAACAAAGGATGTCTTTCCAGTTACTTTTTAAATTTCTTTTAGCAGTGTTCTGTAGTTTTCACCTTGTTGATAAAATTTATTCTTAAATATTTTATTCATTTTGATGCTTTTGTAAAATCAGTTGTTTACATGATTTCCTTTTGGGATTGTTTAGAAGCACCACGGATTTTTTTTTTTAAAGATTTTATTTATTTATTTGACATAGAAATCACAAGTAGGCAGATAGGCAGGCAGACAGAGAGAGAAGGGGAAGCAGGCTCGCCGCTGAGCAAAGAGCCCGATGCGGGGCTCGATCCCAGGACTCTGGGATCATGACCTGAGCCGAAGGCAGAGGCTGTAACCTACTGAGCCACCCAGGCGCCCCGGCACCACGGATTTTTGTGTGTTGATTTTGTGTCCTGCAACTTCATTGAGATAACAAGTAATTTTATTCCTTAAGTGCTAACACGTTTGAAAATCCCTTTTCTTTGACTAAGAACATACCACCTAGAAATCTGATCAGAGCTCAGATACAGGGTTTATCCCACAGGCGCTCTGCCTTTCCTGCCTGTGCAGGTTGGCTGCTATATAGGATCCGTCCAGTGCAGCAGTATGTTACTGGTGCTTAATGTTATTTGTGTTAAGTCCCTTCTTAATTCCACTTCCTGTATATTCATCAGCAGAGGACAAGAAACCATAATTCTGATTATCCCAGAAGAGTATACACTCTGTACCAGATATTATCACGTGAGAAAATTTGTTGACATCTGCTAATAGTTTTTGTTGATTCTCCTCCTGCCCTGTTTATTAGTATTTGAAGAAAATAGGGCAAATAAATTATGTTAAGGGGAATAAGGGTGGGGTAGAGGAGTAATACAGTGTAGGAAAAAATTTTTTCATTGTAAACCAAAACCGGATATTTTGGTTTGTGAACTACAATTCTGTTGGTATTCTGACTTAAGATTTGTCTTTGATTAAGCTTTGGGTTCTTTTGGCAGTGCTAGGTACCTGCTGCTGGGCACATAGTTGTAGGGGCTTCTTTACAACCATGTGTGACTAGTTCATGCTTCTGAGCAGCTGTGTGTCTGATTCCTTTTAAGATTATAAGTGTTTTGTTAAAGTGTTTCTATGCTAAGTTTGGACATTACGTTTTAGGGAAATCATCAAGATTTAGTTACTTAAATTACCATAGCAGAATGTATCCTACGAATTGATGATGCAGATTAAAACATCTTTGTTTTATCCAACAATAGAATTGAATTCATGGGTAGGAAAACCAACAGGCATTTCCTGCCATATTTATCAAAACAGTGTTTTAAAGAATGTGTAAAGTTCTTTACTTAAACAAATCGCTGTGTTGACTTCCGGTGGAAGATGATGATCTAATCCCATATGTTAAAACAAACAGACAAACACACACTGAAATGACCAACAAGATAATGGGAGAGTTTGGTCTCCATGGAAACCCTGGAAAGGTGCCATAACTAAACTAAAGAGAATTTTGGCAGGAAAAGGTACAATTGAGAAATGCAGCGAGGGAAGTTCTTTCTGGTTAACTTGGTGGTTGAGAAGCCCTCTGGTTGTGGGTAAAGACCTATTTAGAGATAGAATTTAAGGATTGTCCATGGGGTAGGTGGTTGATTTGATACATTGTACTTTGAAGCAAGGATTAAAAACTAAATGACTCAGAATGGTTCTTACCAAGGACAGTATGATCAGTGATCATGGTTGCAGGGGAGAGACTAACCATGAAGCATGAAGCAGGGGAGAAACTAACCATGAAGCACAAGTTCAAAGTTCGCTTGCTCTGAAATCTGCTTGTGGTTTGCACTGTTGCTACTTGACTACATATTGCTGAGTCTCTGGTGATCAAGAAAGTGTGACAGGCGGCCTTTAAGATAGCTCCCAATAATCCCTGCCTCCTGGTATTCATGCCTTGTATCTCATTCCCCTCCCCTTTGAGTGTGGCTGGAGCTAGTGACTTGATTCTCCCAAGTATGACAGAAGTGAATGGGTTAACTTAACAGCAAAACTTTTCTGGTTAGGTTACAAAAAGGCTTTGGCTTTCATGTTGATCTGTCCTTTCTGATTTTCTCTGAAACAATCTCCCATTTTGTAAACTTCTCTGTGGAGCTCATGAGGCAAGGACCTAGTATTCTGGCCAAAAGCCAGTGAAGACCTGATGCCTGCCAGTAGTCATGTGTATGAGCTTGGACTGCCAGCAGATCCTTCCACCATTAAGTTCTGAGATGACAAGAGGCCCTGGTGGACACATAGACTGTAGTCTTGTGAGAGACCCTGAGCTGAATGCCCCCAGCTATGCCACACTTAGATTCATGAGAAAATACTGAGAAAAACTGAGAAGATACATGTTTGATTTTTTTAAGCTTCTTAAATTTGGGTTAGTTTGTTAGGCAGCAGTTCGAGAGCAAGACAGGAAATAACAATGTGAGAAAACACACACACACACACACACCCCGCCCCCAAGTTCTGAACTTGGTTCTGAATGTTTTCTGATTGAACCTGACACAATTCCCAAATGTTATATAAACATAGATCTTTCTCCTTTAATTTGAATATACAAAAAGCTAGACACATACAGTCTCAGTAGTCTGAAAGAAGATGGCCATTATTATGAGCACGTGTTATCCTGTGATACAGACTTATTGCAAGAAATGAGAGAAAATGTTGCAATTTAAACAAGAACCAATTAGTATTCTCAAGGAGACTCATGAACATTTGAAGAAAAAGAATTAGCAGGAAAGAGTGAAAATTCTTAAGTGAGATTTGTGATTTTTTTTTTTAATTTTTAGTTTTTTATTATCATATAATGTATTATTAGCCCCAGGGGTACATGTCTGTGAATCACCAGGTTGACACACTTCACAGCACTCACCATAGCACATACCTTCCCCAGTGTTCATAGAAATTTGTGATTCTTAACTGTTGATTTGTTTTTGGAGAGGTAGCAGAAAGCTTTAGAAATAGTCCCATATTTAAGAGAAAAAACTGAAATGGACACTATAGGCACAAGTGTAAGAAACAACAAAGAATAGATCTAGTGTATAATAAAGGTTCAGAGTGAGCGATCAGAGCAAACATAAAAGATAAAGTCAGAGAAACAGTAAAAATTATCTTGACCTAGAGAGGAAGGATCAAAAGGGCTCAGAGAATATATAGCTAACATTTATTGAACAGTTACTATGTGTCAAGTATTTTTTACCTTGAAACTCATTTGAAATTCTCTACCACCCCCATATGTGGTAGGATCTGTTAATGTTGTTATTCTACAGATAACTAAAATGCATGCCAAGCAAAATAAATGAGATCCACACCTAGGAATAGCCTAGTAGATTTAAAAATTTTAAAATACAGAAATAAATAGTACAGACAAGAAACTGGTTACCTGCAAAGGAAGGCGTATGGCTGCCATGTTGGACAGTGCAGAATAGAGCATTTCCATTATAATAGAAAGTTTTGTTGGATAGCACCATGTTCAAGATGGTGGCATGGCATTTAGAAAATCCTGAGGAAGAAGCTTTTATAACCTAAGAATTTTATTTTATTTTATTTAAAAGATTTTATTTATTTATTTGACAGACAGAGATCACAAGTAGGCAGAGAGGCAGGCAGAGAGAGAGAGAGAGGGAAGCAGGCTCCCTGCTGAGCAGAGAGCCCAATGCAGGACTCGATCCCAGGACCATGAGACCATGACCCGAGCCGAAGGCAGCGGCTTTAACCCACTGAGCCACCCAGGCGCCCCTAACTTAAGCATTTTAAATTAGTGAAACTATCCTTCAAATAGTCAGGATAACAGTATGGCAGTTTTCAGGCTTGTGATGATTGGAAGTAGGTCTCTCGAGTACTTTTCTTGAAAAAATCCTACTCTGTATATCCAGGAACCTGGGGAGTCAGCAACTCAGAAGGATGATGAATCAGCTTCAGAGTCCTATTTGTTTAACCCTTTGTTTCTCAAAATAGCCTAAGATCTATTAAAGAGAAAATCTTCCTTGATGGCAAATCTAAAGAGAATATCCTTCATAAACCAGATTTCAAGCTGTAAGAGCAGTGATTTCAACCTACAACATCTCAACTCTAGAGCTGCTTCTCCCTCTGATGGTTGTTAAATAAAACCACAGAAAACAGTTTGTATTTTAAGGACACTTAATCCACTGAAACCACTTTTATTGAAATCACACACAATATCTTTGTGCCGTCAAATCCAAGCTGACTTCTCAGTCTTCACTTTGCTCGATCTCTGTGCACTTCTTGGGCACAGTTCATCATTGTCTCCTTTTAGAAACGCCGCCTGGCTTCCAGAAAAGCTCTTCCTACCTTACCAGTAGTTCCCTGTGCAGTCTCCTTTACTAACTGGCTCCTCCTCCTTAGTGCTAAATGTGGGAGGCCTCAAGGCTCAGTCCTCAGGCCAGACTTCTTGTTTTCTGTAATTACTCACTAGGAAATCACATTTAGTGTTTAAATGTCTTCGGTTAGCTGATGATACTTTATTTATATCTCCTCTTCCTTCCCTAAACTGCTGTTAAATCTGTCAGCTGCCTATATGACATTTCTTCTGCTTGTATGTGTGATTGAAATCAATACCCAAAGAGGTGAAAATGAAATTCTTGACCTCTCTCTTTCTCTTTTTAAAATAAGATTTATTTATTTAGAGAGCACAGGAGCAAGTTTGCAGAAGGGCAGAGGGAGGAGGAGAGACTAGCAGACTCCTTACTGAGCTAAAGCCTGACCCTGAGGTCTCAAGACCCTGAGATCATGGCCTGAGCTGAAACCAAAAGTCAGACGCCTAACTGACTCCGGTGCCCAGGGGCCTGTATGCTCCTTTTTTATCCCAGACTTGCACATTCCTGGTGTGTCTTTCCTTAGTAAATGGAACTACCTTTCCTCCATTGGGCTTGGTTCTAAAACCTTGGATTTATCCTCTGACTTCTCTGTCCACCGGCTTAAATCTGAGTTTATCCATCTTTCTCTGGCTGCCCCTGAGGTCAGACCATCATTATCTTTGCCTATGTTTCAGCAGTAATTCAGGAACCAATCTCCTTTTTTCCAGTTTTGCATTGTATTCACACAACAGATAATTACCTCAGAACAAGGTAGAAACCCTGCAGTGGCTTCTTACCACTCTTAAGTGCACGGTCCTTCTACCATGGCATACAAAGCTGTATTTGGTCAGGCCTCTGTTAACTGAGCCATCTCCTCTACCACCTTACTCTGTATTAGTGGTATCAAATTTAGCAAACTTATTTCTACTTAGGATGCCTGAAATATTTTCCTTCACAAGTTTGGATGACTAATTCTTTTTCATTTTGGTCTCTGCTTTAGTCACATCCTCAGAGAGGCTTTTCAATGACCATTCTACCTGAAATAATGCCCCACTGTCATTACTTACATTCTCTTGTTGGTCTGTTTTTATAGTAGTTAACACTATTTGAAACATTTTATATTTGTTTATAATAGCCCCCAACACTAGAATGTATGTTCCATGAAGGCAGGGATTTTTTTGTCTGTCTTATTTAACTCCTGTATCCCTAGCAGCTAGAAATCCTAGCATGACCCAGAGTATTGTATCAGCATATAAATACATGCTTACTAAGCTATTGTTGAAGGGAGGCCTTTTTCTAAAATGAGCAAAACCACAGAAGTGCATGAGATTAAAACAAACAAAAACACACAACAAACGGTTTCCAGAATTAGAGGGTAAATGTTTAGTTTTAGTAAGTGGAGAAGATCTTTAATGTTTAATTCTCTCTTAATGAATTAATGAAAGAAATTGCATCTTTGAAAATGGAATTATGAAAATTTCAAGTCATTGGATAAGCATGATTACAATTATTTAAAAAGTATGGTGAGGAAGCAAGGTGGCAGAAGAGTAGCAGACTGAAATATCATTAGGTCCAGGATTTCAGTTATCAAATTATTCTGAACAGCTACAAACTCAACAGCAGATAGAAAGAAGAGCAGCAAATCTAGGAACAGAAAATAGAACACTTTCTGGAAGGTAGGATGGGCGGAGGAGTGAATCTAAAGTGACCAGAAGATAGACTGTGGGGGGCGGGGCCGGCTCCTTGCAAGCGGTGGAGCAGCGGAGCAGAAAATCAGAACGTTTAGAAGTTAGCTCCACTGAGGGACAGAGCTCCAGTGGCTAAGCGGGGGTGGAGCCCTCTTGGGGACAATGTGGTGTCAGGACCTGTGGGGTGACAGAGTTGCCAGGTATCGGAGTGGGGAAGCCAGCTACAGAGACGGAGCAGAGAGTGAGCTCGCTCGAGCTTGTGGTTACGTAAACTGTGATCCAAGGCACATTCGGGCCACTGCTCTTTTAGCAGGGAACCCATAAGCGGCAGATTGGGGAAACCCCCTCCCTTCCTCCTCCGAGAGGAGCAGCACAGGAGTGCGCAGCAGGAATCTGTTGGGTTTGGAGATTCCAAATGGGGCTGTGCACCAGAGATAGAAACGTTCGGTCATAGGCCAGGTGAGCATGGAGTGTGGCTGGAGACAAGGGAGATGGGGAGGGATTGACTGCTTTTCTCTGAGGGTGCACCAAGGGGTGGGGCCTCAAGCTCTCTGCTCCCTTGGGGCTGGAGATTGGGAGGCCGCCATTTTCATTCCCTTCCTAGAAAGCTATAGGAAAACATGCAGGGAACAAAAGGTCCAGAGATTGAACCCACACATATTACTTAGCCTGACTCCTGGCAAAGGCATTGCATTTCTGCCTGGGGCAAAAACATTTGAGAATCACTGCAACAGGCCCCTCCCCCAGGAGATCAGCAAGAACTTCTAGCCAAGACCAAGTTCACTGATGAAGGAGAACCTTTAGTCTTACAGGGTTAAATTTATTTTATTTTATTTTTTTCTTACTCTATTTTAACTTTTCTTCTTACCTGTTTAACGTTTTTTAACTATTTTGTCTTTACCTTTTTAAAAAATCGTTAATTTTCATTGTTATAGTCATTATCCTTTTATTGTATTTAACCTTGTTTTTTGTATACATATAGGTTTTTTTTCTTTAAAATTTGGGATACAATTTCTTCTAATAGCTCAAAATAATACCCTAAATCTAGCACATGGCTTTTTTTCAGTCTCCAGCCTGATCACATTCTTTTTTTTTTTTTCTTTTTCTAACCAAATGATCTTAACATTTCCTTTCTTAGAATCTTTTTAAAAATTTTCATCTTTACAGTATATTCCATCCCTTCATCGTGTTTAGCCTTATTTTTGTGTATATATATTTTTTTCTTTAAAAATTAGGAGGTGATTTCTTTTAAGAGACCATAATACACCCCAAATCAAGTGGGTGGCTCTGTTCTATTCACCAGTCTAATACATATATGTAATTTTTAATTTTTTTGCTTTTAACGCCCCCCCGCCCCCCCAGGCTTTGGATGTCTTCTGATTCGGTTAGTGTACATTTTTCTGGGTCTTTGCCACCCTTTTAGTATTTTATTCTCTCATTATTACATTTTTATCTGGATAAAATAGCAAGGCGGAAAAACTTACCACAGAAAAAAGAACAAGAGGCAGTCCTGACAGCCAGGGACCTGATCAATACGGACATTAGCAAGATGTCAAAACTAGACTTGAGAATGAGGATTATCAAGGTGCTAGCTGAGCTTGAAAAAGGCATGACGATTATCAAGGTGTTAGCAGGGCTCGAAAAAGGCATGGAAGATATTAAAGAAGCCCTTTATGGAGAAATAAAAGAACTAAAATCTAACCAAGTTGAAATAAAAAAGTTATTAATGAGGTACAGTAAAAAATGGAGGCTCTTACTGTTAGGATAAATGAGGCAGAAGAGAGGATTAGTGATATAGAAGGCTAAATGACAGAGAATAAAGAGGCTGAGCAAAAGAGAGACAACCAACTACTGGACCATAAGGGGACAATTTGAGAGAAGTGATACTATAAGATAAAACAATATTAGAATAAATGGGATCCAAGAAGAAGAAGAAAGAGAGGGGCAGAAAGTATATTGGAGTGAATTATAGTAGATAATTTCCCTAATATTCCAAAGGGAAGAAGCATCAGAATCTACGAGGCACAGAGAATCCCCCAATCAAAATCAGTAAAAATAGGTCCATACTACGTCGTCTCATGGTAAAACTTGCATGTCTTAGTGACAAAGAGAAAATCCTGAAAGCAGTTCGGGACAAGAAGTCTGTAACATACAATGGTAAAAATACTAGATTGGCAGCAGACTTATCCACAGAAACCTGGGAGGTCAGAAAGAACTGGCATGATATATTCAGAGCACTAAACCTGAAAAATATGCAGCCAAGAATACTATATGTAGGTAGGCTGTCATTGAAAATGGAAGGAGAGATAAAAAGCTTCCAGGACAAACAAAAATTAAAAGAATTTGCAAACACCAAACTAGCCTTATAGGTAATCGGGAAAAGGGGTACTCTAAGCAAAGAGAGAGCCTAAAAATAATAGACCAGAAAGTAACGAACATAGTATACAGTTACAGTCACCTTAGAGGCAATACAGTGGCACTAAATTCATATCTTTCAGTAGTTACCCTGAATGTGAATGGGCTAAGTGATACAATCAAGAGACAGAGAGTATCAGAATGGATAAAAAAACAAGACCCATCGATATGCTGTCTACAAGAAACTCATTTTAGACCTAAAGACACCTCCAGATTTAAAGTGAGGGAGTAGAAAACAATTTACCATGCTAATGGACATCAAAAGAAAGCTGGGGTGGCAATCCTTATATCAGAAGAATAAGATATTAAGCCAAAGACTATAATAAGGTATGATGGACACGCTGTCATACTTAAAAGGTCTGTCCTGTTGAAGTTCTAACAGTTTTAAAAATCTGTGCCCCAACATGGGATCAACCAATTACATAAACCAATTAATAATAACATCAAAGAAACACATCGACAGTCAAACAATAATACAGTAATAGTAGGAAACTTTAACACCCTCCTCACTGAAATGGACAGATCATCCAGGCAAAATATAGCAAGGAAATAAAGGCATTAAATAACACACTGGACCAGATGGACATCACAGATATATTCAGAACATTCCATCCCAAAGCAACAGAATACACATTCTTCTCTAGTGCACATGGAACATTCTCCAGAATAGATCACATCCTGGGTCCCAAATCAGGTCTCAGCCGGTACCAAATGATTGGGATCATTCCCTGCATATTTTCAGACCACAGTGTTCTGAAGCTACAACTCAACCAAGCTAGAAAGAATTCAAACACATGGAGGCTAAAGAGCATCCTACTAAAGAATGAATGGGTCAACCAGGAAATTAAAGAAGAATTGAAAAAATGCATGGAAACAAATGAAAGTGGAAAACACAACTGCTCAGAATCTTTGGGACACAGCAAAGGCTGTCCTGAGAGGAAAGTATATAGTGATACAAGCCTTTCTCAAGAAATAAGAAGGGTCTCAAGTACACAACCTAACCCCTAAAGGAGCTGGAAAAAGAATAGCAAAGAAAGCCTAAACCCAGCAGGAGAAGAGAAATCATAAAGATCAGAGCAGAAATCAATGAAATAGAAACCAAAAGAACAGTAGAACAAATCAACAAAACTAGGAGCTGGTTCTTTGAGAGACTTAGTAAGATTGATAAACCCCTGTCCAGGCTTATCAAAAAAAGAGAAATGACCCAAATAAAATCATGAATGAAAGATGAGAGATCACAACCAACAACAAAGAAATACAAACAACTATAAGAACATATTATGAGCAACTGTGCACCAGCAAATTTGACAATCTGGAAGAAATGGATGCATTTCTCAAGACATATAAACTAGCAAAAGTGAACCAGGAAGAAATTGAAAACCTGAACAGACCCATAACTAGTAAGGAGATTGAAGCAGTCATCAAAATTCAACCAACAAACAAGAGCCCAAGGCCAGATACCTTCCCATGGGAATTCTACCAAACATTTAAGGAAGAATTAATACCTTTTCTCCTGAAACTGTTCCAAAAAATGAAAATGGAAGGAAAACTTACAAACTCATTTTATGAGGCCAGCATTACCTTCATCCCAAAACGAAAGACCCTACCAAAAAGGAGAATTACAGACCAATATCCTTGATGAGCATGGATGTGAAAATTCTCACGAAAATACAACCCGATAGGATCCAACAGTGCATTAAAAGGATCATTCACCAAGTGGGATTTATTCCTGGGCTGCAAGGTTGGTTCAACATCTGCAAATCAATCAGTGTTGTACAATCCATTAATAAAAGAAAGAATGAGAACCATATGATACTCTTAGTAGATGTTGAAAAAGCATTTGACAAAGTACAACGTGGTTTCATGATCAAAACTCTTCGAAGTGTAGGGATAGAGGGTACATACCTCAATATCATCAAAGCCATCTATGAAAAACCCGCAGCAGATATCATTCTCAATGGGGCAAAACAGAACTTTTCACCTAAGGTCAGGAACATGGCAGGGATGTCCACTGTCACCACTGTTCAACATAGTACTAGAAGTCCTAGACTTGGCAATCACACAACAAAAAGAAATAAAAGGCATCCAGATTGGCAAAGAACAAGTCAGACTCTCACTCTATGCAGGTGATAGGATAGGATACTTTATGTGGAAAACGCAAAAGACTGCACTCCAAAACTACTAGAACTCATACAGGAATTCAGTAAAGTGTCAGGATATAAAATCATTGCACAGAAATCAGTTGCATTTCTGTACACCAATAGCAAGACAGATGAAAGAGAAATTAAAGAGTTGATCCCATTTACAGTTGTTCCCCAAACCAAAAGAAACCTAGGAATAAACCTAATCAAAGAGGCAGAGAATTTGTACTCAAAACTATAAAGTACTCATCAAAGAAATTGAGGAAGACACAAAGAAATGGAAAACAGTTTGTGCTGATGGATTGGAAGAACAAATATTATGAAAATGTCTATGCTACCTAAAGCAATCTATACATTTAATGTAATCCCTACCAAAATACCATCCACTTTTTTTTCAAAGAAATGGTACAAATAACCCCAAAATTTATATGAAAGCAGAAAAGACCCCGATAAGCAGGGGAATGTTGAAAAAAGAAAGCCAAAGTTGGTGGCATCACAATTCCAGACTTCAAGCTCTATTACAAAGCTGTAATCATCAAGAGAGTATTTTACTTGCACAAAAACAGACACATAGATCAGTGGAACGGAATAGAGAGCCCACAAACAGACTCTCAACTCTATGGCCAACTAATGTTCGACAAAGCTGAAAGAATGTCCAATGGAAAATAGACAGTCTCTTCAGCTAATGATGTTGGGAAAATTGGACAGCCACATGCAGAAGAATGAAACTGGACCATTTCTTTATACTACACACAAAAATAGACTTAGAACAGATAAAGGACCTCAAGTGAGACACAGGTATCCATCAAAATCCTAGAGGAGAACACAGACAGCAAACTCTTTGACCTCAGCAGCAGCAACTTCTTCCTAGAAACATCTCTAAAGGCAAGGGAAGCAAGGGAAAAAATGGGACTTCAAGATCCAAAGCTTTTTGCACAGCAACGGAAACAGTCAGCAAAACCAAAAGACAAGTGACGAATGGGAGAAGATATTTGCAGATGACCTATCAGATAAAGGGCTAGTACTCAGAATCTATAAAGAACTTAACAAACTCAACACTCAGAGAACAAATAATCCAATAAAGAAACTGCCGCAGAGGGGCGCTTGGATCGCTCAGTGGGTTAAAGCCTCTGCCTTCGGCTCAGGTCATGATCCCAGGGTCCTGGGATCAAGCCCCACATAGGGCTTTCTGCTCCGCAGGGAGCCTGCTTCCTCTTCTCTCTCTCTCTGCCTGATTCTCTGCCTACTTGTGATCTCTGTCTGTCAGATAAATAAATAAAATTAAAAAAAAAAAAAAAGAAATGGGCAGAAGACAGGAACAGATAGTTCTGCAAAGGAGACATCCAGATGGCTAACAGATGCATGAAAAAGTGCTCCAGACTCTCGGCATCAGGGAAATACAAATCGAAACCATAGTGAGATACCACCTCATACCAGTCAGAATGGCTAAAATTAAAAAGCAAGGGAATGACAGATGTTGATGAGGATGAGGAGTAAGGGGAACCCTCCTACACTATTAGTGGGAATGCAGTCTGGTACAGCCACTCTGGAAAACAGCACGGAGGTTCCTCAAAACGTTGAAAGTAGAGCTACCCTCCAACCCAGCAATCCCAGTACTGGGTATTTACCCTAAAGATACAAATGTAGTGATCCAAAGGGCATGTGCACCCGAATGTTTATAGCAGCAATGTCCGCAATAGCCCAACTCTGGAAAGATCCTAGATGTCCCATCAACAGATGAATGGATAAAGAGGATGGGGTGTGTGTATGTATATGTGTGTATGCAGCTATCAGAAGAAATAAAATCTTGCCATTTGTAATGATGTGGATGGAACTAGAGGATATTAGTTAAGCTAAATAAGTCGATCAGAGAAAGACAGTTAATATGCTCTCTCTGATAGGAGAAATTTGAGAGGCAGGGTGGGGGCTTGGGGGTAGGGAAGGAAAAAATGAAACAAGATGGGATTGGGAGGGAGACAAACCATAAGAGATTAGATTCTTAACTTCACAAAACAAACTGGGGTTGCTTCAGGTGGGAGGGTAGGGATAGGGTGGTTGGGTTATGGACATTGGGAAGGGTATGTACTATGGTGAGTGGTGAGTGCTGTGAAATGTATAAGCCTGATGATTCACAGACCTGTTCCCTGGAGCAAATAATGACGTGTTAATAAAAATAATTTTGAAAAAAGTATGGTGGAGGCATTGAGTTGCAGTGTAAATAGAGTAGGAAGGTCAGGAATATGACCTTGAGCAAACCTGCCAGAGTTGAGAGAAAAAGGATTTTTAAAAAAGGGAAAAATGGACGAGAAGATTTTTTTCTGAACTAAATTTCCTTTTAATGTCGTAGAATGTTTTCCTTTTAGTCAGACATTTTGGTGCTTTGCTATTTGTGACATAATCTTTTCTATTGTTAGCCAGTAGAGGTAAACTTTTTTCTTTAAACCAAAGTTGTATCTGCCATTTAGATGCTATTAAATAATACTTAATATTAGACAAATATCAGTCTACTAATGGTATTAAGTATATTCAGGCACCATGATGGGAAGCTGGACATTATTATTCTTGCTTTCATCTTTAGATCTCCACACCTTATCAGTGATGAGGCCTTGCATTATAAACTTCATAGATGTATTTTAAAACTTCTTCACTTCTGTCCCATTTTTGCCTCTGTGGTTTAGTTAATGAAATATTAATATTAAAAAACCAATTTAATAGGTTTGTTGTGAGGGTTAAATACCTAACATACTATAAGTGCATTTTGAATATTTGCTATTTATGCTAATATTGTTACTGTAGATATTGGTTCAGATCACTCTCATTCCTTACCAGGATTTGTCTAGTCTTCTCCCAGTTCCCAGTTCTCTTCACTTCAGCCTGAGTAATCTAAAGGCACACCTGTTTGGATTACTTGTATTTAACACTCCCCTGTTTAAAACTTCTCAGTGGGCTCCCTTTTATCATTGGAGTAACGTCTGTGAAATCTAACTTCTTTCTTTGGACAGGCTGCTCCTTTGTAGTGGGGTTTATAGGTGAGCAGGGAGGAGTCCTGTCAAAACAAAATAGAATTGAGTGTGGCTTTGCCAGGACAGATGAACAAGGAAGGGCTTTCTGTTTCTTAAAGCATGGCCATAATAATTCTAGTTTGTAAAGATTTTTTTTTAAGATTTTATTTATTTATTTAACAGAGATTACAAGTAGGCAGAGAGAGGGGGGGAAAGCAGGCTCTCTGCCGAGCAGAGAGCCCGACTCGGGGCTCCATCCCAGGACTCTGGGATCATGACCTGAGCTGAAGGCAGAGGCTTTAACCCACTGAGCCACCCAGGTGCCCCTAGTTTGTAAAGATTTTAGGTGATATTAATAACCAGATGCCCATTCTGATTATAAAAATATCTTAGGGTATGCATAGATGTACAAATTTTGTGCAGTATTACTTTGTATAATCTCCATGGAAACTATGCATTATATTTTGATAAGGCAGCTTAATGGGGTGATTTACTTTGTGGAATGAATTATGAGCCAGTTAAGAGTTAGTGAACATCTAACAAAGGTGGTAACTTTTTAGGTTTAGAATGGTCAGTTTTGAGCTCTTCATTCTAACATTATATAACCTTAATACACCAAGGCTTGTTTGTTAAGATCACACCTATAGAGTAAATGTATTAGCAACTGTTTATCTTTCTGTTCTTTGTTGCAGGAGGGTATGGTTCCATTCCATTTTATCCAAACATGATATCAGATTATCCAGGAACAAGTTAAAAAGAAGGGAGACTGGTTCCAGAACACATCTCTGGAAATTACCCTATGGACCCTGACTCTCATGGCAACATTACAATGTAGGTTTTATATGAGCATCAATAGCCAGTGGTCTTTGTTGAGCCTATCACGTAACATGTTCCTGTTCACTGAGTCAGAGGTTGAAAAAGGATATTATAAAGTCTGTTAGCAGTTGCTTTATTATTGGAAATAAAGGTGTAATCAAAGTGATATTTTGGTCCAGAGACCTAGGAGTACAGAATCTTACCTGACCAGTCCTGCTTTCAGCCTGAGGCTTCTTGAGTGTACAGACAGTTGCCGACTTAATGGTGGTTTGACTTAGGATTTTTCAACTTTGTGATGGTATGAAAACTGTATGCATTCTGTAGATGTACTTTGAATTTTGATCTTTTCCTGGGCTAGCAATACACGGTATGATACTCACTCCTGTTTGGCCATGTGACCACAAGGGTAAATTGCCAGTACATTAAACAGCGATTCTGTACCCATATAACCATTTATTTTTCACTGTCAGGATAGTTATTCAGTAACTTACACGAGCTATTCAACACTTCATTATCAAACAGGGTTTTAATGCAAAATTATCCAATATGATAATTTAGCCAACTGTAGGCTAATGTAAGTGTTTTGAGCACATTTAAGGTAGGTGTGGGTGTGGCTGAGCTATGTTTGGTAGGGTAGGTGCATTTAAATGCATTTCAGTTTATGGTATTTTCAATTTATGATGGGTTTATTGGGCTATAACCCTGTCTTCAGTCAAGACTGTTAATGCAAAGAAGCAGCAAATCCGGTCAGCTGTTAACACTTTGTTGGTAGTTCTGGCTTTAGCTTCAGGCTCCAGGGAGCTTTGCTGGACCATTTGGAGAACTTTACCTAAGCCAAATTGGCCTCAGTAGCTTAGAACTAGAATAGGTAAATGCTTGTTTTTTCGTGCAGCAAAGCCAAAAACCCCTGCCGACACCTTTTGCTTACCAGTGTGCCTACTGTGTGCCACATTCAGTGCTCATTTCTTTACATTTATTGCTTGGTTAGCCCTCAGAGCAACTCTGAGAGATAGGTATTTAAAGATGAGGAAGCTGAGTCTTTAAAAGCCTTAGTTAACTTCCTCAGGGTCATATAGGCAGGTGAAGTGAATAAGTATCCAGTATGACTTCTCATTTCTTGAACAAGTTTCTTAGATTTGGGGCCCCAAGAATGTATTACAGGTGTGCTAAGATAATGATCAGTTGATCCTGGGGGATGCCTACTGGGCTGGATGGGGGGGGACTTAGCTGACTAGAGTGTCTGACTGAATAGATATGAACAGCCTAATCTTTTATACTGGTGTGCCATACAAATACTATATTCTGTGTATGTGCTGACATGAGGATGATAGAGAGGCACTGGCCTGCTCCACTGAGAGCAACAAGAGTCAGCAAGAGAGAGCATTTGCTCCCACTTCTTAGAGCCATCCTTCAGTCAGCCTTTCTGGCTACAGTAATATGCGCTAGTCAGTGGCAAGTGGGAAAGAGTGAGTGTTAAGAGTCTGAAGGGAAACAAAGAAATGGTTGGAGCTTCCCCCTACCCCACCCCAGCGCGAGTGGGTCAGGACCTCATTTACGTAACAGGAACAAGAGATTCCTAAAGGGAGTGCACGCACTTGACTTGCCTTTTAGGCCGTAATAAAATGTTCTTAGATCTTGAAAATACTGTATTGGGGGGAGGAGTGGACTGACCTTTGAGAAAAGGTAACAAAACCTTTGGGCTCCCTCTAGAGGTCAACAGTGAGAAAGGTGCATCATAATGGGAAAAACCTGAACCTACAGCTAGCCTACATGAAAAAAGCTAGCAAGAAACTAGCATTTTATCGATGCAGTGTTTGGAAAAATATTTTCTTTGGGCGGTGGTTAGCTACCTTTGAGAAGAAATTTGGGTTCATCATAACTGTAATAGGCTATGTTGGGTCAGTCCTAATATTCAGTGTTTGCTGTATTTTAGGGTATATTGAACTAGTAAAGGAGAAAAGGTCTTGAAAATAAATAGTGTACAAACAAAAGAGCATGCTTCTTAATGGGAGCTCTAAGAGTTGAAGCAAACCGGATGAAAATGAGAATGAATTTCTGTGCTATCAGAACGTTCTGACAGCAGGCCTTGACTTTAGCAGAGCTAAACGTGATCACTATACCCGCTGTGTTCTTCCCCCACCTCCCCAGCTTCTGAAAAAAAGAGAGCAGTGAGTACTAGAAGGTTGATAGGCCGAAGTCCAAATTGCAGGTGTATGTTAAAACCTAAGAAAGCTAACATACAATTTAAGTTTTAGAACCTCAGCTGACCAAATGAAAAATCTATTTCAAGACAGAAATCTTAGTTCTGGTCAGATACTCCGTGGATGAGAATTTAGTTACATTGCTGACCTTTATCGAATGTACTCCTCTTGTTCTCAGTATGGTTTATTCTTCTCTTCAGAACTCATACATCGTTAGTATGTAACTATAGAATGAAAAAGTTAGAAGTCATGTTCAGTTTGTGGTGATATTAAGAATATGTGAAAATTACACATTTTTAAAAAGTTTCTAAAGTGCTCAAAAAAAAAAAAAAAAAGGGTGGGAGCATCCCATAAAGGGATGCAGGAGCCTGCCTGAAAGAGCTTTCAATGACCAAATCTGGAATAATTTGAACAATACAATAAATGACATAGTAAGAGTATCACCCAGAGTATGAAATAAATAAATATGAATTCATATAGATAAGTAAGTGGAGGAGAGGAGACAAATTTCCCCAACAGAAGAATTTCAAGTAATTTATGTAGCTACTACTCAAAGGGGTGGGGATTAACCCCCAGTCCTTACATGTGGGCTGCACTTAATGACTTCCCACCTTATGGGGGGAGGGGAGACTTTATAGTGGAGAAACCTGGCAGTCATCAGTAAATAATACTGTTAAAATGTACCCTTGCCTGATGGGATAAGAATGACAGTGCACCTCTGTGATCTTCCTGCCAGTAAGCCATAATAGCAAGTGTGGCCATGAGAAGAACAGTCTCAAATTTAGGGACATACTTTAAAACACCTGGCCAGTACTCCTCAGAATTGTCACGGACATCCAAAACAAGAGAAGTCTGAGAAACTGTCACAGACCAGAGGAAACTAGAGACAAGAGGACTAAATGTAATGTGGGATCATGGAACTGAAAAAGGACACTCGAGAAAGTGACTGCAATCTGAATGACGTGTGGAGTTCAGTTAATATTCCAGTGTTGTTCTTCAGTTGTGACAAATAAACCATAGCAAATGTAAGATGCCAGCAAATCAGGAAGGACCTAGGTGAAGGTATATGGGAACTGTCTTTGGGACTCTTCCATAATTCTAAAATTATGCTAAAGTTAATTTATGGAAAACAAAGATTCAGCTTGGTTAACTTTTGTGCTGTGTAACTTTGGTTCAGTGATGTTTGAAAAACCATCCCGTGTCTTGAACAAGGGGAATTTCTTTCTTACGTGTCTATGCATTATCACTTGGAGTTAAGTAGCATGTGACTTTTGTGTGTGTGACTTTAAAAGCGAGAAAGGCCTCATCTCAAAAGAGTGAGTAGTGATCAGTGAGTGACTCAAGAATCTCTGGTACCATGGTTAACTGCTCTAGCAGTGATGGGAGTTGAACGGAGCAGAATCATGCTACATACACTGCCTCAGTTCTGTTCTGATTTCACCATCGATTGGCTTACAAGTTACAGAAAGTAACTTGTGTTAAATCAGTGTTGTTGATGAATTCCAGGTTGCAAAGAAATGAATCTGAGATCCATTTTGTCTCAGTGCAGTCTGGACTAGTACACTGACAGAGATACATGTATGGTCATGGGTGGAGTTACTTAGCATTTGCAGATGTGTTGTCCTTTCAGGTCTTAAAATTTTCCATATTCCAAGTTGTTTGATAAAAGCACATTATTTTTCTCCAGCCATTTTTTATTCTGTTTTCTTCCTCTCCTAGATGTGTTAAGTATTTGAATACATGTTGTATATGCTCTGTGAAAGATAAATCCTCTGAAAAGAAAAATCATCTTTCGGTGTTTCTTTGCAAATGAAATTTCTTTGCAAATTTTGAAGTTCATAAATGACTTACTCACGATCGAATTATATCTTATAGTATGGTTGAGACTACGTCTCCAGGGGTCTTTTACTTCTTGCCTAATGGTTAATGAAGGGCCAAGGGAAAAGAGCAGAAAGGGAGGAGTATTGAAGGAAAATTAATGCAAAATGTGAAAGGATATTAGCAGAATAAGAACATTGGATGTTTCCCTTATATTCTCTAACACTTTAGATTACTGAAGATATTAGTGAACATCTTTATACATTTTTTAAATTGTTGGATTATTTCAGTAGGATAACTTCTGGAACCTGACATAAAGTTCCAAGAGAATCAGTGCTTTGTGGCTGTGTATACAGATTACGAAATAGTTTTCCAAAATAACCAGATACACTTCTCTCTACAATGTAAGTAGAACAGTTTATATTTTTTCTCTTGTTTGGTAGAAAATGGTGTCTTATTTAAAAATTAACTTACTTTTGAGTGGATATTTTCTTAGATTTTACTGCTATTGCTCTTCTGTGAATTGTCTTACCATGTTGTATATTAACTGTTTTTGGAAATACAAGCATTTTTTTCCTAGTCCACTTGTCTTTAGTTATTCCGTAAAATCACATTTTCTTTTATTACATCTATATTGATTATCTCTGGTGTATTTCCACCCCTCTAAAGATCTGATCCAAAATTTTTTTTTCCTGATGGGCCACATACAGAAGGGCTAAAGGATGGGGGTAGGAAGGGTGATATTTCAAGCAAGGCAGACAAGACATCCAAGCTAAAGGAGGCATAAGAGTGAGCATAAGTATAAATGTGGAAGCTGTATGTAAAACGTCATGTTTTCTAGAGAATTTGGCTAGTGCTATGGAACTAGAAAGGAAGATGGTATATTCAGGGGAAAGGTTCATATTGTTCTTATAATTTGCAAACAGTGAAATTCACCCTTTTTAGCGTACAGTTCTTCAAGGTTTGATTAAAACACACACACACACACACACACACACACACACACAGATGGGGTGCCTGCGTGGTTGAGAGTCCGACTCTTGGTTCCAACTCAGGTAGTGATCTCTGTTGGGCTCTAGGCTCAGCGCGGAGTCTGGTGAACACCCCCCTTGCTTTCACTCTCCCCCTCCACCTTGCAAGCATGTGCACTTGTGTGTGCATGTGTTCTCTCTTCTCTCTCTTTCTAAAATGAATAAAAATAAATCTTAAAAAAAAAAAAAAACAAACAGACATATAGTTACTACCAAGATGAAAAGCAGTTGGATCATTCCAAGAGGTTTCATGTCCCTTTGTACTCAAGCTCTACCCCATTCTTAAGCACTGATCTGTTTTCTGTCCCTCTAATTGTACCTTTTCCAGAATGTCAGATAAATAGAATTATGTAGTATGTAACCTTTTAATCTGGTTCCCTTAACTTTAGCACAATGCATTTTGAGTTTAATTATATTATTGCTTGTATCGGTAGTTGCTTTTTATTGCTGAGTGTTACTTCATTGTATGGTTATATTGTATTCTCTTTATTTCCCAGTTGAGGGTCATTTTGGATTGCGTCCGGGTTTTCGTGATTTTGTCCAGTTTCTTGTTCTTCATCCAGTAAAGCTGCATAAACGTTTGCATCCAGATTTTTATGTGACCATAGGTTTTTGTTTCATTTGGTTATCTAGTATTGCGATTGCTAGGTCACATGGTGTTTTAACTTCATAGACTGCCAGACTTGTTCTCCTTTTCCCCAAAGTGGGTGAGCCGTTCCCATCAGCTGTATGTGAGAGTTTCTGTTGCTCAGTATTGGCACTAGGCATTGTCATCTTTTTTCTTTTTTAAATTTTAGTCATTCAGATGGTGTGTAGTGGTCTCTCATTTCTTTCTTTCTTTTTTTTTTTTTTAAGCTTGTAGAGATTCATCTTTTGTCAGTTTTCAGGTTACTATGTATTAACCTGGTCTTCCTGTCTGAGCTTTGAAAACAAATTCCATAATGCTCATTGTTTTATTTAGGTTGCACAAGTAAGATCAATATGCTTTGTTATTTTTTTAAACTCAGTGATACAATGTAGACAACATTCTTAATACAAATAGATATTACTGTTTTGGACTGAGAATGTGAGGTATACATGGGCAAACTCTGGAGGGATATATACTAATATAATAGGTTCTCTCAGAAGTGGTGTTAAGAGTGATGATTGTCTTTTTTATAAAGCAGTTTGTGTGATTAAAACAGAGTAAAGTTATTATAATTCCATTACAGATTTTACAGAAATCACAGTGTATATAAATAGATCAGATAAATATTTTATAATTTCACAAGTTTGCTGAAAGACTATTTAGCTTTCACCTATGATCATCTCTTAGTAGCAGGATATCATGTTTTTTTATTCTTTCAGTTTTTTTTTTTAAAGTTAAAGTGATCGCTTTTTTTTCTTTTCTTTCTTTTTTTTTCTTTTTTCTTTCTTTCTTTCTTTTTTTTTTTTACAAAGACACTGTCTTAAATATTTGTCTTAAATATTTATATACTTAGGTTCCTAAAAGTCTTTTTTTGGTATTTTTATTATAGTACTGATTTTTATCTTTTGCCTTAGAATTGTAAGATTACCAAGTGGTTAGTTAGAACCAGTGGTTCTTAATCTTTAGTTAATTTTATTGTGGTTAGAGAATGTCTTTAAATTTGTAATTAGAATTCTTTAAGGGACTGACTGTGGCTCAGTGGATGAGTTTTTAAAAATTGCATAGTTCTTTGGAAGTTATTAATTTTTTATATTAGTATAAAGTTCTCTGCAAGTGTGTATCATTTACATCTTCCAGGTGTGTACACGTTCTACCCTTGTTCTTCAAATCTGTCAGGCATGGAGAAGCATGTCATTCTTACACTGTAGTTTAAATTTTTGTCAAATCTTTATCTGCTCCTTCCTTTCTGATGACCTTGAATTACATATAGTAAAAATCTCTGGGTGTAAAGATTCATGACTGTTAACATCTCTACCATGCTTTTTTTTTTTTTTTTTTTTTTTTTTGTCCTGTTTAATTCTTTTTTACTTTAACCATGATTGGAGGCATTATTGGCATTTACTAGGCATGGGCCAAGTGTGTTAGCTATTCGGCAGCTTGCAGGACAGTCTTGAACAAGGAAAAATTGTCCTGGTCTCCATGACTTAGAATATTCTGTCAAAAAGTTCATGGTGCTGAAGAAAAAATCGCTTACTCTGAGCCTAAAATACAACTTTCTATTAATCAGCTATTTTTTAAGTTAAACATGGGTTTAATGTACATACTGAGGTTTACTGTGTATATCAAGGGAATATTGTGCTTTGAAATATTAGAAATTTTAAAAGATTTATTCTAGAAAGAGTGAGCTGGGAGGAAGGGCAGAGTCCGAAGCACAGAGCCCTATGCACTGCTCAATTCCAGGTCCCTGAGATCATGACCTGAGCCAAAACCGAGAGTTGTATACCCAACTGCACCACCCAGGCACCCCTGAAATACTAGAATTTTACGAAGAATTCTCCATGATTTTGCAAAGGCACATCCCCAATGCAGGCCATTGATAGTTTTTGAGTTATCACTGTTATATACCTGTATTAAGTCTACATTTATAACTGATCTCTTATAGTTGTTATTCTACATGTAGTGTACTCATGCTTGAACATTTATATAGTGGTCTTAAAAAAAAATATATATATATATATTTCCCACCTTTTTTTCTGGGACTGCAATGTCCCATATGGTAGATAACTGTTTGTATCCCACAGGTCCAGGTCTTTGTTCTTTTTTCCTGCTTTGCTCCTGCCTTTTTAAAATTTTCCCTCCCATATTGCTAGCCCTTCAAATTCTTGATCTTTTCTACTTCAGTATTAATGTCATCCAGTGTAATTTTCATTTTTAGGTGTTCCTTCTTTGTCTTTCATAGTTCTCAACATATTGATAATTCTATGTTCTGGAGCATATTTACAACAGCTATTTTAAGGTTCTTGTCTGCTGAGACCTTTATTCCATCCTTTTTGTCATTTCTGGTTCTGTTGGTTTATTTTTCTTCTGGTTATGAGTCACTTATTCGTACTACTTTACATTCTGGTGATTTGGGGTTGGATGCCAAACATTGTCAGTTTACATTGTTGAGCGTTGGATTTTATTCTAGCACATCGTTACTTGAGGTAAATTTGGTTGTTTTAACGTTTAGTTTTAGCTTTGTTAGGACAGATTTCCATCCTTAGTGCTGATTTAGTCCCACTTCTAAGGGGATGCTCTTCTGAAGACTTTACCTGGTGCCTCATTAATTGTGAGGTTTCTTTATTCCAGCTGGTAGGGATCCTTAACAATCCTGAGCCCTCATTAGCTTTCTAGTGGTTCTTCCCTAGGCCATATGGAATGCTCAGATGGGTATTCAGTTAAGGATCCTAAGTTTCTTCTCTAAATCCCTCCAACGTTCTTTTGGTACTCCCCCACGAATTGCAGCTGATTCTGCTTTCTCTGATCCCCAGTTTCAGTTACCACAACTGAGAGTCCTGGTCTGTATTTGAATTCTTTCTGTCTGACTACATTGTCCAAAAGTAAAGGGGATTAAATAATATATGACTCCATTTCTTTGTCTTGTCTAACAGTTCATAGTCCACGGTATTTTGTTCCGTTTTCTAGTCCTTCCAGCAGGAGGATCCATCCAGATTGTCTTATTTTCTTTCCCTCATGGCCAGAAGCAGAAGACCCATCCTAACCCTCTTCCTCACCCTCACCCACCTCAGAACTAATAATTATTTCCTCACCTAATACATAGCAATTATTGTTTATTACTACCATGTATATATATACCATAAGTTAATTTTCCCTTATTTGATTTTTTTGTTTAGAATGTTGTATTTCTGTACTTTGTTTACAACTTAAGAAATAGAGAAGGTAGGTAACAAGAAGGAAATGTTATGTCTGATGAAATAAAAACAGATCAATAATACTGCAGTTGTCACTCTTAACCACCACCAACTACCTACCACTCTGCTCCCAAACAAAAGCAGTTATTGTGCTTTCTTAGAATGAAATTTGGCTACGGATAGTTTAGAAGGAAAGTTTTGGAAGAAATGAGTTCCATTTTATATAATCCATTATAAATTGTTGGTTTTTAATAACAGTATAGAAGATTTGACAGTAAAGGTAAAAAACATTGTGGATATTACGTTTTCTTACTAAAAATTTGATTGTGCCTTGTAGTGATGTCTTTATATTGCTTGGAATTCAGTCTCTGCCTAAAATTACTGTGTGACTTTTAGTGCACAGGAGGGCAGTTGAAAGGGAGTCCTTTCTTTTTATTAATAACTATATTAGAATGTTCTTTTATAAGATTAACATAGGCAGTTTTTTCATTGTGAAATAACATTTTTATTGCCCCTAGGCAGTATCTTTCTTTTTTCTTTAAATGAGGAAGTTTTTGCTATTGGTTTGGGAGAACATAGCCTAGTTGATGTGTTACACTGAGCCATCCCTTGAAATTTAGTAGTGTGACTCTTTAACAGTGAGGTTAATGTCTTTGCTTTTAAAAGCATGTTATAGTTACTTTAATCTCTGAAGTGTTCTCAAGTTTTTGCTAATAGTTTGTTTAAAAACTAGTATCCAGGAATCTAAATTTTCATGAAACACATTTGTATTTTCATCTGCTGCTCCTTGGGGCAGCAGTCCATGTTTTGTAAGATAGTTTTATTTTACCCATAGCTCATTGTTTAAAGTTTCAAAATTATCTTCGGTCCGGCATTCTTGGCTTTGTAATAAAAGTCAGGGTCTACGCTGTAATGTTTTAGACTTTCATTGTCCAGTGTGGGAGTCAGGTGTGGCTTCTGATGACAGTATTAAACAGTGCAGATATAAGACACTTAAATTGTAACACAGTTTTGTAAATAACCCTGTTGTGGACTTACAGATCGCCTCTATTTTTTAAAAATGGTATGGAACATTAAAAGGATTATTTTCTAGGATTGAATTTATTATAATTTTCCAAAAACTGATAACCTGTATTTGGTCAACATCGCCGGTATATAGTGTGATATGGGAACACTCTTTAGAGCCATGCTTCTTCCTCACCTTTTGTGCATCATGGTACCCCTAAAAGGCAGTTGTGTCATCAGTATGACATGCTGAGGTAAAAAGGTTGTTCAGATGGGAGGTTAACAGATTTGGGTGCTTTGCAGTATCCAGTCAAACTCCTAACCCATCTTAGCACACCAGTATGCCATGGCCTGTGCAGTTCAAAGCTCAGTTTCATAGTGTTCTTCATAAGTGATGTTTTGGCAGCATTTGATTTTGTTCTTCCTTTTATTCCTCCTTTTCATAGTCCTATTTTCAGTGAGACCCTGTGAGATCTTGGCATTTCATGAATCAAAAAAACCTTAAAAAGCATCATCCACAGACTTGGGGGAGATTTAATAGGTGCTTGTGTATATTAGATGGTAATTATGCTGATACATGTGGCTTAGCATCCAGAAATCATGGTATTTCTTTTCTTTTTGGGGGAAGGGATGAAGGAATGCCATTGGCACATCCCATCATACAAACCAGAAAAATACTTACCTGCAGTATGGCTGTATTAAATACATGAAGTATAAAAATCACAGCAAGGAGTCTTCAAGTCTATCCACCTACCCCTTCACCAGAAACAGTTGCTCTGCACTGTTTAACTAAGCAGTGATTTGGTTGGCTATTTCTGAAAATTTCTCTTTGTTCGTTGGCTTTTGGCAAGGTGAATAATAACAAACACCAGTATTTTAAGAATATCTGTAAATTGAGAAAGTTGTATGCCTTTCACCCATTGTTTCTCTTCCTTCCAAAAGGATTTAAAGTAGGTTGACTTCTGTGGTGTATAGTATCTTTATCTTCAGTTCCTGCCCTTCCCTAATGTTCATTGTCTTTCGATTCTTAGGCCAGTTATTAATTGTTTATAGGATTTCTCAGCCTATCAAGTGTGCCTATTAAAATTTTTTGTACCCTTGCTGCAGAGGTGTTTCAGTATTAAACATTTATAACATCACTTTACTTTGGCATTCTAACTGTTACAAAATAACCATTCCTGGGATGAGTGACCATTGTGAGAACAAATTTTTTTTTTTCTTTTTCAAATTTTTATTTAAATTTTAGTTAGTTAACATATGTAAGAACAGATGTCTTATTATTCTTGTTGCAGTTTGCACTAAAATACTGGTCTTTTTCTATTCTTCTCTCCCTCCTCTACCGCCCCCCCCCCCCCCCCAGGCTCTCTGTTACATGTGCACAGACACAGAACTACACACCTCACTTTGCTTTCCCTCCCCATCTCATAATTCAGTGACTGCATTATAACTTGCTTCATGGACCAATACTGTCTTAAATTTTTTGTATATTTTTTTTATTTGACAGAGAGCGAGTGAGGGAACACAAGTAGAGGGAATGAGAGAGGGAGAAGCAGGCTTTCCACTAAGCGGGGAGCCCGATGTGGGGCTCAATCCCAGGACACTGGGATCATGACCTGAGCCGAAGGCAGATGCTTAACAACTGAGCCACGTAGGTGCCCCCAGTAGTGTCTTTATAACCTAGGGGTAGTGTATTAAAGACTGCTTTATTACTTGATCCCTGTTCCGTCTTCTAAGGATTATTTAGATGTGGATTTCCCATCACCACCATCCCCATTCCACATCTTTCTTCAGCCCTTTTTACTATAACAACCTCCTTTCTGACTGATCATCTCTCGATTTTTTTTTCCTGTCCGGGTCTCCAAGGAGGTTCATTGGAAATAGAGCCCATCTTACAGAATACCTATCCCTTCTGCTTTTCACTACTCAGCAGGGAGGTGGTCAGGCTCGTCATACCATCATCATTGACATGTATTAAGGTATAGCCATGACAGCTCATCTACTAAACAAGCAGTTGTGATTTAAGTGAATGCAACAATTTGTACCCGGAAAAAAGATGAAATAATGTAAATACTGAGCAAATCCTGCCTGTTATTGGTTAGATGAACAGAAAAATGAATCTGGTGTTAGGTGTGAGCCTTTTACCAAGTCAAGAGTTTTAGAGTTTATTTGATGCAGCATGACGTTTTATATTCAAACTAAGTAGATCATTTGGTGCGTTACCCAAAGAAACCATAAACTAGCAGGGCATTAGGGGAAATTGGCTGAGTTGGACTGACAGCAGAAGGAATTTATGCTTGTCTGAGGGCCTTGAATTTATTTATTTATTTATTTATTTGACACAGAGAGATCATGCCCTGAACTGAGGGCAGAGGCTTAACCTGCTGAGCCACCCAGAAGCCCCTGAGGGGTTTGAATTTAAAGATAATTTTATTATGTATGATTTTTACCTTATTCCCCAATTCTAGAACCTAATCTTCAAATAAGTGAGTCCATATATTCTGTCTCATATTGTTAGCGTCTACTTACTTTCTGTCTCAAACTGTACTGTAATGTACTTGAAGTGAGGAGACTTTGTTTTTAGTCATTTAACATATTCAGTACAGAAGTAAGTACAGTACACAGCACCAAATAGAACAGCTTTAATGTTTGATTTCTTTCTTTCTTTTTTAAAAAGATTTTATTTATTTATTTGACAGAGATCATAAGTAGGCAGAGAGGCAGGCAGAGAGAGGAGGGGAAGCAGGATCCCCGCCGAGCAGAGAGCCCGAGCTCTCTGCTCGACCCAGGATGCTGGGATCATGGCCTGAGCTCAAGGCAGAGGCTTTAACCCACTGAGCCACCCAGGTGCCCCTAATGTTTGATTTCTTAATTTATCCCATTGCTTGTGCAGTAGTGTGTTGCTCAGTATTTACATATTAAATATTTAATATTTACAGTGTAGCTTTTCCAATATTATTTTATTGTTGATCTTTAGTTTTTTTACCATTGTGATGGGAAAATACACTTGGTGTGATTTCAGTCTTAAATTTGTTATTTGTTAGGTTTCTCTTTATGTGTTAATCAGGAGATTCTCTGTACTTGAAGAAAATATATATTCTGCTTTTCTTGTGAATGTTTTATATGTGTATTTTAGAATCATGTATTCTGAAGTATGCTTCAAGAAAAAATGTTCTTGTTGAAAAAGAAAAAAATAATTTAACTAAGGGTATTCATTTAAAATAAATCGTGTCAGAGGTGAGGTGAGTGGGGGATGGGTGAAGCAGGTGAAGGGGATTGATAGTAAACTTAATCATGATGAGCACTGAATATAGAATTGTTGAATCATATTGTACACCTGAAACTAATACAACACTATATGTTAACTATGCTAGAACTAAAATAAAAGACTTAGTAAAATATAGAATGGCTTTAAAAAATATTTACATGTGTTTGGCTTTACAGAGTAGTGCAGTATATTCAGTTTACACCTTTACGTTACTTACATATGCAAACACCAAACTTAATCTTTCCTCCTGATACCACTGACCATGAGAGGCTTCTGGAATAAGGTTTTTAACCTGGAGGTGGGTGCTGTCCATGCCTTCTGAAAGGTATATGCAAATTTTTGTGCACACTTAAAACATACGCCGTTACATGCTGTGTAACTTTCAGTAGATTCTCAAGAGTGTTCCAGAAAGGTAAGGTGTCTTGGACCTAGGCAACGGAGAAAGCAAAGAAAGCTTTCCAAAATCAAACTGGTCTTGGAAAAATCACTAAAAAGAAAACGATAAAATGCAGTGTTGTATGGATTATTGATAAAGATATGTTGGTTATTTTAAAAATTTAAGGTAGACAGCATTCTTTATTATCAAGTCAGCATCCTTAAATTCTTACAGTGAGCCTGTATAGACCAGAAAATGACTCTTCTCTTGTAGGACGTTTACTTACTTCAAGTGCATATGACATAGTCTTTAGTAATTTGGCTTAATACTTTGTAGTGAAGAACTTGTTAGTAACAGTGGTAAGTTTTACAGAGTAGTTGCTTTATCTTAATGCCTAATTCTGCAACTTGGATTTTTTTTTTTCTTAGCAAAATGGCTCTAGTGTCAAAAAGCAAGTGAAAAAGCCTTTAATTTTATTTGAAGTTACTGTGCAACTAGCACTGACTTCAGGTATAACATGACTGATTGTACTAGCCTTTGTGTTGCCACAAGAGCTGTGCAATATTGAAGGTGCAGTGGTGCATTGCATTTCTGCTATATGTGTGTTCTGTTTGCAGACTTTTGTTTGATAGGCCATAATTTGAGTTAATAATTTTACTATTCTATCTGAAATCATTTTTACATTTAAAATTTTCCCCCATTTCAGTTATATCTGCTTTAATTTTGTAGGTTTCCTTTGGGTTTGCATAAAGAACTTTATCAGAAGTATATAAGAAAGAAAATTAACAGAATTATTAATGATTAATGATGCAATCAAAATGTTTCACAAATTGTTGTTTTAGTGAAGTACCAGTAACCCACTAGTATTTAAGTTACTTATTACTCCTGTTCTTATTAAAATATTCTCATATTTATTCTGGAGAGAGTGTTTCTTTGGAGAACCAAAATATTCATGAAAGAACCTTAGAATTACTTATTTCTGATGATGGTTTGATCTATATGGAACATGTTAGGGAAAACATGCTAAGTTCTGGAATTGTAATAAGTTGGGAAAGAAAAACTAACATTTTCTCTTTGTTTTTGTTTCAATTATACAGCAGATATAATTTCTACAGTAGAATTTAATCATTCTGGAGAATTACTAGCAACAGGAGATAAAGGTGGTAGAGTTGTCATCTTTCAACAGGAGCAGGAGGTAAGTGTTTAAAGTTTAATATCTAAATTTCAGTTTGCTCTTGGGGCTAGAACTTGTGTTGCACTGAAGTATCTCATTGAAGGATGTTGGCTTTTTTTTCTTTTAAAGAAGTACCTGTTTATTCAAGCAGAATATCTTAACTGATAGATAGCTCTGCTTTTCTTAGCTTTGTGTGTGTGTGTGTGTTTGTGTGGTTTTGATTTAAAAACACAGCACTTGAATTGTTAGAAGATTTGGTTAGAGAAAGGAGTGGGAAGTGGTGGAATTAATCCCAAGAGTTGAACTGGTTTTGAAGCCTTGGCCCCCCCCTCCAAACTCCGTAAAGCAAAATTGGTTTGTTGTCTTCTCAGTGCCTAGTTTGCTTTGTGTAATTGGGGGTGGGAGGCTAGTTAAAAGGAAAAGCTGCTCACTTATTTTGATATCAGTTCATACTAATACTATTAGTGATTTAAATCGGTTTTAAATGACAATTGCATGTATACCTATGTAATGTAATTTACCCTTTTTAAGATGAGTTGATTTGAAAATTGTTTCCTTTTCTCTTTGAAGAAAGGAATTTCTCATTGAAGACTCTTGAGATTAAAGTGAGTTTTAAATTTTGTTTTGGGTGTAGCTTAGGCACACTTCTAAATCTAATTGACAGGATTTCTCACTAAAATTTTATGCTGAACAGAATTTGTCACACTAGATTTTCCCTTGCTCTTTCCCTCCAGTGATAGATCAAAGTTTAAACCTTATTTAAAATCATTCGCTTTGAAACATCCTGTCCCTGTCTAGATCCAAAGAGGGTTAAAATAATGTGCATAAATTGCAAGGGTTTACAAATAGATGTCTAAATCATAACAGAGAGTTAGGTTTTAAAGGATTGTGAAGTTCCTTAAATAAGCAAAGAATCTAGTAATAATACTACTACTTTGCACTTCTATAGCGCCTTTGACCTGAGGATCTCAAAGTGCTTTACAAACACTAATGAATTAATCCTCACAACACCCCAGTGAGGTAGGTAATTTAATTTTAAAAGAAATGATTAATAGTGTCTGATTAGAAGATGCACAAACACTAAATATGTCTCCTTTTATTATTTTTTTGGTTGGAAGACAAGATGAAAAGACTCAAGCTTTTCTTGTCAGAGACTGTTCTTGTGGGAAGTGGGGTTGGGGGGGCAAAATCAATTTTCTGTTCCTGTTTCAAGCAACTAAAATCTTGACCATAGGATCTTGAAATACATAGAGTTGAAATGGAACCTTACAGATCATTACGGTTTCCCTTTCTTTACAAGTGAGAAAGTCAAGATACTAAGAGATCACTTGATTAGTGGCAGAAATAACAACTAGAACCCAAAACTTCTGACATGTAATCCTTTCAGTATTCTTCAGTGTCTTTCATGTTAGATAACCAAAAAATGAATGTTAATTTTGTTACTCAGAATTTTTTTTTTTTAAGATTTTATTTATTTATTTGACAGAGAGAGAGAGAGAGAGATGAGGAAGCAGGCTCCCTGCTGAGCAGAGAGCCCGATGCGGGACTCGATCCCAGGACCCCGAGATCATGACCTGAGCCGAAGGCAGCGGCTTAACCCACTGAGCCACCCAGGCGCGCCCCTGTTACTCAGAATTTGAGCTGGCATTCCCCTAAGCATTCTGTGCCCTTCAGTGTTTTTTGCCTTTTTTTTTTTTTCCCCTGGATGTGAATGACTTGTCTGTGCTTTGCTTCTATTCAAAAGAAAGGTATTTGGAGCTCTCCGTAAATGTACTCAAGAGTAACAGTTGAAGCTGTCAGTAATACCTTAAATTGCAATAAAAGGTCTAACACGGAGTTACTTGAAACTGCTTGAACTTTACTTGTATTGGGAAACAATTTTTTTTTTTTTTTTAAAGATTTTTATTTATTTATTTGACAGATCACAAGTAGGAGGAGAGTCAGGCAGATTGAGAGAGAGAGAGAGAGAAGCAGGCTCCTGTTGAGCAAATAGCCCGATGCGGGGCTTGATCCCAGGACACTGAGATCATGACCTGAACCGAAGGCAGCGGCTTAATCCACTGAGCCACTCAGGCTCCCCGGGAAACGATTTTTGAAGCAGATAATTTCTTTTGTGAAATGCTATAGGAGATTCTAAAGTACTGACTTATTTTTAGGATTTTATTTATTTGGTAGAAAGATAGCGAGAGGGAACACAAGCAGGGAGAGTGGGAGAGGGAGAAGCAGGCTTCCTGCGGAGCAGGGAGCCTGATGTGGGGCTCAATCCCAAGACCCTGGGATCGTGACCAGAGCTGAGGGCAAACCTTTAACGACTGAGCCACCCAGGCACCCCTGAAGTACTGATATTTAAAATAACATGCCCTGATAACGAGAATCAGCAAAATAACTTTTTGAGAAGGGCCACTGGTATCTATCATTCTTAACTGCATTTAAGAATTCAAGACCAATTCATTTTCTAGAACTTCAGATTAGTAGTCTGTCCACTGAGAATTACTTCGTGTGAGTATCAGTATTTTTAAGTGAGAGATTAAATAATGATGATGTAGTGATTTTCTTCTCTGAAACTTGATCTTGTTAATATTAATTTGGTGCCTGTTACCTAATTTATTGTCCACATTTTAAAGCCTTATCTTTTACTGGAGCTTCTGGTATAGTGCTGTATTCAAGACAGTCACTGTTGGCGTCACTGATACTATATGTGCTGCCTACATCTAGAGGCACCTTTATGTCAGTACCTAATATATTTAGATTAGATTTTTATGAATTCACATGTATTTTATCTGTAAAACAGTGATACAGTTTGAAAAGTGGCCCTTTCCTAGTTTTTAGATAATTGTAGGAAAAGTTTATATCAGAAGGCTACATTGTTTAGTTTAATAGCAGAGCTCTGGAATTAGAACTTTGATTTCTAAATTTCAGTCCACCTTCTAACAATCACAGCTATTATGTGTACATTTCAGGGCACGCTGGTGCCTGTCCATGGAGCACGTCTTCACCTCTGATGATGATACTAGGCTGCTCTGTTTGCAAAACACAGTGCCATTTGCATTATTGTCTTTATCTTCTCACCCTTTGGCTGGGTG
This sequence comes from Mustela lutreola, assembly GCF_030435805.1. NCBI lineage: Eukaryota > Metazoa > Chordata > Mammalia > Carnivora > Mustelidae > Mustela > Mustela lutreola. The sequence goes on along the minus strand of NC_081290.1, from coordinate 160,496,919 downwards.
AGAACTTCATTTAACTGATATATCAGACTGATACCTTTAACTCCGCCTGTCTCACTTCTGTTGTGCTTTAAATGTGGCAGGACCCCTGCCTGTCATCCTGTTAGGTACCTCTTGCTGCCTGTCCCTCTTTTCTCCTGTCAGAGAAACTAGGTATTCATTTATAGGGTAGGTCTTCATTCAGTTCAGTATATATTTCAGCCTGGTGATCCTGTAACATTTTTTGCTGTCATTTGGTAATACTTTTCTAACTAATATGTTCTTAAAGTTTTCTGTTTGATAGAATCTCTTGATAGAAGCAGTCATGTAGGGAAATTGAGGCACAAGGATAAGATGATTTCCATGAGGCATCCTACCTCTTGTGTTTTGATATCCAATCAAGTGTTCATAGCATGTCCTGAAATAGGTCTTACTAATTTATTGCCATAGCTTGTATGTTAATAGCTTTTCACAACAAAGTAGTTGGTGGGATATATTTTTTTGATAATGAAAATATTAATACAGTTGTTCTTGGGAGATTCCAAGCCACTGTTAGGTGTGCTTGGTTTCTGTACTTTTTAGGGGAGCTTTGTTTTTATGGGTGCTCAAATTCGGTGGTTTGCAGTTGTTGAAATAGCAGGTTTCCTCTTGACTTTGGATTGCTCAGATCTTCAGTTTTCTCTAAGGCTTTCTGATGTACATGACAAGTTAAAGTGTGTGGGGAGTGATTTTTTAAAGGAATAATTAAGGAGAAACGTGAGAAGGAGAATTTTTCCTTTTTTCAGTTCTTCCTAGATTATTGTATAGCCTTTGGTTTTTGTTTTCTTTGAGTGCTAGTAATTTGCCAGGATTTTTCTCCCCTCTGTCTCTTTCTGTCTCTCTCTGTTTGTTGCTTTGTGGTATTCCTAAAGCTGCTCAACAGGATATAGAAGAAACCTTAGAAATCATGCTTATCACAAAAGATGGATGGGAGTTTAAAAGATTGAATTTTCTTCTTAAATTATTTGGAAAGACTAGAATGGGGCTCAAAATCAACAAGATGTTGTTTAACAGAATTTAGTATTATCTATACAAAGGAGTTGATCTAGTTTGATGTTTAAGTGAAGGAATAGAACCCACTCACTGTTCTAGGGTGATGTGGTAGCATTCACTTAACATGGTGTATTTACTGAGCGCCAGTCAGAACAGCAAATTCAGCAGTGCCAGTGAGGAATGGTCAAAGTGACTGATTCTGTAATAGCCGGGAGAAGAGATGATTTAGAGTCTTGATGTTTAGAGATATGCGTGAGAAGAAAATGATTAGTTTATTTTGTATGTGGAAATAAATGCACAAGAGCTGGATGCCCTTCTATCAGGAATATTATAGAAAGAATACACTAGAAGTTCAAGAAAATACCACTGTGGTATCTTCCAAATCAACATATCTATTAAATGAGGTTTCTTTTCTAAGCTACCAGGCTTTCACTATCCTCCCCCCCCCCCCCCAATTCTCTGTTTGACCTAAGTTTGTTTTTCAGAGTGCAAAATACTGGAATTACCGGGGGACATATATTTCAGATGCAGATTCCTAGGCTGTGTCTCTGAACCACTAAATCAGAATGTCTGGAAGCACGAGATTCCACTTTTATTTATTTATTTTTTTTAAGTCCTTTGGGAACTTCACCTGATAGAAAATGTGAAATTGAAATTGTCTATATTCCACTACCAGGGTAATGGAAATATAAAATATAATATAAATATATATATAATATAAATATAATATAAAATATAGCTTCAGGTTTATATTATCTAAAAATACATTTAAACTGTTTTCCCAAGGTAGATCTTATGATACATAGAGAAAAATGCACAGAATCACAAGTATATAGTTCTGTGAATTTTCACAAAACACACTTGTCTCTCTCTTCCCCAGATCAAGAAATGGTATATTACTGGCATTTCAGAAGCCTTTTCTCTTCTTTCTTGTCACTACTACCCTCTACCAAAGCTAACTGTGAACTTGTTTTGCCTGTATTGAACTTTATATGGTGCATTCATAGAAATTAAATGCTAAAATTTACAGGGTTTTTCAAGGGCTCTCCACCTTTGGTGTCATGGATTTCCTCCACCCTGGTCAATTCTGTGGACTTCTCAAAATGTCTTAGATGCAGAAAATACATAGAAGGAAACTATATTGAAAAATATTTTCAAGGTTAAGACACATTGAGTAATATGTGTTCTTTGTGGACAACAGCTTGGGTGTGATTTTAAAACCTGTCATTTCTATATTGACAAAGTCACAGGTACTCCTAATGATGATTTATCGCCTCTATGCATAATTAGAAGAAATGCCGAATTTCAGCTGGACATTAGTGGGATAAATACGTAAACTTGCACCATATCCAAGTTCACAAAATCCCTGGGTTCTGTCCATGGATAAGATAGTAATAGGGCCCCAATTTAACAGTCCCTAGTAATGTAATCTTCTTTTACCAATAAAGAGATTAGGGGCCCAGATGATGGGCCACAATCATACAGTTAATAAGGTGAACCCTTACTCTCTGTCCCGTTTCCCTGCCCATTTCGACCTGGGTGTAGCAATAGTAGTTTTTCTGCCAGGCCTGCCAAGGTCGCTCAATCTTAATTATAAAATTTCACAGCAAAATAGTGAAGATGTATGCTTATTTCCTATCTGTGTCTCAGTGTATCACCAATTTATAAATGACTTGAAATCAGAGAAGATAATTAACTTTCTAAGATCACACAGCTAGCGAAGGTGGGTAAAAGCTAATTCTGTATAAATTGTTAGAATACCCACACGTTGAGTATTGTTTTCAGCAAATGAAAAAAATCTGTCTCTGCTAAGTAATGAGACTTAAGTGGTATAAATCACACAGGAAAATCAGGTTCATCCCTTTATAATAATGAGAAAAGTACTGGATCTTAGCTTTTTAATAGTAGCCATTAATGAGTGATGTCTTCACACTCTGTGGTAGGCTTAAGGAGGGAAAAATTAAAAAGAGTTTGAATTGATAGTTTAAATACCTGGAGAAGTTGTCATCTTCATTTCTGTTTGTTCATGGATTCATCCAGCAACCTCACCTCATTCATCTGTCTGTCTCCACATTTCTGTCCAACCAGCTGTCACACACTTACCAACTACCTATTAACTTTTGAGGTTCTATCTCATTTAGAATATTACATTTTTCAAATGTGGATTATCATTTAAAGTACCTTTGCTGATTGCTGAGCTTGTCAGAATGATGGTCACTAAACAACTGTTAGACAAAGTAGGATTCATTTAAGTGTTATTTTTCTTAACAGTAGATTAGATCTTGAAAGGATATTTTGACATATTAAAGTAAAATTACTTTTCCACTTCACCTCTTGTCCAGAAATTTGAGTTAACCATATTTCTTATATTGTCCTTCCCAAATCCCAACAGCAACAAACAGATCAAAATCTATGAAACTAATAATACCCAGTAATTTTAGAATTTACTTTTACTTCCCTCTTCTATCGTCTCCACAACATCATACAAATACAATGTATTTTTCTCCTAAGTAATTTTTTATCTCTAATTAAAAAGTCATGGGGATGCCTTGGTGGCTGTCGATTGGACGTCTGCCTTTGGCTCAGGTCCTGGGGTCCTGGGATCAAGTCCCAAATCGGGTTTCCTGCTCAGGGGAGAGTCTGCTGCTCCCTCTCCCTCTGTGCTGTCCCTCTATCTCAAGTAAATAAACACAATCTTAAAAAAAAGTCATCATACTCATTGTAGGTAATGTAGTAAATAAGGACAAAGGTGCAAAGAAAATATCTGCAACCACCAAACAAAAACAAACACTTTTGGTGTGTTTTTAAGTTTATCTTTCTAAAATGATGTTATAATATATTTAGGGTGGTGTGGTTTTTTTCTCCCTTGCATAATGTATGTAAAGACCTTTCATATTGTTAAAGATTCTGAATCATCATTTTTTTTTTTAAAGATTTTATTTATTTATTTGACAGAGAAAGATCACAAGTAGGCAGAGAGGCAGGCAGAGAGAGAGGAGAAAGCAGGCCCCCAGCTGAGCAGAGAGCCCAATGAGGGGACTCGATCCCAGGACCCTGGGATCATGACCTGAGCTGAAGGCAGCGGCTTAACCCACTGAGCCACCCAGGTGCCCCCTGAATCATCATTTTTAATGATTATATGGTATTCCATTACTGATTCCATTTACTAATTTAATGTAGTCTCTATTTTTAGATACTACGTAGAGTGTTTTATTTCTTGTTTTCTATCATAAATGACGCTATAAAAACATTCTTTTGGTGGAATTTTTGAAGAACTAATTACTGTTCAGAACCTTCTAGAAATTAAGTAGCTGGATCTAAGCTACTTTTTAGTCATATTGGCCAGATCTCTTAGTAAATTTTACCGATTTATACTTCAACCAAAAATTCCTCAGTAGAGATAAATAAAATAAACAAATTGATAGTTGAAAACACATTTTTTACTGGGTTTTAGTTTTACCTAACCTCAATACTTGGAGTTCTTAAAATTGTTTGCTCTATGCTCTGTTTTTCTGTTGGTGTGTTTGTTAAAATGATTCTTATAGGCCACGTGTTGTGAGGAGAACAAGTTTTTTCATGAGGCTGTGTTTTTCAGTTTTGTAGATTGACTGCCTTTAACTTTTGTTCACTTTTTTGTTTTTGTTGCTTTCCTGATTCTAAATTATTTAGACATTTACTCACATTTCATTTGTCCCATTCAGTTCATTATCTGGTTGAAATTTATTACCCTTATTAATACGTTTTCAGGATCTTCCCCTCCTCTTACTTTCTGTGCCTACTCCCAAATTGACAGGCAGGTGATTCCAACATACTTACTGAAAATCTTTTCTCAATGATTGTTTTAAATGTATCTTTATGAAACAATTTTTTTTTTTTAAGATTTTATTTATTTATTTGACAGAGAGGGAGGACAAGCCGGGGGAGCAGCAAAGGGTGAGGGAGAAGCAGGCTCTCCACTGAACCAGGAGCCCGACACACAGGGGTGTATACTAAGACCTTGGGATCATGTGTGACTTGAGTCGAAGGCACACGCTTAAATGACTGAGCCACCCAGGCTCCCCTCATTTTTCCTGTATTGTAATTGAGTTGTATAAACAGATTTTAAAATTCATTGAAGTTGCTTCTTTCTCATATATCTCTTTATGTTCTTTTCAAAATAAATGACTTGGTCAGAATAAAGCGTGTTGGAGGTTTCCTAATTTGGGAAACTGACTTAAGGCTTCTTGATTTTGAGGCCATTATATGTTTAGCTGTATCATGTTGTTTCTAAACTGCATGATGTGGATGGATTGGACTTACTGTCTATCTGGAAGAAAAACTGATACTTCAACATTACCCACTTTCTCTTTTAATTCTCAAAACTGCCCTGTCACACCAAAGGGAGTGAGGATAAATTCTGTTTAACACGTGAGGAAATTGAGGTCTGAAGATTTTATATTTAATGAATCTGTGAGGTAAAAACACACAAAATTAGTAGAAAGAATTCTTCCCTTTTTTTTTTTTTAAATCTAGCCTTAAGTGGGGTCCATCTGCTGAATCTTGAAACTCAACTCCTTAAGAGTCTAAAAAGTTATCTATAAAGTGCATGTTTCTTAGTATAGTATGTATATAGTTCACTCAGTGAAGGGGCACAACTTACTGAATATAATTTAGTAAGTTCCTGCAAAATCTTGAGGTATTCCACCACTGTCACTGTTATTGGGATCAGCTCAGAAAATGTTTGAAATTTCTTTTTTTGTTTTCTATTTACATCATTGATGTATTGATGTTGTGATTTGATTTATTCTAGAAAGTTCCACTTGTTTGCATTGATAGTGGCTTGTTATCAGATATAAATTGATTTATCTCACTGTCCCTGAAGGGTCCTTTTCACAAGTCTCTAAAACTCCTTAAACTACTTCCAAATAGAAAACAAATTATTCCCTGACAAACGTAAGATTAAAGTAGCATTACTAAACAGTAACTAAGTTTTAGTAGTGTTGTTTGGAAGCTTAAAACATATCCATTCTCATTTATATGAAATGATTAAAGTACAGTTCATTTTTACTAAAACTTACGTATTGTTCAAGGAGCAGAGGAAATCCTCCATTTTCAGAGTATCATCTAAAAAGGAGGAAGTTAGTAAAAGCACAGTGCAGTTATTTATATTTAGAATTAACTGTTAATGGACTATCGGGTGATGTTCTTTTCCAAGATTATTTTTAATTCCTAATACTTGATTTGTTTATCATGGAAAGTATGAACAAATGTATCATTTTCACAAAGAAAAAGATAAAAATCAAAATCATCCCATCTCATGAATAAAAACCAATTGGTGCATGTTCTGGTTTTTTTTGTTACTGTTTTGCAGAATGAGAATCATGTTGAACATGTCATTCTGTAACTTTCAGTTTTTATATCTATTGATGTTTACTCAGGTTTACTCAAGTTAATCTAAGTGAAGTGATGAGACTGTTAAACAACTGTTGAAAGGAAAGGAATACATGTGTAGTTGGAAGAATATGTCCAGTCTGTTTTTATAACTTAAGTGACAAAAGTGCCAATAAAAATGTTGCTTTTGGGCACCGCAGAGAATGGGTATCAGGAAGTGTTGTGCCTAAGTTAAGATGGTTGAGAAACATTGATTAGCGATTGAATGTAGTTGGCTCTGTAGTATTTCATAAGTCACTTGATGGACATTGAAGTTGTTTATGCATTAAGTTGATATATCTTTGCATATATTATACTTTGAAGTGGAATTGTTGAGTATCTGTATTTTTTAAGGCTTTCAGTAAGTATTGACATTATCCAGAAAGGCTGTAAAAATTTATATTTTTGCTAGTAGTATATGATTTTGCCCATATTTCGAGGAACATTAACATTTTTTTATTCATCAGTTTAAGGACAAAACACTGTTTCTTAATTTTGATTACTGATGATCAGTTATACATAAATATCTCACCATTTTTTATGTAAATTGCCAACTTTTGACCTTTGCCATCTTTCAAGGAAAGGTGTTAATATTTTTCTTAGTGATTTTTAAGGACTTTTTATACATGAAAGACCGTAACCTGCTATCATAAGATACAATTTTCTTGCTAGTATGCTTCTTTTAATCTTTAAATATTTATTTCTTAAGTTAGATATCAGCCTTTCTCTGCTCTTTGCTTGTGATTTATACTAAAAAGTTCTTCTTCACTGTCAAGATACATAGAAATTCACCATTGTTCTTTTCATTTTGATGCTTTTACTTATTTTTAAGAATTTAATTTTTCCTTCTGGATTTTACTTCTGTATAAGAAATGAAGCTCAGTCCTCTTGGCCAATGGTTGGTTGGTTCTAACACCATTGAATTTTATTATTGTTTTATAAATTTTGTTTTGGTTTGCTTAAACCTCAGGGGCCTACTTGAGTGCATGACATACCATAGCAAGGTCCTCTCTTCAAGGAAACGAACCCATACACATAGGTGTGCAGACGCACGTACTTTGCACATCACCTCCTCCTCGTGTGGATGAGTGTGTTCTTGTAGATATGTATTTTGTTTTTGTGTGCTGAATTCTTACTCAACTATAGCAAAATATTCTGTAACCATTTCCAACTATATGATACAGTATTGCCAACCATGTATATGTTGTTGTACAACAGATCCCTAGAAAATACCCCTCAGCCCTGTATAACTGAAACTCTATAACCACTGAACAACTTCCTGCCCCCTTTCTCCTCCCAGCCCCTGAACTGCCATTCTCACTTGCTGTTTCTATGAAGTTGGCTACTTTAGATAACCTCATATATGTAGAATCACGAAGTATTTGTCTTTATCTGCCTGGATTGTTTGATTTGGAATTCTTTCCTCCTGGTTCTTCTAAGTTGTAGCATATGATAGGGGTTCCTTTTTATAAGGCTGAATAATACTCATGTGTATGTCACATTTTCTTTATTCATTTGTCCATCAGTGAACATTTAGTTTGCTTCTACCACATAGCTGTTGTGAATAATCTCTTTGAGATTTTGTTTTCAGTGCTTTCAGATATATACCTAGAAGCAGAATTGCTGGATCACAGAGTAGTTTTATTTCAAAAAATCACTCCTGGTACTGTTTGCAAAGTGGCTGCACCTTCTGTGTGCTATGTTTATTTTTATACTTTATTGAAATACACTCAAAAAAGCACACAAAGCATTAGGAGATTATTACACAGCACACATCTAGGTCAAGAAAGATGGACCACCTGGGTGGTTCAGTTGGTTAAGTGTCCAGCTTGTGATTTTGGCTCAGGTCATGATCTCATGGGTTGTGAGATTGAGCCCCAAGTGGAACTCTGTGCTCAGTGGGGAGTCTGTTTGAGATTCTCTCTCCCTCTGCCCTTCCACCCGCTCACCTGTGTGTGCTCTCTCTTCGTCTCTCTCTCTCTCTCTGAAAGAAATACATAAATCTTTAAAAAAAAAAGAAATAGAACTTCCTGCCCTTCTACATAGCCCTTCTCATTCCCCTTCTACTGATTTCTTCTTCCTCTCCCTAAAAACCTATTTATAATCCTGTCTTCTAACACTTAGTTTAATCTATAGTTTTAGAACTTTCTATAAATAGAATCTGGCAGTAACTGTTGGGTCTGGCCTTTTGTCTCAGTATTACCTTTGTATAGAAATAATTTTCTCTCATTCATTGCTGTATAATTTCTTTTGTATTGCTTTATTACAGTTTATCCATTATGTTGTAGAAAGTACATTTTGGTTGTTTCAGTTTGTGGCTATTAAATGCAGCTGTGAATATTCCTGATTATGTTTTTTAGTAATATAATCATGCATAAAATTATGTCATGGGGTAGACAGAAGAGTAAGAAGTGGTTCTTCCAGTCTTATTTTCATGAACAATATGTGAAAATTATGGCTGTTCCACATCTTTGCCAATGCTTCATTATTGTCAGTCTTTTTAAAATTTAAAATATTTTTGGAGGTTTTAAGTATATCATACTGTAATTTTAATTAAAATTTGTTGGAAGAATTTTTCACTCTGTGTCTTACCTTTTCCCTCCTCAGTGGTGGATTTTGATAAATAGACATTATTAGTAGAATAACACAGTACAGTATCAATGATTTCCTTGAGCTTACTGCTTTTTCTGCCTTGCATCAGAAATACTTCTCTACACCAAGGTCCAGGAAGACATATGTGCCAGATCTTTTAGACGTGTGCTTGTCTATTTTGGTAGTTACTTGCTCCATGTGACTATTTAAATTCTGATTAATTAAAATTAAGTTTCATGTTCATTTCCTTAGTCACAGTAACCACATTTCATAAAACAACATGTGGTTAGTGGCACCCATATCGGACAGCACAGATACAGACTTACTGCTACAGAAAGCTGTATTGGGCATTGTTATCCTAGAACCTGATTATTGAGCATTTATATTTGTATTTTTTTTTTAAGATTTTATTTATTTATTTGACAGAGATCACAAGTAGGCGGAGAGGCAGGCAGAGAGAGAGGAAGGGAAGCAGGCTCCCTGCCGAGCAGAGAGGCCAATGCGGGGCTCTATCCCAGGATCCTGGGATCATGACCTGAGCTGAATGAAGGCAGGCCACTGAACCACCCTGGCGCCCCTATATTTGTATTTCTGATTCACCTGGAATCAATTTATAAGACTGGTTTGGGGTAGCAGGGGTCGAGGTTCATTTTCCTTCCTTCCTTTCTTTCTTTCTTTTTATTTTATTTTTTTTAAGATTTTATTTATTTATTTGACAGAAGAGAGATCACAAGTAGGCAGAGAGAGGGGGAAGCAGGCCTCCTGCTGAGCAGAGAGCCCGATGCAGAGCTCCATCCCAGGACCCTGAGATCATGACCCGAGCAGAAGGCAGAGGCTTTAACCCACTAAGCCACCCAGGGGACCCGAGGTTTATTTTCTTACATATGAATAGCAAATTAACCAAAACCATTTAATGGTAAGACCATCCTGGTTCATCAGTGCTACTTTGTTGTAATTCAGGGCTATTTCTGGGCCTTTTATTCTCTTCCATTGGTTTATTTGTCAATACTGTGTGAGTACCACGCAGTATGTCATTACTTTGTTTTAAAACTTGGTCATGATCTAGTATCTTTTATATATTTATGAATTTTGTTTGTTGAAATGTGTGATTTCATTTTTTTTGTACTGTGTGTTTTCAGTATATAGGAAAAATACTGTATCTCACATCTCATTCAATATCCTCTTGTTTTAAATGAAGAGCTATGTTTTCAAGATCCTGTTGTCTTACTATATGTACCTCTAACCCATTTCTTCTGATTTCTACACTGTACTCTAATTACTGGGTTAATTCCAACCTCCTTTACCATACCAGCACCAGCTTTTATTCTTTTTGGTCATCTATTGAATGCCTGTTATGCCAGGCACTATTATATGTATTGAAGGATAAAGCACTTCTAAATTTATTTTATTTATTTTCATATATAAAAATATTTTATTTAACTGTATATATAATTCTATAAAGAGATTGGTTAAGAACGTAAGTTCTCAGAGATCGTAACAAGCTACGATAAAGGGAGTTGCAAACGGCTATGCAAGAAAACACAAATATACAGCATTTCTACAATGTGTTGATTCTCTATGTAGGAGAATTTTTAAAACAAAAAAGCATTCTGTGATGCATTTTTGGGGGGGGCACAGTGTTAAGAAGAGGGAAATTATATTTCCTTTTCTTCATATTTTGTTCATGGTACTTCGTGTGTACTTCCTCACTGTCATGATCATTACAATAATACAAACGCATCCCTCTCCTAGTTTTAGGCAGAATCTGATTGCTCACTTAAGGCAAAAGCTCACAGCTCTCTGCAGTCTCCATTTATGCATCTCTTTTATGGCTGCTGCCTTTTGTTACTGCTGCTGTCATTTTTGCTGCTGTTCTTTGTTCTTCTTGATTTGTCTTTAAAAATTCTTTCACTGTAATTTTAGTGGAATTTCAGGGGTGTGGATGCTAATATATGAGCCCAGGCTGGTATTTTTAACCTTGTAGACATAACTTTCATTTTTTTTTTCTGTTGAAAAGCAACAGTGCTTCTTAAAATCCATTAAGACTGCTAATCACCTCCATGGTTTTGTTTTCTATTCTGTAATAGATCATGTTTAGACCCCTGTAGTAATTATTGAGTCTTTAGGATGATGGTGTTTTTTTTCTTTAATTTTTTAGAAGATATGTTCATATGTTTGTGCTTTTCTTACTTTTATGTTGTGACCTATATAGATACAGTTTTTACATATAGAACTATATGTGCTTGCCATTAGTTCTTTATATTGCTTACCTAAGTTATGTGGACCTTAGTTTCTACTTTAAAGTTTCACTTACATAAGTTACTTGAAAGTAGAGATGCTGTGTTTTTCAATCTTCATACTTCTAGAACCTGATGTGTACATAGTACCATAGTTTCTTGTTTAAATTCAAAACATAGCATTTATGCTAAAAATCAAATTGCTATTTTAGTTTTTTTTGGAGAATAACATGACAAACTATTTATATACATATAATGTATTATTTGTTTCAGGGGTACAGGTCTGTCATTCTTCAGTCTTACACAATACACAGTGCTTACCACAACACATAGCCTCCCCAGTGTCCATTACCAAGTCACCCCATCCTTCTTACCACCTCCACTTCAGCAACCCTCCATTTGTTTCCTGAGAGTAAAAGTCTCTTATGTTTGTCTCCCTGTCTGGTTTTTGTGTTGTTTCATTTTTTCCTCTTGTCCCCTATGATCCTCTGCCTTGTGTATCAGGTTCTACACATCATTGAGATCATATGATTGTCTTTCTCTGATTGACTTATCTCACTTAGCATAATACCCTCTAGTTCCAGCCACATAGTTGCAAATGGCAAGATGTCACATTTTTTGATGGCTGTGTAATATTCCCTTGTGTATATATATCCCATCTTCTTTATTCATTTATCTATCGATGGACATACATGTGGACTCTTTCCATAGTTTGACTATTCTGGACATTGCTGATATAAACACTGGGGCGCATTGGATTACTACATTTGTATCTTTGGGGTAAATACCCACCCAGTGATGCGATTGCTGGGTCATTTTCAACATTTTTAAGGAACCTCCATATTGTTTTCCAGAGTGACTGCACCAGCTTGCATTCCCACAAGCAGTGTGAGAGAGGTTTCCCCTTCCTCTGCATTCTCACCAACATCTGCATGACAAACCTTTTAAAACAGCAGTTTTCCATAGAAGGCTTATGGAATTTCTCTAAATTAGTATTAGCATATATATATTTAATAGATAGGGTTATTTGATTTGGTGTGTAAGTATGATAATGAGACTAAGGTTCGAATCCACAGTGTGGATTATGTTTTATGGTATCCCCTACATTCTTTATATTGGCCAACTCAATAATTGATATTGCTATCAGAGGGTTCAAATATAACTAGGATTATGAATGACAATCCAGATAATCAAACTACTGGGGAAAAAAACCCCAAAACATGATTTTAAGATGATGATTCAATAAGGTTTTCTTTCTATATGGAGAACAGTAACTAATGAATGAGCCATTCTTATAATCAGGTAATCGTAAACATTTCACTTGATAAATTCACTTTTACTTTAAAGTAATTGACTGTCAGTAATATCTTTCCGTTATAAACTGTTTTCCCATAGGTTCTTAGAACTAGACTTTTAATGTTTTTGATGGAAAGATTTTTAGTTATGTGGTAATAGGTTGAAAAGATGAAATTCTTTCATGGTTCTGATTTTCACTTTTGCAAAGGTATTAGGGTTAACTGAAGAAGTTCACAAGTAGTCTCTATCCAATAGCTTAAACTGTATTCACTCACACTGATAACTAAATGAAAGAAATCAGTGTGTGCTAGGCTCATAAGAAGGCAGACTTAAGGAGGGGAAACAATTGTTGATGGGTTTGTGGAATGAGGTTCGTTGGGTAATGCTGAATGTGGTCTTTAGTGAGTAACAGAGCTCTGTAACAGTGGTCTTGGGGTGGGAAGTCAGGGTCAGATAATGACATTACATTGCTGAGAGCTCTTAAGAATTTTTCAGCAGTGAAATGACTTAAAGCAGGCATGAGAAAGGAAGACGAGGACAATACATCATAATAAATAACTGATTGACCCTAAAGTGGGTGGAGAAAGAGTGCTGTGGCCAGCTGATTCTGCTTATCTTACTTAATCTTCCCTTTTTATTAATTTTATTTAATCTTACCTTCTCAGATGTGCTCCCTTATTAAGGGTGCTTAGATTTTTTTTTTAATAGTTCTCTACTGTGTGTTAATGGCAATTAATAATCAAATGATCATATTTTAATGTCACTTTTCCTATTGAATGGGCTTAATTGTTATTGGGCTTTATTAAGCTTTTCCCTTTTTGAGGGGAGCTGTTTTACTTATTCCTTGAAGGCCTTAAATATAAAAAACAATATAATTGTATTTAAGATGCAAGTAATTAACAAGCATTTTACAAGGTCTGTAGGAAATTGATTGCATGTTTATTTTTTGAAATATTTTTCAACAATGGTCCAAATATTTTTGTTTCCATTTTAGAACAAAATCCAGTCTCATAGCAGAGGAGAATATAATGTTTACAGCACCTTTCAGAGCCATGAACCAGAGTTTGACTACTTGAAAAGTTTAGAAATAGAAGAAAAGATCAACAAAATTAGGTGGTTACCCCAGAAAAATGCTGCTCAGTTTTTATTGTCTACCAATGGTAAGTGTTAATTTTTTTCCTTTTGTATGCCCACTATCTACGTATGTCCTGTAGGATACTTAGCCCTTTACAAAGAGGAATAGGTGTTCGGAGATTTCCGCAAATAGACACTTGGAAATATGTCTTCCCTATAGGGAATGTGTAAATTCTTCTTTTTTGTCTTCCATTTTTGTTTTATTTATTTATTTATTTATTTTTTAAGATTTTATTTATTTATTTGAGAGAGAGACAGTGAGAGAGAGCACATGAGAGGGGAGAAGGTCAGAGGGAGAAGCAAACTCCCCATGGAGCTGGGAGCCCGATGTGGGACTCAATCCCGGGACTCCAGGATCATGACCTGAGCCGAAGGCAGTTGTCCAACCAACTGAGCCACCCAGGCGCCCCTTTGTCTTCCATTTTTAAATTCTCTTCTTAGTTTTTAAATTCCACAAAAAGGTCCTCAGGTGTCTGTTTTCTTATATATTTTCTTATAATTTTCCACTATAGACTGTGCATACATAGTCTGTAGTGGGAAAAAAGAAAGGGACTTGATCATTGGATTTTAGATCAGGTATGGCTTGTCCCAGCTTGGCTTACAAGCCTTGGAGAGGTTATAGCACTTGAGTTACACTTTCCTTGTCAGCAAACTGGAGATGGTAATATCTGTGTAGTAGTATTGTTATGGGTAGTAAATAAAATTCCTGGTATGCATAGTAAGTTCTCATAAATGTTAAAGTGTGCCTAAACTCTCCAAAGAATATCTCAAACTATAAATATAAAATACTTCGTCAAAGGATGGTCTCCATTCCAGGATACTTTGCAGAGGAGCACCCTTCCTACTTTATCCATTGTACAGTAAGGATACAAACTGGAATCTGCATTCTGCCTTCTTCCTAACAAACCTCAGGGTTGGGAGAAGATTTCTTCTTAGTCTGCTCAGGAAAAGTTATCAAATAAGAGAATACCAGAATTTAAAGTACTTCATGACAAGTTGAAGAACATTTCTTTTCTTTTTTAAGATTTTATTTATTTATGAGAGACAGGGAAGGGGGAGAAGCAGGCTTCCTGTGGAGGGAAGCTGGATGCCAGCCTCAGTCCCAAGCCCCTGGGATCATGACCTGAACCACACAGGCACCTTCTTTTTGTTCTTCGAAATTTTTTTCTTCTGGGTTTTTGTGACTTGGTTAATTCTCGGGGGCTTGGGTCTGAAGATAACTGTTAGAGTGATTGAGGGGGACTTTTAGGTTCTGGTTAGCCATTGTCTGTAATAAAAGTTTAAATTAAAACTTTATTGAGGCTGATATATAAGGCACTGTTAATGAAATCAGATTTTAATACTTGGTAGACCTTACCATTCTTTACCATTTGCTGATTATAAACTCGGGAAACTTCTGGGGTGACATGGTGGAAAATGCAAAGTGCCCCTTTCATCCTGTTTAGGCCTCATCACCACTTTTTCAAGTTCTTAAAAGTGTATTCCTTAACACAGTGTCATTAGCTAACTAACACCTCAAGTTTACTTCCTCTTAGATGTCCGTCTTGTTTTTCTGATGGTCAAATTTCTCCCCAGCCAGTCCACCAAAACCCTCTACCCCCTCTCTTCTCATATCACTGTATTTGCCTCTCTTCTCCTTACTAAAAGAAAAATAAATGATTTAAAGCTTAGGACTTAGAGCATTATAGATGGAGGAATTGTGTTTATTCCTATTGTATGTTGGCTTCTAATCTTCGTTCAGTTTTCATTTATATGGTAAACTGAGCTGTTTCAAATAGCACTTCAGATACTTTTATGTGCTTTTATTGAGCACATAAAATCATAATCTAATCATTATATGGTTTCTACTTTTGGAAATAAATGCCCCCATAAGTGTGATGGGACATACATAATTCATAATTCTTAATTTTTGCAGTTCATTTCTTATGGCATAAATTACTTTCCTTTTTATAAAGGGAAATATTTAAAATATAGGCTGAACAAGGATAAGGGAGCCCTATGTACCCATCAGGCAGCTTCAGCAGGTCTCAGTTCATAACCAGTTGTTTTTTCAGATACTTCCACTTACCCCTCCTTCTCAGTATTGTTCGGAAACAAATCCCATTTCAGTTCATTTATGGATTAAGTCTTAATTGCCTTTTAACTTCTCTGTTGATACTCAAATTTGTCTTCCATGCAGGTTTCCACGTGCTCTCTGATTTGAAATACACAAGGCAGTGTTTAGCCAGACAAGCTTTTCTAGGCAGTAAGCTCTTCAAAGGCTCAGTGGAGGGAGAGGTCACTGGGAATTCCAGTGGTTGGGTCTCAAGTATGTGACTCTATGTAATAATTTTCTGTAGACGGAAACAGCAGTCTCTCCCCAATATGTTTACCATGTAAATTTTGAGTCCTTGATTAATAATACAAATTATTTTAAAGGGCACTGCACAAGGCATTGTAGGTTCCTGTCTTTTGTTGTTACTGTTAAGGAATAGTTAAAAAAAATACATTTATTTGGGGCTGTGTAATTTTTTATTTATTTTATTTTATTTTATTTTATTTTATTTTAGCTAGAAAATAGAGCCCATTTTGGAAGCATGAAACCAGTGTGGGAATGTTACAGACGTCTGTGTCTGGATGTGGTGGGATGGGGAAAGGATGGAAGGACTAAAGCTTAAGCAGTATCTGGAAAGCTTTATTGTTAAAGAAGACAGAAATGATCATGGGAGAATGTCAGCAGCGCTTAAATCTAAGTAATAATTTTTATATTATTTGGTATAGTTGTCTCTGTGAGATTGAGCAAAATAATACCTCTCCCCCACATATAACAGCAGGCCTTTCCACTCATAAAAGATGAACTCCTGCGGGAGATTGATGGAAAACAGAACTAAACATATCACCTGTGATTGACCGAAAGTAATCTTTCTCTCTTTTGTCTTTGCTTTGGCTTTCCACGGTCATCATAAACTGTCCCATGTCTCCCAAATCGGTTTTACTTAAATAACTTCATAGTTTTAGTTCATTTAATGTTTCTTCAGGTGGGTGTACTCTTTCTCTTTCATCTCCTTTTGCTTTCTCTGAGTTCTCTTCAACTCTTCCTCATTCCAGTAATGTCCACCTCTAACCTGTTGACCGTGGGTCTTGTATATATGAGTAATAAAAAGTTTACGAGTAAAGTGTATTTTAACAGCTTGTTGTTAAGAATCTTTTTAATCATAAAGCTGCATTCCCACAAAGGAAACATGGTAGCGTGGTCTTCCCTGTCCCAATCCTCTTGTTATGGTGAGACCAACACTGGGGCTTATGGACTTTAGGAACCCTCTTTACATGTTAGGGGTTTTTTTTGTTTTTTTAAAGGTTTATTTGTGTGAGAGAGAGAGAAAAAGAGCATGAGCGGGGGGAGGGGCAAAGGACGGGGGAGAAGCAGACTACCATCTGCTGAGCAAGAAACCCTACTCAGGGCTCACTAAAGGGTGGATCCCAAGACCCCCGCATCATGACCTGATTAAAAGGCAGATGCTCAACTGACTGAGCCACCCAGGTGCCCTTACTTGTTAGTATTGGCACTTCAGGGAAACACCATAGAGCGGTGGTTCTTAACCTTTTGGAAATGACAGATTTGAGGAATCCAGTAATCACCTTATAGAAAAATATGTATATTTGCATAATTTTTCATGTAGTCTTATGGAGTTTGATTATTGTCACATTCCTCCAATCGGCCAAAAACTATAGCTAAAAAAGTCACTACTACAGAGTTTAAGAATTTGGTTTTTAAAAAAAATTGTTACACGTATTAAAATATTTTATTTCTGACCTGCCTTGTTCCCAAGCATTGTGCTGAAATTGTATAGTACTTTTCTATCCTGTTTATGTTATTAAATTTTTTTTTTTTAAAGATTTTATCCATTTATTTGACAGACAGAGATCACCAGTAGGCAGAGAGGCAGGCAGAGAGAGAGGAAGAAGCAGGCTCCGTGCCAAGCAGAGAGCCCTATGCGGGGGCCCAATCCCAGGACCCTGGGATCATGATCTGAGCCAAAGCAGAGGCTTTAACCCACTGAGCCACCCAGGCGCCCCTATGTTACTAAATTTTTTAAACCTTTTTTTTTTCCCCTCCCTTTTTAAAGATTTTATTTGACAAAGAGCACACAAGCAGGGGCAGGGGCAGAGGGAGTAGCAGGCTTTCCACTGAGAAGGATCCTGATGCAGCGCTCAATCCCAGGACCCCGGATCATGACCTCAGCCAAAGGCAGATGCTTAACCAGTTGAGCCACCCAGACTCCCCAATTTTTTTAACCTCTTAAGTGACAACTATTTTGGTAATACGTTTTAAAAATCTTTTTACCCATTTTTTCATGATTTAAAAAAAATTTTTTTTCTTCCTAAAACACTATTAGGAGCCATAAACTAACTACATCTTATTTGAAAAGTTTGGTAAGTATGTTGTGATTTCTTTATCTGGATCTTTGGTAAGGATGATGAATTTGGACAGGCTATCAGACAGTTTCGGAGATTGGGTAAGGAGAAGCTTTTCATCCTTATTTTTAGATAATTACACCGAAAATTAAGAGTTTAAGCTTGACTTACTACATTTGGGGACAAGTAGAATATCCTAAAATACATAAATCTTTACCTAGACATACCACATAGAAAATACATGACTGAACACATCTAAAACACATCTAAACCCTAGATTACTAGGGTTTAGATAAAATAGATTACAAGTTAGTAAAGTTAGCAGTGTTTTTCTTCTTATAGTACTTCATCCTTGCAAAGGGTGTCCACAGGGTTGGCTAGCACCCTCTTCACTACCAGGCAGAGAGAGGTGGTAGGCTTAGAGGAGTCCTGTACCTCTGTGTGAGATAATGTATTAGAAAGTGCCTCTATACACTACTTTTTTTTTTAATTGTCCCCTTTGGATTATAAAAGGACCATTAAGAATGTGATACTTTTATATGAATGCAATTCGAAGATTATAACCAAAATATTAAACATGCACAAGTCCGTAATGATTTAAATAAACAGTTAGTTGAATAAATAAATAAGCCGGGAGAGGAGATGCTTCTTACAGGAGAATTTCAAATTTATGAATGGATGCTCCTCACAGGGACTGTAACTTAATTGTTCCTTTAAGTGTGGACTGGACTTCAGAGATTCATTGCCAGAGACTAGAGTATGACAAGGGGGAAATTAACTCTGAAATGGAGAAACCTGGCAGATACTGCTTTAACCAAGTGAACAGAGCTATCATCTCCAGTGGGGAAGTCATGTTGATACTTTGTATACCTTCACTGCACCTCTGGTATTCTTCCTAAAAACCAGTGATCCCAGTCTGATCATGGGAAAACAGCAGACATACTGCATCGCTCTTCTGAGAACTGTCAGGATGATGAAAACTAAGGAAAGTCTGAGTAATTGTTAAAGGCAGAGAGACTAGGGAAACTTGACAAATAAATACAGTGTTGCTTGGATCCTGGAACAGAAAGGGCTGTTAGGAGAAAACCTGGTGCATTCTGAGTAAAGTCTAGAGTTTAGTTAGTGGTAACATACAATGTTAATTTCTTAATTTTAACAAATATACCATGGTTGCTTAAGATGTTGACATTAGAAGAATTGGGTAAAGGGTAGAATGGAAACACTTTGGACAATTTTGCAACTTTACTGTAAGTCAAAATTTACTCCAAAATAAGCGTTTATTTAAAAAATACTATTTTAAAAAATAAAAATACTATTTAATATATTCTTGATACTAGGAATTTTGTCTTAAAGAACTTGGGACACAGCTTTTAATTGGTCATTTTTTTTTTCAGACCCAATACAACAGGGAAAGATAGATTCAAACAGAGGCATCCAGTCTTTGAAGGAATTTGTGGGGTCTTTGGTAGAATCTGTTAGAAATCCTAGGAGATAAAGGAAATGAATACTCCTTTATCCTTTTTATTCTAGATGATAGGCTATAGAAATAACTCCGTTCTTCTAAAAAAAAAAATGTATGTGTATATATGTGTTTGTATTTATAGACATGTAGGTGCTTAAACACACAAACACAACACCCTCTTCCAGGATTAATTAGTTTTAAAGGACAAGGACTTGGCTGTAACTTGACTTAAATACCAAGTGGTATTTTGAGGGGCACCTGGGTGACTCATTCGGTTCATTGTCTGCTCTGAGGCCATGATCCCAAGGTCCTGGGATTAAGCCCAATGTCAGGCCTCTGCTCAGTGGGGAGCTTGTTTCTCTCTGCCTGCTGCTCTGCCTGCTTTTGCTCTCTCTTTCTCTCAAATAAATAAATAAATAAATACAATCTTTCTTTAAAAAATGGTACCTTGAGTACCACTAATGTATAGTTTGTCATTTCTGTATTGTAGTTCTATGTATATGTGTCTTTATTCGCCAGGTAATAGGAAATTTGTTTTTTTATTAAGTCATATAAGAGATTGTATTCTTGGGATCCTTTCAGGTGAAGTATGAAATAGTGTGTTTGAATATACCTTAAAATGTTTTCCTTCTATTAGCAGTATTCTTTTTTTGAGGACTTTTTTCATTTTTCTCTCCAGATAAAACAATAAAATTATGGAAAATCAGTGAAAGGGACAAAAGACCAGAAGGGTATAACTTGAAAGAGGAAGATGGAAGGTATAGAGATCCTACTACAGTTACTACACTACGAGTAAGTACTTAAGAAAAAATGATGGTAACTCTGATAGTGTTCTGTATTCATACTATATATTCTAGATCCTAAACAGAACTTGAATAGGATTAACGATGATTTGCCCCCTCCCCAAAAGTTTATAACCAGATAGAACATTAAAAATTCCTGTTTTGGGGCGCCTGGGTGGCTCACTGGTTAGGCCTCTGCCTTCAGCTCAGGTCATGATCTCAGGGACCTGGGATCGAGTCCTGCATTGGGCTCTCTGCTCGGCGGAGAGCCTGCTTCCTCCTCTCTCTCTCTGCCTACTTGTGATCTCTGTCAAATAAATAAATACAATAAAAAAAAAATTCCTGTTTTATTTTATTTCATTTTATTTATTTATTTACTTATTTTTAAAAGATTTTATTTATTTATTTGATTGAGAGACAGTGAGAAAGAGCATGAGCGAGGAGAAGGTCAGAGGGAGAAGCAGACTCCCCGTGGAGCTGGGAGCCCGATGCAGGACTCGATCCCGGGACTCCGGGATCATGACCCAAGCCGAAGGCAGTTGTCCAACCAACTGAGCCACTCAGGCGTCCCCCAAATTCCTGTTTTAAATAACTGTCCCACATAAAGGTCTGTCTGTGCCAGGGGGTGACCCAGGACCCCATGTGTTTTATACAATACCACACTGTTTTTTGCCCTTACGGTTTGAATGTCAGCTATTCTGACCTTAAGTATCAAGATTAATTTGCTTTGGAGATAAGAGAGTAGGTAAAAATGGACCAGATACTCTAGTTCAAGCTAAGAAATACTAAGAATTAGATGTTCTGAGCGAATTTCCTCTTAGCCAGTCCAAACCAGAAACATCTAGCTTTGCAAGTCTCCAGCAGAAGATTGGAACTAGAAACCACATCAAATTCTAATAATACTACTATCTATAAAAGAAGGTAAATTAACCAAATTATTTCTTTTTCTTCTCATTTCAACACTTTAAAGATCAACATCAGTTGCTTTATAAAGCTAAATCTGTGTAATATTACACTATATAAACGACTGTACTACACTGTTATACTATATTATACTATAGTGTTCCCTCAAAAACTAGGATAAAGAACTGAGCCTTAAGTGTGCCATTGTAAATAGTGAGCATTTTGTAATGACTGTTTTTCATGTGTCTTTATTGACAGGTGCCAGTCTTTAGGCCCATGGACCTAATGGTTGAGGCCAGTCCACGAAGAATATTTGCCAATGCTCATACATATCACATCAACTCAATTTCTATTAATAGTGATTATGAAACATATTTATCTGCAGACGATTTACGGATTAATCTTTGGCATCTGGAGATTACAGACAGGAGTTTCAGTATCCGTTTGGTTTCTTTTTTTGGTGTTTGGTAAAGAAGACATGTTGTGCCCCATACTAGATTTATTTTCATCTCTCCGTGTATTTTTATTTCTTCTTTTTAAAAGTAGCTTCTTACTTTATAACACTTTTTCTTTGTGTTTAAGTGATTAAATAGTGGGGGAAGTTCTTTGATAAAGACCATGATATATTGATTAAAAAATAGGATTCTTAGAATTTTAAGTACTATTATACTAAGTTTAGTACTTAGTACTAAATACTTGCTATAATACTACTATGTATATTAAATACAGTTTCACCTATAAAAAGTCTTTTTTAATGGTTGAGTTTTTAATAAAACAAATTTGTAGAGTATTATCTGTAATTATAAAAATATTCTTAGTAAGGTCAGCTAAAGAAATTCTTAGAAGTCATCGTGGTATAAAGGCAAAAGAAATTCTTCAGACGCCACTTGCGTTGTTTATATTATCTGAGATTTTTCTGTACATGTACAAGTGTGTGATACAGACATATCTGGCATACACAGTATACTGTATACATATAAACCTAGGATTGTTTATAAATATATTTAAGTATCTTTTTTTAAAGGTCTTGTTACATGTAGTTATTGCTGCTAGTGTTAATGTAGTATTTTTAAAATAGACATCATCTGAAAAATCAGCACTTTACTATAGTTTATATTCTGCCCATAGTATATAAAAGAGCCTGTTTCCCTTCACCATTACCAGTCTAGTTAGTGAAAAGTCCTATTTATCAACTATTTATATTTCTTTTTGTTCTCATTTTTTCATTGAATTTATATACTTACTGGGGGTTTTGTTTGTTTTTAAAGCACTTTTTAAAAGATTTTATTTATTTATTTGAGAGAGAGACAGTAAGAGAGTATGAGCGAGGAGAAGGTCAGAGGGAGAAGCAGACTCCCCATGGAGCTGGGAGCCCGATGCCGGACTCGATCCCGGGATTCCGGGATCATGACCTGAGCCAAAGGCAGTCGTCCAACCAACTGAGCCACCTAGGCGTCCCTTAAAGCACTTTTTAAAATATTAAGTGAATCAGCTCCTTTGTGTTGCAGATAGGTTCCCTTTTTTACCCCCTTGAGGTTTTTTGCTTTTCATTTGTTTAGAATTTACACTGAGTCCTGTTAATATAGGAAGATAAACTTAATCAGTCTTTTCCTTATGGCTTCTGGGATTTGTATCATACTCAAAAAAAGAGGCTCATCTACATTCTAACATGGTTTCTTCTAAGATTTTTTCCCGAAGCATTAGAAATTATTATCCCTCTGGTATTTGTACTCCTATAAGGAGTAGAATGCAATTCAAAATTAATACTTGTGGTTAAGTTTATGAATTAATTTCAAACTTGAGAAATGTAAAATTATATTTGCCCTTTATTCTAAGTGGAAATTCCTTAATAAATGCTATCCAGATATTGTGGATATCAAGCCTGCCAATATGGAAGAGCTAACAGAAGTGATTACGGCAGCAGAATTCCATCCAAACAGCTGCAACACGTTTGTATACAGCAGCAGTAAAGGAACTATTCGGTTATGTGACATGAGGGCCTCTGCTCTCTGTGATAGGCATTCTAAACGTAAGTGTTTTCTGTCTTTTTTTTCAAATGGCAACATTTTCTGCTTTTTGAAAGTAGCATCAGGCATAGTGACTACATTTATATGGGTTTACAGATCTGAAAACCTGTGTGCCCAGGGCCTCCTGTACCCTTTGGTAATAAACTGCCTGACCACGTGAGGCATTATAGGTCATTCTACTGGAAGACCATAAAAGGCTCTCTTGGGAGCATGTCCTAGTGGACATACTTATAAGTGGAATGTGATTTTGGGAGAACTTGGGGCTGGGCTCTCTAACTCTTAAGTAGAGTTGGTTTTGTTTTTTTTTTTCCTGTCCCCCTTGCCTCCCTTTTCTCTTTTCCTCCTGCTCTCCCTTTGTTGCTTTCTGTTTTGAGCTTTCTAGGAAGATTTTTCTGAGAAGAGATTTCCTTGGTTTAAAAAAAGTTTGAAAAAACACTGGGTTAAAAAAATTAAGGGGTTGCATTATTATTGTCTTCATGTTGTTAAGTGTTTTTAAAACTTGTAAAAATGGGTACATGCCTGTTACCAAAATACCTGGCCGCTTAAAAAAAAAAATCTGGTATAAATACAGATGGTGTCTTCCCATGTGGTGAACATACAGGCAAAGTTATGGAGGTATATGCAGAACCTACAGACCTGGTGTACTTTGAAGTTAGAAGTCCTGGCTATTCTGGTTCTGCTAAATCAGCTATAGGACCCTGGGAAGATACTATATACTTTTATATCTTCAATATCAATGTTAAGTCATTTCCCTTAAGAGACTTTCAGGGAAGGTTATGTTCTTATAGTCAGAGAGATGTTTTTCAGTTCTGCAGTAGCCTGTCATCTCTAGCTCACTCTTAGGAAGTTTGTGAATGGTTGTCTCAGCAAGTGCTTTGTCCAAGCCAGAATATTCTACAAATTGCTCTTTAAAAAAATTTTTTTTTGCTTGTTTTTAGTGTTTGAAGAACCTGAAGATCCCAGTAACAGGTCTTTTTTTTCTGAAATCATCTCCTCTATTTCTGATGTAAAATTCAGCCATAGTGGTCGATATATGATGACTAGAGACTATTTGTCAGTCAAAATTTGGGACTTAAATATGGAAAACAGGCCTGTGGAAACATACCAGGTATTTGCAGTTTTTTCTTTCAATTAGCATATACCCTAAGTAATTACACCCATTTACTCTAAGTCTTCATAGAAAAGGATTTTGTACTATGTGTTAATCCCAATACAGCATGGTGGACCCTTAGGCGTTTTCCTTCAGAGATTCATAAGTATGTTGCTTTTCCATATGTTAATTTTATGTATACTTTTATAGAGGTTGTGTTGTCTGTCCAGTTCAAGTGTGATTTTGCTACCAGTTTGGTTCACTGTTGACACCATTTTCCCACACTGCTGTCTGCATTTAAAGTGAGGAGGAAGAGTACTCTAATAAGGTCTAGGTGGGGAAGAGGATTGCGGAGAATGGCCCATCTTGGTTGGAGTATGTGCAGTCGTAGTTGAACTAGAGCTTAACTTTGGCATGCCCAGTCAAATAGACTACATTCTACCTTTCGGCAGATGACTTTTGTCTTAGGCTAAAGGAGAACGGCTCGAAAGCCCAGTGTACAGCTGTCTGTTGTAGGATATTAGTTCTGGGTTCTCTTGTCAGTCAGCCACCATTGATCCCCTATCCTTTTCTTCTGGAGAAGAGAATAAAGACATGGACAGCCGGGGACAGGAATGGGGGGCAAGCAGAAACCTGGAGTAAACCCTAGACTGCAATATAGAAGACACTTAACACTGTTTTAAGAATACAGAATTTGTAAATGGTACCTTCTTTATGTTGTGTGTTTTCTATAAAATTAAAATGATGTTTCTCAAGCCTTTTACTCCTCTTTTACAAACATAAACTACTATAAAGATTCTTCCTTAATGGTATTTGAAATTTTAAAGGAAATGCTATGTTGAAACAAAGGCAAAGAGATACATACTGCTTTGTTTTCAGTTACATTTGTGTAACTTCCAAGATTGTGATCTATCTCCTGGTGTTTCTCACTACTACCACCACCACCCCCAGTTGCCATTGAGAATAAAATTGAATTGGATCTTAATTTCATATTCTTAAAATTGTTTGGTGGGAAACCCTGTAGGTGGATTCTAAAACTTTGCTGAACTGTTATGATTAACCTAATCTGCAGTTTTTCTGCCTATGCTGAATTGGATTAGTGATTCAGAGTAGAGTTACGTTTTATACTCAACGTATGCAGATTTAGCTGTTGTTGAATTTATATAAGCATCTTCCTGAGCTGTGTGTGACTAAAGGGTATTTTGATCTTACTGATTTTTTTGCCTTCTATCCTGACCCCTCCCTGAGTTGCAGTTCCTCATAGTTAACAAATTTGCACGTAATGTCGCATAGACATGGCCTGAATCATTCCATTATACTTAAAAGTTGAAATGGACACTTAAAATGATTTTAGGTTGCTTCATAACGAACAGGGAATTCTAAGCATTTGGAAGGTACCTACTCTTTTTTCTATCATTAATTCTTTTTTAAGGCTCTTTCTAAGTAAAAAGGGTTAGTGAGATCGAGACAACCCCTTCCCTCTCAAACCATCACAACAAAAGCTTTGGAACTTTCCTCCTTTGTAATTTAACAGTGTTAATATTGAAATGCATAATTTCTCAGAGTACATTTTAAATACCAAATTTATTTATTTTTTGGTTTATCCCCTTGTGAAATCCTAGTGAATTATACTTCAAAAAAGAGGTACATTTTCGTTAGTTTTTGATATTCTGTGAGGAATATCGGTGATAAGATTTTTTCAGTGATGCATGCTTTTGAGTAACTGTATACAGTTGATCTTTGAACAACATCATTTGAATCGTGTTGGTCCACTTTATTCTTGGATATTTCGTCTATAAAAACAGTAGAGTACTGCAAATGTATATTCCTTGTGATTTGCTGAATAACATTTTCTTTCCTCTAGCCTACTTTCTTATAAGAATGCAGTACATAATACATACTACAGACATAAAATGCGTGTTAACTTTGTTATCAGTAAGTCCTCCCCAGCCAACAGTGGAATTAGTATTTAAGTTTTGGGGAGTCAAAAGGTGTATGTGAATTATTTTTTTAAGACCTATTTATTTGAGAGAGGGTGAGAGCGCAAAATGGAGGGGCACGGGGAAGGGGGAAGATAATCTGAAGTAGACTCCACCCTGAGCATGGAGCCTGACATGGGGTTCAGTCTGAAGACCCCAAAATCATGACCTGAGCCAAAACAAGAGTGGGATGCTTAACTGACTCTGCCCCACAGGTGCCCCATATGTGCATTTTTGACTGTGCAGGGTGATTAACACCCCTAATCCTCAAGATGCTCAATGGTCAGTTATAATTGCATAGCATGTACACTTTAATGATAATGTAGGCTTCAGTTATTTATGCCCAAAAATGATATTTAAAAAGGAAGTAAAACACAATATTGAATATTTTTTTAATCAGCAGTTAATGGACTGAAAAAAACAGGTGTTAACATATTCAGCTATCGATATAATAGTCTTTACATACTCTATTATCTGCACCATTTTCAAATGTATTTTAGCCTAAATATTTTAGTCCATCTTGTAAAGAGTTCATGTGTCATGCCCCAAAGGGTATTTTTCTTTGTCCTACAGTAGAAAA
This sequence comes from Mustela lutreola, assembly GCF_030435805.1. NCBI lineage: Eukaryota > Metazoa > Chordata > Mammalia > Carnivora > Mustelidae > Mustela > Mustela lutreola. The sequence goes on along the minus strand of NC_081290.1, from coordinate 160,470,025 downwards.
ATGTGTGTTCATGGAAGGGAGCTCATTTGTTTGTGAAAAGGATAAAATGCCTTTATTGTTTGTTACTAAGAGAGTTGAGTTTTAGTAAGATTACAGAGTATGTATGTGTGTCTATATATTCCTTTAAAAAAATAAGGACTTGTTTAAATATTTTTCTAATATCAATTAGCAGATCTTGAAGTTAAGTATATCTATAATAATATATTTATATTTAAAACCCAGGTTCATGAATACCTCAGAAGTAAACTTTGTTCACTGTATGAAAATGACTGCATATTTGATAAATTTGAATGTTGTTGGAATGGATCTGACAGGTAATTGATTTTAATTTGAACTTCTCATTCAAATTGGCCTTTTATTGGAGGAAAAGAAATGTTGTTTCACTTCTAGTATGATTGACATAAATTACAAATCCTTACTTCATTTTTCCTTCAGTTTGCTTGAAATAAATTCAGTAATCTTGTAGCAGTAATAGCAAATAAAAATTAAACTTTGTCTCATTAGTAAATATGAAAATACACAAAAAATGTAGTTATCTTAAATTATGATTTAAACATCTTTAAATATTCCTTTTTATGAACCAGAGCAGTGAAATCTTTGACATGACAACTGTTAAAATGGTGAAATTTCACTTTGGTGGTTCATCTATGAAACTTTTGAGAAATATTTAGGCAATAGATAATTCATTGATAATTAGATAATTCATAGATAATTATCTAATTCATAATTATAATTCATAGATAATTAGATAATTCATAGATAATTAGATAATTCATAGATAATTCATTTGGAATATTAAACACCAGTTTTTTCCAGCTATCTCATCAGTATCTAAGAGAAGTGGAATTACCATATGTCATTTTAACTATATTACCTTGAGTAATTAGGGTTTTTATAATCTACAACTTTGCCACAGTGTATGTTTCATTTTTACTGTATCATTAAAATGTGTAGTACCATTATTTCCAAGGACAAATAAGTCTTAATCTTTCAGTTTTTCCTTATCAATACTTATTTCCCATTTATTGTGTTCCAGTAGAACAGAAAACATTAGAAAAGACTGTTTTGGAATTACTTAAACTTGCCTTCATGATCATTAGATGTACTTGAACAGTTTAATCAGTGAACATTCAAGTATCATGGTGTTCTGTGTTATAGAGGATGCTAGAATTTGGATCACTTATGTTTGGTGTGATGTTTAATATTACCTTCATCTGAATGTAACATGACACCCAGAAATAGGCTGGCCACAGTAAACCTAGTCTCAGAACAAGCAAGGTTTGCCTTTGAATTTCACTGCTTAACCCTAAGCCATCAAGAAGGAAGAAGGAAAGGGAAGAGAGAAAGGAGAAATTTGCAGACAGCAAGAGAAAGAAGATACTGATACACTAGGATCTGATGACACTGCTGCACCAGCTCTTTTCACATTGATGAAACATATTGGGCCGGTTTTAAGTTAGGTTCCATTATAAAAAAGAAATTTTTGTTTTCCCTTACTGTTTAAAAACTTGTTTTGAAATAATTTCAAACTGGGGGAAAATTGGTAAGAGTGACACAGTTTTATTTAGCCCTTACTCAGGGTCTCCTGTTACTGTTTGCTGTGTCAGTCTCTTCCTTTATATCTGTCTCTGTAAAGACACGCAAATAGATATACATACTTTATTTGTGAACCAATAACATGGTGGCCCATTGCTCTTGAACTTTTTAATGAGCATTTTCTAAAGGATAAGAGTCTCTTCTACATTGTGATAGGGCAGTCATATAAAGCAAAACAGTTCCCGTGGCACAGTCCTCCCATCAAATCCACAGAGCCTATTAAAATTTCACCAGCCCTCTTGGCCATGTCCTTCCTAGCAGAGAAGAAAATCCAGTCAAATATGCAGTCCCAAAGAATATATAACATTTAGTTGTCTTGTTCTCCTTTAATCTGGAATAGTAGTTCTTCATGTTTTCCTTGTCTACTGCCACTTTGGCATTTTGAAAAACAGGCCAATGATTTTATAGAACGTTTTTTAATCTGAGTGTTACCTAATGTTTTCTCATAATTTGATTCAGGTTATACATTTTGGGCAGGTATACCATAGAAATGCTGACCTACCAAAACCTTTTAAAATTTACAAAGAGCCTAGGTGTCCTAATTATTAAAATCTCACAAATTCAGATAATATGGGGGTACCAATCCAAATACATAATTCATTTTAAAAGAGAGTTTATTACCCTCAGGTATGTGCACCAATTTGAGTTTGATTAAAATGAAGTGTCCTTTGGAGGACTTAGATTACTGAATAGATGATAATCATTTCTATTTCATATATGACCTGTATAATGTATGATACATGTAAATACTTATTTTCAAGCTTTACTTTAAACAGTTTCTTGATATTCTGTAATCTTACTTACAAAAATAATTTAAACCATGTGGAAGAACATGGTATGTAATAGTAGCACCAGACCCTTTCTAAATTAATAGTTTCAGATTTGGGAGGTTTTGCTTGTTGGTGCTTAAACTTAGCAAACGTTGAGCAGTGATGGATGGAAAGTCAAACTGACAGAGGTACCCTGGGTAAGGTTAAAATTTGGCAACGATTAAGCAGATCCTGTGAAAATATTTGTCCTCAGAAAAAGTGCTTTAAAGGTATTTAATGCAATAGGTAAAATGACTTCCTGTGAAGAAAAAAATTTATATTCTACTCTTAATAGTCACAGAATAAAGTTTTTGTTTGTTTGTTTTTTAAGAGAGAGAGCGAGCGCACATACAAGCAGGAGAAGCTGCAGGAAGAGGGAGAAGCAGGCTCCCTGCTGAGCAAGGAGCCTGATACAGGGCTCTGTCCCAGCCCCTTGGGATCATGACCTGAGCTGAAGGCAGATGCTTAATGAACTGAGCCACCCAGGCGTCCCAGATATCTTAAAAGCATTCATAAGATAGCATTTTCCCAGTCAGACAACATTCTGGGAGCAAATTCTTTAGTTTATAATTTAAATCACAAAGTAATGCATTGGTTTCTTATGAATAGCTATATACCATGAATTTTGAAGGGTTTTAGAACCTGTGATCCCACAGTTGGTATTTGAAGAAGCTACCAGTTTGGTTAATCACAAAACCTGTAGTTGCAAAAATATATTCAGCAGAGATTATTTCAGTACTACTAAGAAGCTACTTTCGAAAATATTTTCAACTTGGGTGATAGTTTTGGTAGTCCTGAAAAGGAGCTATTAATAGAAATCCAAGCTAACTACCAGTAACTAGTACCAGACTAGTACTAGTTTATTTGAATAATTGGTCCTTGGGTTGGTGTCAGCAACCCTCTCCCCAAATCCAGATCAGCTTGAAGTAGCTATTTCCTATGCGGTAATAGGCTAGGTTCCATCACTGAATCATTTTACTGGAAATAAACTTTTGTTCACTTACTTGCATCCTGTTTGCTTTTGCAGTGTTGTCATGACTGGATCTTACAATAATTTCTTCAGAATGTTTGACAGGAACACAAAGCGAGACATAACCCTAGAAGCATCACGGGAAAACAACAAACCTCGCACAGTTCTGAAACCACGAAAAGTCTGTGCAAGTGGCAAGCGAAAGAAAGATGAAATAAGTGTTGACAGCTTAGACTTCAACAAGAAAATCCTTCATACAGCCTGGCACCCCAAGGAAAATATCATTGCTGTAGCTACTACAAACAATCTGTATATATTTCAAGACAAAGTGAATTAGGGTTGGCATTCCCAGCAGAAGAGCCCACTTCCTGCTTAGTTGAGATAGTTGAATCTAGCATTCGTACCTAAAAAAGAGAGCGGTCCATTGTGGCGCCCCTTTCCAGTGTTTGACAATGTGCCATTCGACAACACATTTTTTATAGCTACATGGAGAAATCTCTGTGGATTCATCACTGTGGTGTTCTCCATGTCTGCTAGCCATGTAGGTAAGGGTAGGGCACTTTTAATTTAAATGACTTCTTGCACCATCTTGCCTAATGGACTAGATTGGACTGTATCAACATTGATTTACTCCACTTTTTATGCCTTCCATTGTGATGACGTCAAACACAGTGAAAGCCTTCAGTCATGCTTATGGGATTTAATTGTGTATCCTCATTACTGTATCATTTGTGGGGTACACCCCTCCCCTTTTTTAAATTAAATACAGCTCATTCTTACTGTGGCTTGTAGCATTCCTCCTCTTCTGGCCTCCTGGACTCTTCCCCTTCATCTCTTTTACCCTTGCCCCCTCCACCCAGTCTTGGTGGTGGTATATTAAAAAAAGAAAGAACGAAAGCACACAATATGAGTCAGTTTGGGGTCAGTGGTAAAGGGGGTATATGTTGCGAACAAATGTTTTAATAACAGTTGGCTGTAATCACTCCTTGCCGTGTCTGGCACCGAAAATAAGGAAAAAAATACTACTACTGAATAAAAGTGACAAAGAATGGAGAATCTGGTTTTCTTTTTTCTTTTTAATCTACCTCTTTAAGCCAGTATTTTGTGTCATTACTTTTGGGCGCAGTGAAATGAAATGAGTTTCCATTGTTTAATTGGTATTTTTGTTAATGATCTTTAACAAGTGTTCTTTTACATGGAGAAGGAGAGGTCTTGGTTCTGTATGAACAAGTTATGAATATATATTGGTATTACTAAGGATTTCACAATCTACAAATTGCTAGAGTTTTTTTTTGTTTACTGTGGTTATGAATATTGGATACATTGTATCTACACTTAACTCCTCTGTTAATGAAATTGTTGTAAATGGGAACCAAATTTGTAGAAATTCATTTTTAAAGTCTTTTTACAGTCTTAATTTCAGTTTTGCCTTACTAAAGTCAAACACTTAAAAAACTTTTTTAACAGGTTAAAAACCTTTTTTTGTCATTCAATCATAAAACATAAAACTATTCTCAAGTGATTTACAGAGAAAATTGACACTGCACTATTTTTTTTGTACTGCTATCAAATCTGAATGAAATGTACTTTGCCATAGATGTTTTTCCTCTATTTTTAGTTTTCCAAAGTATTACTATTAAAGACAAACTTTAAAGGTATAGTGTTAAAAAAGTGCTTAATGGACTCCCAAGAGCTGCCTCAAATAAAAATTTAGTAATCTGTATATGATTACATTTCCCTATCCAAAGATGAAGAGTACTCCTATTTTTAATAGGTAGAATGTACCTTTGTCAGTCTTGCAGAAGCTTTAATGGAGAAACAAATGGACTTTATTTTTAAAAATAAAAATCAAGTAGGCATTTATATTATTAGAGAATGGTTAGTGTGTTTTGGCTGAGCAGTAATGGACAACCTTGAATTTTTGAGGACTCTTGAGTGCTTCGACTATGTCCACTACCTACTGTTCTATTCTCATCAATGAAAAATGATTAGACAATTCCCTCTACACTTAACACAAATATTATGTTCTTGTAAGTTAACATTTTTAGCACACAGGAAAAATCTTATGTAATAAAATTACTGTATCTTTTGGACTTAACAAATTTGAATTTGTATTTAAACACATATGTCTGATAATTCATAAAGTAATGGCACTTTTGCTAACTTATTTGGGGGGTCTTGGGTGCATTCTTAATTTGTGTTATTTATTCTTCACACTTGAAGTGGGATATCCTCCTGCCACAGTATCAAACACTGATACTTGTTTCCTATCAGGCATTCCAGATCTTTTTGGAAGATTGTTTCCCTAAAGTTCGGGTGTAGGTCTTGAGGTAATATCACCAAACAGCTCTTGGAAATTCTCTTTTGAGTCAGCAGTAGCTATGATGATTCTCACCCATGACACTAAGAGTTAGTTTTTTATGTTTAAGAGAAACATTGCTAAAGTTAAAATGCCTCTATAAAAGAATGCTATTATAAATTGTAATGATATTCTCAATTACCAGTTTTTAATTTATTTGATGTAGCAGACTCTAAGCCCAGCCACTCATCTCATATGGTCATGGTTAATCTTTTTATTAATAAAAATTTTGCTTAGAATAAACTTGTCAAATTGCTTGTATTCTCCTATTTTCTTGACACCTCCATATCCTATCCCTTTATCTAAAACTTTTTTCCTCTTAAATTAGAGTAGGAAAAAAACTCTTATTCTGTTAATTTCCTTTGATCTTTATTTAGTGGCTGGGCAATAGTTATTTAATGAATCTCTGTATGTAAACAAAAGTTTATAGAACAACTACTGGATATTAAATTTTCTTCTGTGAAGCCTAGTCTTTTGGAATAAATACTACATTCGTGTACTTTTTTTCCTTTCAAATTGTGAGGATTTTTTTTTTTTTTCCAAGTGAGGATCTTTTCAAATCTTCAGTGTGAGGATTCTGGTTACAGATATTCCTAGAGAAAATAAATACAAAAACACATTCTTGTGTGTAACAGGATTTATTTCAAGTAATAGGTTTTTAGTCTTGGAAATTTTATATGTGAAACCTGAACACTACTGACAGTCTTTTTAGTGGAATCATTACCTTCTTAGGGAACCCTGCTTCTGCATCCTTTTTTTTTTTTTTTAAAGATCACATATACATTCAAGTGGAGATAGTACTGTAGACTTCTGAAAGAACAAAACCAAAAGGCGAATGCTAGGTAATTGAGAACTAAAATCTATTTAGTATTTGAGAGCACTACTCTATGGGGTATCTTCTTTATTCAGTTGTTCAATAACCGAAGCTGTGGTGGGGGGTGGTGTGGTGTGTGTGTGTTACTGTGGCTAAAAAGTTCTTTTACACACCTCTTAACCCAAAACCTTTGAACCTGACCCTGCTTCATTTTGTAAAAATGCTTATGAGGCCAAAACATTGTAACTGTAGTATTAAATGATGAGTGAAATTAAAGGTCTCGGGATGTTCTCAACTGCTGAAGATATTTTTTTAGCCATAATGTAATAAGATAAATTTTTTGTCTCCCTGACATTTTATTGTATAATGGTATTAGCGCTATGACTTACCTCTGTGTAAGCATTAAGAAGTGGCCACTTTAAAAAGACAACTGCCCACCTTATGGGTTTAAAGTTAATACATGTGAAAAGTTCCTCTTTAGCACAGAACTTATCATAATGAGTGTACTACAAAGATTCCTCCAAAAGGAGAAACCTGGCAAAGAAACTGGCATGGGGGGAAGCTAGTAGTTTTTTTCTTTTAATATTCTAGCTACAATTTCTGCTCTGTGAACAGCAATAAGTTATTTGAGGGCTTCCCACTAGAGGGTAATGTTTAAGTCCTAAACAGGTATTTTAAAGAATTCATCAGCAGAATTCTATTCCCATACTGTAAGAGCTTCATTAACTAAAAACTAAGTGGGGAGTCAAGTGAAGGGAAAGTCCAAAGGTTATGTAAGTCCAGATAAGACCAGTATTCAACATGAATACTAGGAGTACTCAGTTGAGGGCTCAGTGATAGAGGGGAATCCCACATGTCAGTTAACAGTGTGTGTCATGGTCTTACTGGGGAAGCAAAGTTTTGAGCTGTCAATCATAGCCTATGCAATCTGCCAACCCCTTTGCAAAATCCCATCCTTACGTGCCATGCTCGCTTTCTCCTTTACAAGGAGCCTGGGAATTAAATGTTGGCTTATGTCAAACTGAATGTGGAGTTAACTCTGGGACACCATTTCATTTTACAAAGTAACTTCTATCTATATCCTGAGAATACATGTTTTTCAGGAATTACAAAAAAGGAAAAATACCCCACCAGCAATCTCATCATGCAGAGAAAACATATTTGTCTTTACTTTTTCATAGAAAATGGGATCCTATATACAGCTTTATGTCCTGTTTCTCTACTTAATGTGTCTTGAGCAGTTTCCCAGATCAGAGGACTCTAATCAAGAGTTCCTTGTCTGGATAGCCTCATATTGGTGCATCAGTTACTTATTTCATCAGTCTGTTGTAAAGGTGGATTTTTTTTTTTCGTTTTTGCAAATTGAAGTACCTGAGTATAGGGTGGTTTTTTTTTTTTAAGGATACATTCCTAGAAATACAGTTGTATTAAAGGATATGGATATATTTAAGATTTGACAGATCTTGTCAGATTTCCTTCCAAAACTGAAGCTCCACCAAGTATACAGGATTACCCAAATCATCACACTCTCTAATGGACAAAAAAATTAAAAAATCCCATGTCTTAGCTTTATTAAATTGAAAAAGTCAAAAGTGGTAACTAATTTTTTTTTTTTCAATTTCTAGCCAGATACTAATTTCCTTAACCTTGATACAAGATGTGCTCTGTAAATACCTTCTTCCAGTCTGAGCTTCTCTTTTCTTCATACTCTTGATAGAGCTCTTGGAAGAGCAGCAGTTCCTAATTTTCATAATGTCCACTTGAGCAATTTTTTCTTTTCTTTTTTTTTTTTTTAAAGATTTTATTTATTTATTTGACAGAAATCACAAGTAGATGGAGAGGCAGGCAGAGAGAGAGAGGGAAGCAGGCTCCCTACTGAGCAGAGAGCCCGATGTGGGGCTCGATCCTAGGACCCTGGGATCATGACCCGAGCCGAAGGTAGCGGCTTAACCCACTGAGCCACCCAGGCGCCCCTTGAGCAATTTTTTCTTTAATGGATTATGCTTTTGGCGTCCTAAGAAAACTTAGAAAAAAAAGAAACCTTAAGGTGACAAAAGGTTTTTTATTTTTAGGACTTCACTAGTTTCTACTTCTTAAATTTAGGTCTGGGATCCATTTAAGTTACTTTTTACATATGGTACATATAAACATAACATATACAACACAGATGGGGTGAAGTTTGTTTTTTTGTACCTTTGTTGAAAATCAGTTGGCACCATGTTAGTCTATTTTTAAAAAGTGTTCTAGTAGTTTATATGTCTGTGCTTTCACCCATACTACATTGCCTTGGTTGCTGTAGCTTTCCATAAGCCAGTAAATCAACGTGTTGGGTTTTTTTTCCCCAAAAACATTTTGTGATTTTGGTTCCTTTACCTTTCCGTTTTTAGTGTCAGCCTCTTGATGAGAACAAAAACAAACACCCTCTTGAGTTTTGATGATAATTGCCCTTAATGCATAGACCAGGGAAAGCGGACATCTTATTTGTCCTCCAATCCGTGAAGGAAGCATATTTTTTTGTTTTATGTGAGTCATAGATTTCTTTTATCAGTATTTCTAGTTTTTAGCATACAGATATTGCACATACGTTGTTACTAGTTTACTGTGTGTATATGTACAAAATTTTCAATTTCTAATTGTTCATTGTACAATTGTTTTTTGTACATTGATCTTGTATCCTGATACCAAATCCACTTACGTAGATTTTTAGAAGTTTTCTATTCATTCGTGTTGTCTGCAGCTTATTTGTAATAAATGTTTTCTTTCTTTACAATCTTCCTAATTTTTCTTTCTAATGCCTTATATTTCTTTTCCTTGTCCTGTTGCACTGGTTTGACCTTCTAGGTGATGGTGAAAGCAGTGGTGAGGTTAGACACATCCTTGCCTTGTCATCAGTCCTGGGAAGCAAGCATTCAGTCTTCATTAAGGAGGTTATTTGTAGGACTTTTGTAAATGGCCTTTTTCAGACTGAGGAAATTCCCTTTTATTCCTCGTTTTCTGAGACTTGTCAATCATGAATGGATGTTGGGTTTCATCTTTTTTTTTGAAACCACCATGTCTTTTTTTCCCTTCATAATGTTGGTGTGTGAATCACATTCATTTTCCTTTGTAGGACCAGCCTTGAGTTTCCAGAATATTGCTTAAATTCCTTTGCTAGTATTTTGTTGAGTATATTTGCATCAATGTCCATAAGGTATGTTGATCTGTAGTTTTCCTTACCTTTTAATTTCATTGTCTCGTCAGTGTAATGTTGCCTTCACGAGTTATGGAAGAATGTGGGTAAATTTCATATAATTTCTTCCCTAAAGGTTGGATAGTATTCACCAATGATGCCATTTGGGCCTCTTTATTGGAAGATTTTTATCTGAATTCAGTTCTTTAAATAGAATTATGTAGACTAGGGTTGCCTGGGTGGCTCAGTTGGTTAAGCAACTGCCTTCGGCTCAGGTCATGATCCTTGAGTCCCGGAATCGAGTCCCTGCTCAGGTTCCCTGCTCAGCAGGGAGTCTGCTTCCCCCCGCCAAGCTCTCTCTTTTCATGCTCTCTCTCTCATTCTCTCTCTCTCTCAAATAAATAAATAAAATCTTTAAATCCTTTCTAAAAAAAAAAAAAAAGAATTATGCAGACTATTTCTTGAGTTTTGGCAGTTTGACTTTCAAGGAAATTGTCCATTCCATCTAAGTTACCAAACTTAGGAGTATAGTTATTCATAACATTCTGTTTTATCTTTCTGTGGTCAAGCCTACTAAACAAAATATGTAGACTGTGTTTTTTCTTATTCTCTTTTCCTCCTCCTCCCCCTTCTCCTTCTGCCTCTCCCTCCCCTTCTTCTTCTTTGTATTCCAACCACAGTGTTAATTTCATTTATGGTTAGAAAATGAGAAAAAGTTCTTTAATCATTTTTTACACTTAATGCTTTTTTATTATGAATCATTTTATTTCTTTATTGCACTTTCATTTCTATTAATAACGACATATGAGAGCTGTTAATTTCACTATATTTTAAATTTAACCATTAACTAGAACATTTAGTAGTTCTACTCTGTATGCCAATTGATTCTTTGGTGTTTTATGTAATTATGTTGTCTACACATAATTTCATTTATTTTCCAATATTGAATTTCTTATTTTCAAATCTCTGACTTTTCTGCTTTAATTGCAGTAACTCCCGAAGTAATGCTAAATACAAAACAGACGTGAACTTGTTTGTTTTATTTATGACTGCAGGGGAATACCTTTGGTGTTTGTTGTTAAAGTATAACATGGGCTGTTGATTGAGATACTACTCTTCATCACATTAAGAAGAAAAATCTTCCTGGTCCTATTTTCACTAAAGATTTTTTTTTCTTTTTATCAAATGTAATAATATCAAATGCTGTGGCTGTCTATTGAGTTTCTTTTGTTCCCTTTGAAACTACTAAATTGATGGATAATATTTTTGGAATTTACTTCTGTATACTAAATGACGTTTTTATGTGTAGTTGTTGTCAGGATTGGGCTAGCTTCATAAAATTAAATGAGATGGTCTCATCTCTCTCAATGCTTTAGCATGGTTTTGCTTCTTTTAATCAGGTGTACTCTTGGTAATTCCAGCAGAGTGGGGATAGGGTGGCAAGAGGTAAGGGGATTTTATTTCTGTGGCGATTACTTTCTTCTCTAAAAGTTCCTTCTATTTTAATTCTGAATTCCATCAAGGTTATAATAGGTAAAATAATTATAAGTAAAGAATCCAAACTACCAAATAATATGTCCTATTAGCATAATATTGACCTATACATCAATAAAGTACTTTATTGCTTAAAGGGCCCTCATACCCCATTAGGCCAAGCTCCTCAGTTGAAAAATGGCAAAACATAAAATTGTTCCTTCAAGAGTCCTATAGCTGTGAGTCACTCTACAAAGAGAGCTGTAACATATGTCCCTCCTGGGAATTGAAATGTACTATTGCTTTATTATTCTCTGAATCACCCAGCAAAGTCAGCAAAATGAAGCACCATAATTTGAACTTTTACTGGTTACATTTTGTTTCTTCCCAGTAACTTTGAAAATGTTAATCCGTTGGCCCAAATCTAGATCAAAGCCTTGCTGACCAGCAGTTTACTCAGTGACGCCTGAAAGGATCCACTGATCAGATTATACAGTTGTTATCTTAAATAGCAAAGAACAGGTGGTTAGGATGTGATGGAATGCCACACTAGGAACACTGCTAGTCTAAGAAAATATTGTTATAAAGTTCATTCTCTCCTCTTACCCTTGCTTCATTCTCCCTGCTGGTGGCCAAGTGCTGACGTATCTTGTGGAAGAGGTTATTCCACTACATCTAGTTATTTCTCTTTCTTCTGTAACTACTGGAGTTTGCACCTTTCCTGTTTTGCAATTAGGACAAAATTATTTGTAATTGCATATGATATTAAGGATTCAACACTCAATAATAATAAAATAATTTGCCGAGTGTATCATGGTTTATGTAGTCCTCTTCTAAACTCTCATTTGATCCCAGCCGCATTTCTGAGATGGTGAAAGAGTGTTACTCTCCCCACTTGACCCTTGAAATCAGGGCTCTGAGGATGGGATTTGTGCAGAATCTCCACCACTTGGTAAGCTTTGGCTCAAACCCAGTTTTTCTTACTCCCATTCCCACGTGTCCTTTGGTATAATATTAAACACACTGCCTCTTTGTTATCAAAGGCACTTTTTATTTTTAATTTTGTTTCCATTTTATAATGATGATGATTTCACTGTACTAAAGATTTTACATAAAGTAACACATAATTTTCATAAAAGTTACTTGCCTAGAGAGCCATACAACGAATAAATAGTAGAGTAAGGTTTAAACCTAGTTGGGCCATCTCCAAAGCCCACAGTCTTTTTTTTTTTTTTTTTTTTTTTTTAAAGATTTACTTACTTATTTTAGAGCGAGCAAGAGAGAGAATGAGCAGGAAGGCCAGAGTGAGAAGCTCAAGGCTCTGCGCGGGGCTCAGTCCCATAACCTCAGCCAAACCAAGAGTCCAATGTTCAACAACTGGGCTACCCAGACACCTCTCCAGAACCCAGAGTCTTAATCGCGGCGTTAGGCTGCCAGAAAAAAAAATAATAATAAGGTTCATCCATAATGCGACCTCTCAGAGGGCATTCGTTTTGCTTTCATGTGTTAAACAAAAAAAAAAAATGGAGCTCTACTCATTGTGGCCCACATTTTGTCACTACTGAGACATTTTCATTTTTTTTTAAAGATTTTATTTATTTATTTGACAGACAGAGATCACAAGTAGGCAGAGAGGCAGGCAGAGAGAGAGGAGGAAGCAGGCTCCCTGCTGAGCAGAGAGCCCGATGCGGGACTTGATCCCAGGACCCTGAGATCATGACCTGAGCCGAAGGCAGCGGTTTAACCCACCGAGCCAACCCAGGTTCCCAACATTTTCATTTTTAATTGCTGCATTACAAAGCTATACCATGGTGTAGTAAGTTGACTTCCTGTTGGCCACATCTAGATTTTTTTCTAGGTTTTTTGTTGTCGCAAGTAATTCTGCAATAGCTATCCATGTACACACAGCTACTACTCTTTGCTTATTCTGTTAGACCAATTTCTTGAAAATGAAAGTTCTAGATCAAGCAGCTGTATTTTAAATCTGGACACAGTGTTTTAACTGTCTACCAGAAAGGTTGTAGACAGAGCTTTATTAGGAAGTAAAATAAGCAGAAAGAATGAATGAATAAGAAGCTTAAGGTTCTAATTTAGATATCAATATGACAGGTGCCAAAGAAGTGGATCAAAATGTCCATTTCCTTACTGATTTATATTACATTTGACCCTTATTTTTCCAAGGGCAATAAAATTGCAAGGTTTTAGAACTGGGTGAAATTCCAGATATCAAGGTAAAACATTATCTGCACAATATAATTGTGACTCTCTCGACAGGAAATTTGAAAGAGATCATTCCTTGGATTAACACACAGGCAGCCAGCAGGTTGCTTGTTTTTTTGTTTTTTGTTTTTTGTTTTTTTTGGGTTTTTTTTGAGCATTTGAAAGGAAACATTCTTTCCTACAAGTGAAGTACTAAATCATTGAACCTCAGTGACTGAACTTTGCATAATACTCTAAGTAGAAAGTAGGAACTCTGATAATGAGAGAGCCTGAAGGAGTGTGCATGGCAGTGCAGATGATGTAGGAGAACCCAAATGGGTCCAGGTGGAATCTCTATAAATCTGGGTAAAGAAGAACGTGGCTGACCCAGAGCCATTTTTCTAGACAGTGCCTTGGAGCCTGAGAAACTAGACTACAATTACACTACAGTAGTCACTTCTCCCATATTTGTGTTAAAATGCAAAGGGATCGTAGTAGCTGTGAGTCTGTGCTTTGGAGTCAAATGGTTCTGGATTCAAGTCCTAGCTCTACTAGTGCTGTCTTGTGGATGGTACTTTGCAAGTGTGTCACTTTTCCTATTCATAGAATAGTAGTAATACCCAACTCATGAGACTGTTGAGAGAATTAAATAGGACACTAACCCTATGAAGTCCTTACCAAGTCTAGTGAATATGAAAGGCACAGTAACGTTGGATTGTACATGTTTGTACATGTTTGACCCCTCCTCTTCCTGACTCTCGTCTAACTGGTTTTGAATAAAGGCAGTGGGGGAAGTAAAATGTAATGTTGTGGTACATACAAATTCTTTAGCATCCAGACCCAGTTTAACATGTAAAACACAGATTTCCCCTCATGATAACATACTTTACAGACTAATGCTCAGGCCTTCCTCCAAAGTGGAGCTGGCCAGACTATGTGTTTTGCCCCTCACTAGGATTGCAATTGCATGTGGCTTACATCCTTATAATAAACCTGGGAATGGGACCTTTACCAGGTCAGTGGGGAGCAATTCAGGCTTTACTCAGTAATTCAGTTTGCCTTTACTGAAACCTGCTTCACTACACCAAGGAAATCCTGCTATAGTTTACAGACCCCCAACCAATATAGGTCATTGTCTCCAGCTCCACAACCCTTCCCTTGGGCTCTCTGTTCCCATCCAAGGGCACACCAAGGTTCTATTATCACTATGTCCTAGTTCAGATGTCTATTCCTTAGATAGTTTTCTTCAGACTAAGGCCTAGTCTAATTCCCTTCAGTGAACCTCAATCACCAACCTCCTGGCCTGCAATTTTCTTCCTATCCAAAATTGTGTCAGTCATTCACTTAATACTTACCTGTCTCACTAATGAGACAGGAAGCTACAAAGACAGCTGTCTGACTCCTTAACTGTAGTAACCTGGACCCTAAAACATGTCTGGCACCTAATAAACAGAATTGCTTATTGGTTGACTTAATGAATACATTCTGGCTTTATTATTATTTGCCCTCCATAAACTTGCCCAAGCTACCCCATGGATGTATGGTTTTTTTTTTCTTTTTTAAGATTTTATTTATTTGAGAGAAAGAACGAGCACAAGCAGGGTGAGGGGCAGAGGGAGAAGCAGGTTCTCCACTGAGCAGGGAGCCGAACATGGGACTGGATCCCAGGACTCCAGGACCTGAGCCAAACGCAGACACTCAACTGACTGAGCCACTCTGGATGTAGGTTTTAGATTTCTCATTGGTCAAGTAATGCTAATAATGAGGCTCAATTGAGGTGAATATATGTAAGTGCCTAGCATAGGCCATGGCTCTAAACAGTAGCTCATATGATGTTGGCCCTTTTAATGATGAGGTGGTATTTTGTAATGTATTTATTGAGGGAAATTTTCTGGGTGTAGATTCTAGGTTGACTTTTATACCCTCAACACTTTAAAGAGATTCCAGTATTTTCTGCTTTCCATGGTTTCCCGTGAGAAGTCTGTTACATCTTATCTTTGTCTCTCTCTAAGGTAAGTGTTGCTTTTTGCTGCTGTTTTTGAGATTTTTCTCTTTATCACTTTTTAAAAAAGATTTTATTTATTTTTTTGAGAAAGAGAGTGAGCGAGAGAGACAGCACAAGCCGGGGGAGAGTAGAGGGAGAGGGAGAAGCAGAAGCAGACTCCCTGCTGATCAGGGAACCCAATACAAGGCTTGATACTAGGACCCCAGGACCATGACCTGAGATGAAGATAGGAGTGTAACTGACTGAGCCATCTAGGCGCCCTTCTTTATCACTTTTTTTTTTTTTAATTTGCCGTGGGATTATGATGTGCTTTGATATGATTTTCTTCATGTTTTTTCTGCTTTGGGTTTGTTGAGTATTTTGTAAGCATGGGACCATAGTTTATATCAGTTTGGGAAATTTTTCTTCAAAGAAATTATTTCTTTACTGGTTTTCTTTCTCTTTCCCTCTGCTCTCCTTCTAGGACTCCAGTTATATGTATGTCAGATTTTTTGATAATATCCCTTAGGTCACTGTTCATTTTCTTTCCCCTCCTTATTCTCTGGCTTTAAAAAAATGGGTTCTATTGGTTTCTTCATTTACAAGTCTTTTCTTCTGCAATATACAATTGTCCTTAATACCTATCCAGTGAATTTGTTATTTCAGATATTTTATTTTTCATCTCTAAGGGTTCTATTGGTCTTAAAAAAATCTTTCATTTTTTCCCTTAGTATGTTAATGGTGTTCCTTAAAATCTTTGAGTATATTTACACTAACTATTTTGACATCTTTGTCTACTTATTCCATCATCTTTGTCATTTGTAGGTCTATTCTATTGATCGATTTTCCTCCTAGTTACGGCTCACATTTTTTCTACTTCTTGGCATATCTAGTACTTTTTGTATTAGTTTCTGAACATTTTGAATCATAGTTGAACATACAGATTTTGTTTTATTCTCTTAAAGAGTTTTGGGAATTGTTACGGCAAGCAGTTATTTGCAGTTCAATTTCATCTCCTCAAGACTCATCTTTGTTAAGGTGCATGAGGTCTGCCGTAGAACTTCACTGTCCATTATGGTAGCCTCTAGACACATTTGACTAAGTTTCAATATAAATTATTTAAATGAGTTAAAATTAAGTAAAATGAAAAATTCCATTCCATAGCCCTAGTGGACACATTTCAAATATTCAACAGTCACATACAACTAGTAGCAACTGTACTGGACATCGCTGGCCTAGAATATTTTTATTCTAGAGATAATTAAGACATACTCCTAGTAGTAGATAAATGACCTACTCCTTTTTTTTTTTTTTTTTTTAAGATTGTATTTATTTATTTGACAGACAGGAGAGAGGGAACACAAGCAGGGGGAGGGGCAGAGGGAGAAGCAGGCTCCCCACTGAGCAAGGAGGCTGACACCAGGCTTGATCCCAGGACCCTAGGATTATGACCTGAGCTGAAGGCAAACCTTTAACCACTGAGCGACCCAGGAGCCCCTAGACCTACTCCTAAGGCATGAACATTCTGGGGTCTTTACTGAGTGTTCAATGAGAACTTTACAGTTTGTCTTATCAGAACCTAAATATATCTTATTCCCAAGTAATGTACATTGCTGGAAATTCTTCAGCTTACAATTTCCCATGCCTTCTTTGCTTACAGAATTTCACTCTATGCTTGCATAGCTTAGTATTAGGCAAAGAATAAAAGGGATTTCTTTTTCATGCATTGGTCCTTTCTCTCCAGAACTCTGCCCAACTCTGCCACCCTCTTATCTCCCTGGACTCAGATCTCTCTCTCAATATCATCTTCATCTCACCATGTCTTCCTTGTTCTGCTTTTGATTCTCTTTTTTGCTGTGGTTCTCCCTTCAAGTAGGAAGCCATGATAATCATTAGGGCTTCCTTGTTTCCTTTCTCTCATGTATCAAAGTCCTATGCAATTGTGCAATAGGTAGGACTTTATGAAATGTCTGTATATTTGAACAAGTTTATTAATTTATATTATCAGAAGATAAATCTAGTACCTATTATTCTATAATAGCTATAAGTGGAAGTCCTTGATTCATAAAAACTTTAAAAATTTTATTTCCTGTCCTAGTGAGTATTCCAAGATGTAATAGACTTAATTTATTAATTAGATAAGCCAAATTAACTCATGTTTCTTCCACCATTGCATGGAATGATGAAATTATACACTGTAATATAATTTTCATAACATATCCTGCTTAAAGAGTTCTATCCATGTTCTCACTTACTTTGTCTAGAAATTTTTTATGCACTTCTTCAATGATGCATTTTTTACTTGTTTCTCCCATTTTTACACAACTTTTGCTGTATATTTCTTTTATATTTATATACTTAAATATAAAGTCTTACTCAAAAAAATCAACATGGCTGACCACATATTTTAGTGGAAATTCTGAACAATAACAGTAAAATTTGTAATATGTTAACACGGGAATGTAAAGGAAAAGATATACAGTCAGATGTATTAGTTCAAAATTTCAAATTCATTCATTTCTTATTTCTTTTTTTTTTAAAGATTTATTTATTTATTTGACAGAGATCACAAGTAGGCAGAGAGGCAGGCAGAGAGAGGAGGAAGCAGGCTTCCCGCTGAGCAGAGAGCCCGATGTGGAGCTCGATCTCAGGACCCTGGGACCATGACCTGAGCTGAAGGCAGAGGCTTTAACCCACTGAGACACCCAGGCGCCCCTATTTCTTATTTCAATGTATCTCTTTGATCTTTTCCTTTTTAAATAAATTGTATTAAAGCATGATGTATAATAAATTCATTTTCTATTGCTTCCAAGTAAATCACCACAAACTGAGAGGTTTAAAACAACACAAACTTATTTATCTCACAGTTCTGCAGGTCAGAAATACATGTGGTCTTGGCTAATTTTTCTGTTCCAAATCTTGCAAGGATGAAATCACTATGTTCACTGGCTGGAGTCCTATCAGGAGGTTCTAGGAAGAATCCACTTTGAAATACATTCAGATTTCTGAAAGAATTCTCGTCCTTGTAGATTAAGATGGTGGTCACCATTGCTTGTGCAACTTGGGCCTTTCCTAGCTCCTAGAGGACTAGCCCTATATGGGTCCTGATATCTTAGAATCAAAACCAGCAAGTTGAATCCTTTTCATGTTTGTAATCTCTCTAACTTCCTTTTTTGATTCATCCATTTTTAGGGAGATAGTTCTCTACTTTTAAGTGCTCATGTGATTGGTCTAAGCCCACCCAGCTAGTCCAGGATAATATCCCTCTTTGTGAGTCTATAACCTTAATTGCATCCAAAGTCCCTTTTCCCATCTAATGTAACACATGCACAGGTTCTAGTGATTAGGACCTGGATATCTTGGGGTAAGGGGCAGCTATTCCACCTATAATGTAAAATATTCAGAAGAAAAGAAGTAAAATATTTAGGAAAAAAGAGGAAAATGATCAAAAATGATATTAAAGACAGGAAAATGAGTTCTATCATATAACTCATTTTTGTATCTGGGAAAAAATAATGGCATAAATACACTCCATGATTCAAGAAAAATTTCCAGAAACAAGACCCAAGACTTAAAAAACAAACAAACAAACAAACAAACATACAGGGACACTGCAGGACACCTAGGTGACTCAGTCATTATTAAGCATCTGCCTTCAGCTCAGGTCATGATCTCAGGGTCCTGGGATCAAGCCCTGTGTCAGGCTCCCTGCTCAGCAGGAAGCCTGCTTTTCCCTCTCCCACTCCTCCTGCTGTGTTCCCTCTGTTGCTGTGTCTCTCTCTGTCAAATAAATAAATAAAATAATTTAAAAAAAGACATACAGATATCTGGGAAAACCTGATACAGACCAATCCATATCCACAAAATGGATAAAGCTAATGGATGTCAAAAATGAAGAAAAAAATTCATGAGTCTCCAGTTAAAAATATTAAAGGAAATTATAAATTATAAAATTATAAAATATATAAATTATAATTTATATAAATATAAATTTATATAAATAAATTATAGAAAATATATGATTATTATAATTGTATATGATATATAAATAATATATAAAATATAAAAATCATATAAATATAATATATATAAATATATATAAAATATATATTTATATATATTTATATATATTTATATATTTTATATATATTTTATATATTTATATATATTATATATTATTTATATAAAATATATTTAATATATATATTTTTATATAATTTATATATATATAATTATAATTTAAAATTATAAATCAAGCTGACCTCACATTTCCCCCAATCAATACTGAATGCCAGAAGACAGTGGAGTAACTCTGACAAAAATCTTTAAATAAAGTATAACCCAATTATACTATAACACTCAGTGTTCAGTTAAGAAAAAGAATGTATTGCGGATGTTTTGAAGAAATATCATAGATTGTAGAGAAAATTTAATTCAAGATATTGATTATACAAATAGTTATATATAGACTAGTTACTTCAAGAAGCCACTACCAGCTCTGAAGCTGAAGAACCAAAGTGTGAAATTCAAAGCCCACAGTGTTTTCTGTAATGATGGGGCAGTTCTTGGAACTGCCAACACTACCTTATATGCAGGAATGCTTATTCCTTCTAATGCTGCAGAAGATCATGAGTCCAAAGTGCCTGCTGTTCCCAGACTGAGAGCCCACAGATTCTATGCTGTCAAGACTGTATTTGTGTGGCTGCTACTGTGGGAAGCATGATGTCTGAGCAGGAGACCAGTGGCCAAGGTTTACCTGCCTTTACTAGTGCTACCACTGCCAGACATGCTTACTAAAAGCACAATAAATAAATGCTTCTACCACATAACAAATGTCGGTGAGAATGTGGAGAAAGAGAAACCCTAATGCACTGTTATTGGGAATGCAAATTGGAGCAATTGCTCTGGAAAACAGTATGGAAGTTCCTCAAAAAATTAAAAATAGAACTACTACATGATCCAGTAATTCCACTACTGGGTATTTACCCAAAGACAATGAAAACACTAGTCTGAAAAGATAAATACACCTTGTGTTTATTGCACCATTGTTTATAGACACCTGTAAATCTGTGTTTTATATGTTAAAAAAATTAGAGACATGGAAGACAGAAAACATATTCAGGTCATACTTCTAGAGATTAAAAACTATGATATCTAACATGAAAAACACACTAGATGAGTTAATGGTAGATTAAATATTGCATAAGAAAAGGTTAATGAACCTGAAGCAATTCCAATAGAAACTATTCTAAATGAAACATAAAAGGGAAAAAATAAGGAAAAGAGCATCAGTGATCTATAAGAAACATTAAACAACTGAGTATATGGATAAATAGCATCCACAAGGAAAGGAGAGAGGAGAAGACCCCCCAAAAATTTTTTTTAAGAAATCATGGCTGAAATTTTTCCAAGTTTGATCAAAATGAGAAACAGAGATCCAAAATGTTAAATAAATCCCAAACATGTGAAACATATCAAACATATGAAACAAAGGAAGTTAAATCTAGATAACACATAGTCAAATGGCTGAAAGCAAGTAATAAAGAGAAAATATTAAAGGCAATGAAGAAAAAACAACAGTATTTTATAGGGGAACAAAGAAAAGGATATCATATTTCTCATTGGAAAAAATGCAAACAAGAAACCACCAGAGCAACATTTTTAAAATACTGGAAGAGGGGAGCCTGGGTGGCTCAGTCAGTTAAACATTGGACTTTTGATTTTGGCTCAGGTCATGATCTCAGGATTTTGAGATCAAGCCTAATATCAGGCTCTGTGCTGATGTGGAGCCTGCTTAAGATTCTCTCTCTCTCCCTCTCTCTTTGCCTTCCCTATGCCCTATGCAGGTGAGGGCAGGCACTCTATCTTCCCTTCTCTCTCTCTATCAAAAATAAACTACTGAAAGGGGGGAAAAAAACTTGTAAACTTTGAATTCTATACCTAGCAAAAATATCTTCCCAAAACTTTGGAAAACAAAGTAAAAACTGTCAGAACCAGAATTTTCAGAACTCTGGATAGTAATAAAAGGAAAGCTGAATTATGAAAAAGGCCACCAAAAAATGGTAGTAAAGATTTGTGGCATTTCTACTTACCCTGGCCCCATGCATCACTCGTTCCAGGGTAGTCCTCATGATGGCAGCCTGTATTACCACTGTGAGACCCTGGGCCTCGGTCTCAGAGAGAGAAGAGTACACCACATTTTCAAAGAACTATGCTGGTCTGTTCTAACTTGTGTGGGGGCTACTGAAAGGTCTTGCTTTTTTCCCCTCTAACTTGGAAGTCATCAGGGCAGAAAAGTGGTTATACAGTTGAAACTTCTTGTAATCCTTGCAAGGCAAATGAACTACTGCTATTGTCTTGGCAAAAGAATACAGCTGAGGCAATCAGTATATGTGCCTAAAGCCTGGAAGGAAAATCTGGGAAGAGGGTTTTTTGTTTTGTTTTTTTGTTTTTGTTTTTTTCAAATTAGAGCATTCAAAGTAATTATGTATACCAAGGAGCCAAGAAAGCTATACATATGCCCAAAGTGGGATGTGTGCTTAGAAAAGACTTGGAAAGACACTAAACTTTCACCCTGGCTGATAAGTATAGGCTCAGCATTGTAAATGGTCTGTTAAATCCCTGAAGGAATGCCCCAAAACAGGCTGAGAGTGTTTTTTCCATTTCTTTCTTTACTTGTCTTGTTCCTTTGGTTACAGGCACTTAAAGAAATCTCTGTCAAAACACCACCTGATCACAAGCTAAAGGGACAGAGCCTTCAGAAATATCACATGAGAAAGAATATGGACTTTACAGAAATAGTTTTTAAAGGCCACTAAAAAACTAAACAGCTACAGTCCACAACTAACAACAAAATAAACCCTAAAATGGGCAAAATCTGATTTCCAGAGTTGCCATATTATATTCAAAATGATCAGTTTTCAACAAAAATTAGGAAGCATATAAAGTAACAAAAAGTATAGCCCATTCATAGAAAAAATCAACAGAAACTGTGTCTGGGGGTGCCTGTGTGGCTCACAGGGTTAAGCCTCTGCCTTCAGCTCAGGTCACGATCTCAGGGTCCTGAGATCGAGCCTTGCATCAGACTCTCTGCTCAGCGGGGAGCCTGCTTCCACCCACCCTCTTCCTGCCTTTCTGCCTACTTGTGATCCCTCTGTGTCAAATAAATAAATAAAATCTTAAAAAAAAAGGGTGTCTGACAAGGCACACATATTGAACTTACTAGATGAGACTTTAAATAAACTATTTAAAATATGCTCAAAAAGCTAAAGGAAACCGGAGAAGAAAAGCTAAAGGGAAACAGGGAAAATAATATCTCAATGAATAGGGAATATCAATAAAGAAACATGAATTGTAAAATGGAACCAAACAAAAAATTCGAGAACTATGAACTACTGGGTGGCTCAGTCATTAAGCATCTGCCTTCAGCTCAGGTCATAATGTCCTGGGATTGAGCCCCGTGTTGGGCTCCCTGCTTTGTGGGAAGCCTGCTTCTCCCTCTCTAACTCCCCCTGTTTGTGTTCCCTCTCTCACTGTTTCTCTCTGCCAAATAAATAAATAAAATCTTCAAAAAAATAAAATTCTGGAACTTCAGAGTATGATAATTGAAATGAAAAAATAAATTAGCAGATTAGAGCAGCACACTTGAAAATCCAGTCTGAGGAGCAGAAAGAAATAACTCCAAACCTGTTTTATAGGTACTAAATAAGAAGCTTGGAAGTCACCACTCCATCTTATAAAATAAAAAAGTAAAGTAAAGTAAAAAGCGAAACAAACTAAAAAATCAACAATTCTTAGATCCATAAGAGAAGTGAGGACACAGAGCGAAGTACTGCCCCCAAATCTGGAAAGACTGACAGGTAAACACAGAGACTCAGTTGTGCGTATTGGAAACTGAGCTGAAACTTTCCTAAGAACCAGTGCTGGGGGTAGGAAAGCCTAAACATAACTGATGGATTGCTGAAGGCTCAGGGTGGATCATGCTGAGAGTAAAAACTCCAAGGAAACCAAATCGCTGGGAGGTTCTCACACTTGTGAGTTTTATCTCCTAGGCTTCTGCCAGGTTCTCACAGTGAATATTGGAAAAAAATCCACTTGTGCTTATCAGGAAAAGGGGAAAAAGAACCTTTTTAGAATGTGCCTGAACATTCTGTCCTTCTTAAGAAGGTCTACTTTCAGGAGAAACTATTTAACCAGATCCATATATGCTGGGTTTTTTGTTTTATGTTTTGTTTGTTTGTTTTTGTTTTTTTTTCTATCAGAGCCTAATTGGCCTCCAGGAAGGAAATACCCAACCCCAGATAACTCTAGCTTTCCACAGAAAGGCTAGAAAGAAGGGGAGAGGGAAAGGAGCTACTCAAGCTCCTTCTATATTTATATATGGGAGAAGGAAACTACCCAATTTCAGCCCACTTTAGCCATCCTGTCTCACCTGAGGGGAGTGGGGTGAAAAATCAGGTGTGAAATGCACAGTCTAGAAGCATAGGCTCATGAAAAGATTGAGACCTAATCATAGGAGTATAGATCATTTCCCATTGCCTAAACCTTAGCAGTACCTTACTAAAGGCTTATTTACAGCAAATGATTTTACTGAATTCATCATGCTCAGTTATTTAAAAAAAAAAATTACAAGACATACTGAGAAGTAAAAAACACCTCTTTAAAGAGTACTGCAAGCATCAGAACCAGACTCAAATATGGCAAGGATGTTCGAATTTTCAGGCAGGGAATTTAAAACAACTATAATTAACATTCTAAAGGCTCTAATAGATAAATTAGGCAACACACAAGCAATGTAAGCAGAGAGATGGAAATTCTAATAAAAAACGCAAAAAGAAATGCTAGAGACTAAAAACACTAACCAAAATGAAGAATGTTTTTGATGGCTTTATTAATAGACTGGAAAAGCTGAGGGAAAAAAAAATCTCTGAACTTGTGAATATCTTAATAGGAACCTCCCAAACTGCAAAGCCAACAGATAAAAGACTGAAAAAAGCAGAACAATATCCAAGAACTGTGTGACAACTCAAAAGTCATAACACATACAGCTTAAAACAGAAGATGAAAATAGAATGAGAAAGGAAAAGAGAAAGGAAGAGAAGAAATATTTGAAACAATAAGGACTGAGAGTTTACATAAATTAATGTTGAACACCAAAATCTATACCTAAGCATATCATTTTCAAACAAACAAACAAACAAACAAATAAAAACAAAACTGAAAATAAGAGATAAAGAAAAAATCCTGAAGGAAGCTACAGGTGAAAAAAAAAGAAAACAAACACCTTACTTATAGAGGAACAAAGATACATCTAAACACAAGACTTCCCAGAAACCATTCAAAAAAAGGAGAATGATATGAAATATTTAAAAGGTTCAGAGAAAAAAACCCCACCAAACTAGAATTCTGTATCCTGTGAAATTATCCTTCAAGAGTGAAAAGGAAATAAAGACTTTCTCAAACAAAAATTGAGGGAATTTTTTCTCAGTAAACCTACCTTGCAAAAAATGTCTCTTTAGAGAGAAGGAAAATGATAGAAGTCAAAAACTCATATCTACTAAAAGAAAAGAAGAGCACTGGAGAAGGAATAATTGAAGATAAAATAAAAAAGTTATTATTCTTATGTTTAATTGATCTAATAGATATCAGTTTGTTCAAAATAATAGTAAAAGCCACAATGTATATACATGCTAGGTATAAAAGAAATTAATGATAATAATGATATTAGGGAAAACATGGAGGAATTAGCATTATTTAGCTTTATGAGGTGTTCACACTGCACAGTATTATTCCATAGTAGGCTTGAGGGGTGCCTAGGTGGCTCAGTAGGTTAAGTGTCTGCCTTTGGCTCAGATCAGGATCTCAGTGTCCTGGGATTGAGTCCTGCATCACTCTTCCTGCTCAGCAGGGAGCCTGCTTCTCCCTGTCTTACTCCACCTGCTGTGCTCTCTCGCTCTCTCTGTCAAATAAATAAATAAAATCTTTTTTTAAAAAAAAGAAGGAAAATAGGCTTGGATTAGTTGTAAATGTATATTGCAAACTCTAAGGCAATCACTGAATAAAGGGAGAAAAGTATAAATGATACGCAAAAAAAGGAGAGAAAATGGAATTATATAAAATGATTAATTAAAATGACACAGGGCAAATTAGCGATGATGTGGATGGAATTAGAGGATATTATGCTTAGCAAAATGTTAATTGGAGAAAGACAACTATCATATGATCTTCCTGATATGAGAAAGTAGAGACGCAACATGGGGGATTTGGGGGGTAGGAAGGGAGGGAGACAAACCATGAGAGACTCTTAATCTCACAAAATAAACTGAGGGTTGCTAGTGGGAGGGGGGAAGGGAGAGGGTGGTGGGGTTATGGACATTGGGGAGGGTACCTGTACCCCTGGGGCTAATAATACATTATATGTTTACAAAAAAATTTTTAAAAATGACACAAGGCAAAAAAAGATTGGAAGACAAAAATAAGAACAAAGGCAACAAATATAAAAGGTAACAGATATGGCAAATATTAATCCAACTATATCAATAATCACTTTGAATATAAATGGTCTAACTGTGACAATTGTCAGAGTGAATCAGAAAACAAGACCTAGGGGCCCCTGGATGGCTCAGTTGGTTAAGCACCCAAAACTTGATTTCGGCTAAGGTCATGATCTCAAAGTCATGAGCCTGAACCCTGAGTCAGGCTGAGCAGTCAGTGCAGGGTCTGCTTGGGATTCTCTCCCTATGCCCCTTCCCCCACTCCAGAGCACATGTTCTCTCTCTCTCTCAAATAAATAAATAAATAAAATCTAAAAAAAAAAAAAAAAAAGAGATGCAACTATATGTTGTCTACAAAAGAATTATTTTATTTTATGTTAAGAGTTTATTTATTTAACTGACACAGAGAGAGAGATCACAAGTAGGCAGAGAGGCAGGCAGAGAGAGGGGGGGAAGCAGTCTCCCTGCTGAGCAGAGAGCCCGATGCGGGGCCTATCCCAGGACCCTGAGATCATGACCTGAGGTGAAGGCAGAGGATTAACCCACTGAGCCACCCTAGCAACCCAAGAATTTATTTTAAATACAAAAACAGATATAGATTAAAAATAAAGGAATCGAGAAGGAGATAACACGTTAACTCCAAATCAAACAAAGGAGGAATAGCAATATTAATTTCAGAAAGAGAAGACTTCATAAAAAGGAAATTTTTTAGAGATAAAGAGGGGCATTACATAGTATTAAAGGAATCAGTTCTCCAAGAAGACATAACACACCTTAACATATTGCACCAAACAACAGAGCTTCAAGCAACATCAGGCAAAAAAAGAATTGCAAGGAGAAATAGATGTATCCATATTATACTTGGAGACTTTAATACACCTGTATCAGAAATGAACACACCCAGCTCCCAGAAAACCACTGAATACATAGTAGAAATCAGCAATACCACTGATCAACTGGATATAATGCACATCTATAGATTACTTCATCTAACAAGAGAACACACATTCTTCTCAAGTTCCTATGCAACATTCATCAAGATAGACCATTCTAGGCCATAAAACATACTTCAAAAATTAAAAAAATATAGAAATCATATAATGACTTCTTTTGGACCCTAGTGGAATTAAACTAGAATTTAATAACAGAATGAGAGCTGGAAATTCCCAAAATACTCAGAGATCAAACACACTTAAAAAAAAAAAAGATTTTATCTATTTATTTGTCAGCTAGAGAGGGAGACAGACAGAGTGGGCAAGAGTGAACAAGCATGGGGAGCTACAGGCAGAGGGAGAAGCAGACTCCCTGCTGAGCAAGGATCCCAACTCGAAACTTGATCTCAGGGCCCCAGGATCATGACCTGAGCCGAAGGCAGATGCTTAACTGACTGAGCCACACATCCCTAAACAACACATTTTTAAGTGACACAAGGGTCAAAGAGGAAAACTCAAGAGAAATATTAAAATACTTGACTTAAATTAAAATGAAAACACAAATTCTCAAAATCTGTAGGATACAGTGAAAGTAGTGCTTACAGGGAATTTTATAGTATTGAATGTACATATCAGAAAAGAAGAAAGATTAGAAATAATCTAAGATTATACCCTAGGAAATTAGAACAAGAAGAGCAAATTAAATCCAAATTATACCAAATAGAATAAGTAATAAAAATATGAAATCAAAACCAGGAAATAAACTCAATGAAACAAATAGCTGGTTTTTGAAAAAAAACCAATAAAATTGGTAAGACTTTAGACAGGATAATTAAGAAAAAAAAAAAGAAAGGGCACAAATGATTAATATCAGAAATGAAAGAGAGAACATTAATACAGATCTCATGGACATTAAAAGGACAATAAAGGCATCCTATGAACAACTCTCTGCCCACATTTGATAACCTAGATAAAATGGATACATTTCTTGAAAGACACAATCTACCAAACCTCACACAAGAAGAGATAAAGCTATGTCTTTGAAAGAAATTGAATCTAAAATTAATAGCCCTCCAAAAGACAAAGCACCAGGCCAAGAAGTGTTCAGTGATAAACTATATGAAACATTTAGATCATATCAATTTTCTAGACTCTCTTCCAGAAGACAAAAGCAGAGAGAATTCTTTCTAACTCATTTTATAAGCCAGCATACCCTAAAACCAAATACCAAATACCAAAATCTGAAAGCAGACAAAGCTTCATAAGAAAATTGCAAATCATACCTCTTATGAACGTACACAAATTCATTGAGAAGAATCCTCAAAAGAAAATTGTCAAATCATATCCAACAATGCATAAAAAGGGTTACATACCACAAGCAAGTGGGATTTATCCCAGGTATGCAAGTCTATTCACATTAGAAAATCAATGAATGATGCTGGGTCTCTTTAAAGGGGCCACAAAGGAAAGGTTTAGCTTTGCTAACCAAGGTGCAGTTTGGTTTGAGATTTTGCCTGGGATCTAGGTCTTAGCTGTGTGCTTGTTCATCCCCAACATAGCCACTGCACACATCCACAGGTTCACTAATGGGGGCAAGGAAAAAGATTGCCTATTATTCCTATCAGAAGAGTATGATGGAGAGAGATAGGCACATCTCTGGAGTTAATTGTTGCTATGGGTCAAAGGGTTTGGAAAGTATTGATTAAAGAAGAATTTTCCTTTTTTAAAATTTAAATTCAATTAATCAACATATCTGAGGGTTTTGAATGGGCGGGGGGTGGGAATTTGGGGGAGCCAGGTGGAGGGTATTAAGGAGGGCACGTGTTGCATGGAGCACTGGGTGTGGTACAAAAACAATGAATTCTGTTATGCTGAAAAGAAATAAAAATAAAATTCAACTGACACACACACACACACACACACACACACAACATATAATGTATTATTGGTTTCAGAGGTAGAGGTCAGTGTTTCATCAATCTTATATAATACCCAGTGCTCATTATATCACATGCCCTCCTTAATGTCTTTCACTCAGTTACCCCATCCTTCCACCTCCTTCCCCTCCAGCAACACTTACTTTGTTTCCTATGACTAAGAGTCTCTTAAGCCTTGTCTCCCTCTCTGGTTTCATCTTGTTTTATTTTTTACTCTCTTCTCCTATGATTCTCTGTTTTGTCTCTTTTTTTTTTTTCTGTTTTGTCTCTTAAATTCCATGTACCAGTGAGATCATATGATAATTGTCTTTCTCTGATTGACTTATTTTGCTTAACATAATACCCTCTAGAACTAGAGGGACACATTTGCAACCACATTGTTGCAAATGCAAGATTTCTTTTTTTTTGGTGGCTGAGTAATATTCCATTTTGTGTGTGTATATGTGTGTGTGTATAAAATGTATATATATATATATATATATATATATATATATATATATACACACACCTAGAAAGACTGAACTGTATATATACATGTGTGTGTATACAGTATACACATGTATATGTATATATACATATGTATATATACACATGTATATATATATATATATATATAGGTACATGGAATTTAAGAGACAAAACAGAAAAAAAATGTATATGTGTATGTGTATATATATATATATATATATATACATGTGTATACTGTATACACACACGTATATATACAGTTCAGTCTTTCTAGGTTGTTGTTAGGAACTTATCCATTTCTTCTAGGTTGTCCAAGATCTTTGCCTCTCCTTGCTCATAGTAGTTTCTTACAATCCTTTGTATTTTTGTGGAATTCATTGTAATAGCTCATCTTTCTTTTTTTCACATTTTTAAATTTAAATTCAATTAGCCAAGGTATAGTTTTTGAGGTAATGGTCAATGATTCATTAGTTGCATATAACACCCAGGGCTGATCATTACATGTCCCCTCCTTAATACCTATCAGCTAGTTACCCCTCCCCCAATATACCCTTGTCTATTTTGTTTCTTATGATTTAGAGTCTCCCATGGTTTGTCTCCCTCTCTGATTTCTTCTCATTCAGTTTTCCCTCCCTTCCCCATGGTCCTCCACACTATACCTTGTGTTCCACATATGAGTGAAACCATATGATTATTGTCATTCTCTGCTTGACTTATTTCATTTAGCCTAACCCCCTCCAGTTCCATCCATGCTGACGCAAATGGTGGATATTCATCCCTTCTGATGGCTGAGTACTATTCTATGGTATGTATGTACCACATCTTCTCTATACATTCATCTGTCGAAGGACATCTCAGCTCCTTCCATAGTTTGGCTCTTGTGGACAGTGCTGCTATGAACATTGGGGTGCATGTGTCCCTTCTTTTCACTACATCTGTATCATTGGGGTAAATACCCAGGAGTGCAATGGCTGGGTCATAGGGTAACTCTATTTTTACTTTGTGAGGAACCTCCATGCTGTTTTCCAGAATGATTGCACCAGCTTTCCTTCCTACCAACAGTGTGAGAGGGTTCCCCTTTCTCCACATCCTCGCCAACACTTGTTGTTTTCTGTCTTGTTAATGTTAGCCATTATAACTGCTGGAAGGTGGTATCTCATTGCAGTTTTGAATTCCCTGATGACATGTGATCTGGAGCATTTTTTTATGGTCTACTGGCCATTTGGATGTCTTCTTTGGAGAAATGTCTCTTCCTGTTTTCTGCCCATTTCTTGAGTGGATTCTTTGTTTCTTGGGTTTTGAGTTTGAGCAGTTCTTTGTAGATCTTGGAACCAGACCTTTATCTATAGTGCCACTTGCAAATATCTTCTCCCTTTCTGTAGGTTGTCTTTTACTTTTGTTGATTGTTTCCTTTGCTGTGCAGAAGCTTTTCTTTCTTGATGACGTCCCAATAGCTCATTTTTGCTTTTGTTTCCCTAGGCTTTAGAGACATGTCTTGTAAGAAGTTGCAGTGTCCAAGGTCCAAGAGGTTGTTGCCTGTGTTTCCCTCTAGTATCTTGATGTGAGGCAGGAATCAATTACCTTTCTTTCCCAATGTATTTGAGTCCTCTTTCTTTGTGAGTCTAGCTAGAAGTTTGCCAGTTTTATTTATCTTTCCAAAAAAGGCAGCTTGTATTTTCATTGATCTTTCGTCTTTTTAGTCTCCATTGGATTTATTTCCACATTCCTTTTTGTTATTTCCTTATTTCTACTGTTATGGTGCTTTGCTTTTTTCTTTTTTTATTCCTACTTCTTTCCCATATAAAATTAGGTTTGTTATTGGAGAGCTTTCAGATGGATTGATGAAGACTGGAATTTCTATGAAATTCCCCCTTAGAACTACTTCTGCTGCATCCCCTAAGTTTTCATAGGTTCTCTTCTTCATTAGTCTCAAGGTACTTTTAAAATATCTTTTGATTTCTTCTTTGACCATTGGTTGTTTAGTGGCATGCTGTTAAGTCTCCACATAATTCTGACTGTTCATTTTCTTCTGGTGACTGATTTCTACTTTCATACCATTGTGGTTGGACAAGATTTGAAACAGAGGGTGAAGGGAGCATCAGTTTAATGGTAGGTTTCCTGGGCTTTTATTCTGAGGGAAGACCACATGTCACGTGGAGACAGAGGAACATTTGGTGAGACTGGAGCTGGGGGACACAGTCAACCCTTATTAAAATTACTGACCATGCAGGCTGTGTACCATTGTTCACACTGTAGCCCTGATAGACTTGTACTTCCTTAGAAACCTTTTGTAGGAGGTGCAGGGTGGCCTTCTCTAACAAAAAAGTGCCATGTGGGTTCATGGCATGGTCCCAGGTCAGCAACCAGGATATATGGTAAATTGGGAGATCAGAACCCAACTTTCTTTTGGAAGTGACAGAAACGGGGCATGGTGTGCTTTGTGATAATAGCCAAGGTCCCGAGTGACCCACTGGTTGTTGTTGGTAGGTGGGGTAGTGGGGTCTGTGGATTTGTCTCATCATATCCTGTGGGATTAGGGAGGCCCTCCTGTCTTTTGAGTTGTGTGGAGACAGGTAGACAGCAATTTCTGGTCAGGCACCAGGATTGCATTGGATTGGTACCAGAGTTGCAATGTGCTCAGCGGGGAGCCTCTCCTTCATTTCCATACAAACTGACCAGGGGTCTGTGACTATGGTTCCTAACCGCAGCGTGGGGAGAGGAGGGCCGTGGTGGTGCACACTTCCTAGGGTTGTGGTCAAGATTAGTCTGGAGCCCACCAAGGTCAGACATGCCTGGCTCGGAAAGCACCCAGTCAATCTATTTGTGGGCAGGGTGCCCATGGCACTTTAAAGCTGGTACCCATGCTGCTGCCTCCTACTTTTCATCATCCTCATGGTAATGAGCCTTTGCGGTTCCCCATGGTCCCCTGGGGTATTGCCCTCCTTCCATCTGGCCTTCGTCTTCTGCCTTTTGCAACCCAATGTCAGGGTAGTCTTCTCAAGAGGCAGCTCTGTCAGTCCCCTGAATGAACACTTCCATGGATCCCCTGTGAGGTGAGGATGATACCCTGCCTTGGAAGGGAGCTGCAGGTTCTCAATCAGGAGATCCATGTCTTCCTTTTCAGCCTGGCCTGCCCTCCCCTCTGCCTCCTCAGGGAAGCTGACAGTTCTGACGTTAAATTCTAATATTGTTTTCTGTTTCTCCATGCCTTAGTTCCTCCATGGCATGTATTTTGAAATTCTCAGTGGGTTTTCAGCAGTCCTACAGGGCTGTCTGCTAGTGTCATAGGGGCAGCCTTCCCTATCACCTCCCTCAGCATGTCCCTGAGCCCTGGAGCTAGCTATCCCACTGAGTGTTGAGGGATCCAACCCAGCCCATCAGGAGCCCAATGTCAGTTGTGTAGACTCATGAGTGCCAGGAGCAGTAGGCAGCTGGCATGGGCCAGGTACAAGCAGTTTCTCTTTTTCGTTCCTTCCCCCACTCTTCCCAGAGGTAGCTCAGAGCAGCCTCTGTGCCCCACATCTCGAGATCCCTTGACCTGTGCCTCCTGCATTCAGCTGGTGAGCTTAGTGGTTTCCTGTTGCTTCTGTCTCCTATACCCACACCCATGGCAGTTCTAGATTAGGGGAGGGATCATACCCTTGTCTGTACTTGATCCTCTTTCTATCCTGCACTCAGCCCACCCACATTTTGCCTTTCTATGGATGTGCTTGTAAGCAAGCTCATCCACAGGGAACCTATTAGCCAAATGGATCCAGGTAAAGACCGCTGAGTTAGTGATCCAGGATAGAGAACTTGCCTGCTCTGAAATCTGTCCCACACTCTCTGAGCATCTCATACTAAAACAGAAATAATAATAGCTTTCTGGATTATGAAGTGACACCTATCTCTATTTACACTCTCTGGAATGTATAGGTGCTGATCTTGGACAGAAAAGGACCATGGCTCCTGTGGGTTAGGATTAACAGTTAAAGTATAAGGATTCAGTGAAATTTAAATTTGAGGCATAGAGTGAATAAATATTGTCGAGGAAATACTCCCAAGTAGGGCATATGAATGTTGCGTACCAAGGTTTTTTCAAATAGATTATTGAAAGAAAAATATTTTTTATTGTTTATTTTAATTCTAGTTGAGTTAACATACAGTATTATGTTAGTTTCAGGTTTACAATAGAGTGATTCAGTTATTCTATATACTACTTGCTCATCAAGAAAAGTGTATTCATAGTACCTTTCATCTGTTTCACTCATCCCACCGTCCACCTCCCCTTTGGTAACCTTCAGTTTGTTCTCTATTGTTAAGAATCTGTATTTTGGTTTGTCTCTTTTTTCTTCCTTATTTATGTATGTTTGTATCTTCAATTCTACATAAGAGTGACATCATATGGTACTGTCTTTCTCTGAGTGACTGATTTCACTTAGGATAATCCTCTCTAGATCCATCCGTGTGGCTGCAAATGGCAAGATTTCATTCTTTTATGGCTGAGTAATAGTCCATTCTCTCTCTCTCTCTGTGTGTGTGTCTGTGCATATACATCTATCACCTCATTTATCACTTTATTAACAGACACTTAGGATTATTACATATTGTGATCTTGTAAATAATGCTGCAAGAAACATAGGGGTGCATGTATCCTTTTGAGTTATTGTTTTTGTATTCTTTGGGTAAATACCAGTAGTGTGATTGCTGGATCCTAGGGTAGCTCTATTTTTATCATCTTGAAGAACCTCCATTCTGTTTTCCAGAGTGGCTGCACCAGGTTGCAGGTTCCACCAACAGTGCACGAGGATTCCCCCTTTTCCACATCCTCCCAACACCTTTTGTTCCTTGTGCTGTTGATGGGAGCCTTTCTGACAATACGTGGTAATATCTCATTATACCTTTGATTTGTGTTCTTCTGAAGTTGGGTGATGGTGAACATCTTTTCATGAGATATTTGGGCATCTATATTTCTTCTTTGGAGAAATGTCTGTTCATTCTACTGACTACTTTTTAAGTGGACTATTTGTTTTTTGGGCGCTGAGTTGTATCTATTCTATATATTTTAGACACTATCCCTTTATTGTATAGGATATTTGCAAATATCTTCTCCCTTTTAGTAGTTTTTCTTGTGATTATTACTTCTTCATAGTTCTTCTGCTATGTGGAAACTTTCTGATAGATTCCCAGTAGTTTATTTTTGCTTTTATTTCCTTTGCCTCAGGAGACAGTATAGAAAAGTGTTCATTTGGCCCATGTCAAGAAATTACTCTCTGTGCCCTCTTGCAGGGTTTTTATGGTTTCAGGTCTTCAGGTCTTCCATTGAGGTTTTGAAACTGTTTTGAGTTTATTTTTCTGTATGGTGTAAGAAAGCAGTCTAATTTCATTCTTTTGTGTGTAGCTGTCCAGTTTTTCCAACACTGTTTGTTGTAGAGACTGCCCTTTTCCTTTTTGAAATTCTTGCCTGCTTGGTGAAAGATTAATTGGTCACATAATTGTGGGTTTATATCTGAGCTTCTATCCTGTTCCCTTGGTCGCTGTGTGTATTTTTGTGCCAGTACCATACTGTTAGGTTGACTACAGCTTTGTAGTATAACTTTAAATCTGGATTTGTGTCTGCTCCAGCTTTGGTTTTCTTTCTTAACATTACATTGGCTGTTAAGTTGCTTTGGTGGTTCCATACACATTTTTATGAGTGACTGCTTGAGTTCTTTTTGTTTAACTTTAATTCAGTGAGCCAACTTAGAGTACATCATTAGTTTCAGATGTAGTGCTCAATAATAGATCAGGTGTGTACAACACCTTGTGCCCATTGCATCATGTGCCCTCTTTAGCGCCCATCACCCAGTTACCTCATCCCCACCCACCTCCCCTCCAGCAACCCTCATTTTGTTTCTGTAATGAAGAGTCTCTCATGGCTTTTCTCTCTGAAGACTTCCCATTCAAGTTTCCCTCCCTTCCCCTCTGATCCTTTGTGGTGTTTCTTCCATTTCACATATGGGGGAACCCATGTGCCAATTGTCTTTCTCTGATAGACTTATTCTCCTCAGCATAATACCCTCCAGTTCCAGCCAGGTGGATGTGATGGTAAGTCTTGATCTTCTCTGATGGCTGAATGATATTCCGTTGTAGATATGAACCACATCTTCTTTATCCATTCATCTGTCTGTGGACATCTGGGCTTTTTCCATAGTTAGGCTCATGTGGATATTGCTGCGATAAACATTGGGGGGCAGGTGCCACTATTTTTCACTCAATCTATATCTTTACAGTAAATACCAAGTAGTGAAATTGCTGGGTCATAGGGTCATAGGTCAAGTTCTTGAAGAAACTCAATAACATTTGGCAGAGTGGCTGTACAAGCTTGCATTCCCACCAGCAGTGTAAGAGCTCCCCTTTCACCACATCCTCTCCAACACTTGTTGTTCCCTGCCTTGTTCATTTTAGCCATGCCAGCTGTTGTAAGGTGGTATCTTTGATTTGTATTTTGCTGATGACTATTGATGTGGAGCACTTTTTCGTGTGTCTCCTGGTCACTTGTAAGTGCTATTGGTAGAAACGTATGTTCATGTTTACACCTGTGTCTTATGTTGGGATAGGCATAGTCCCAGGAGCATGGAAGGTGTGATCTGCTTAGGTGTGGAGACCTTCAGAGACATTTGAAAGGGCTAGAGTTGAGGAGGGTATCAGCCTCAGGCTTGGCATTCAGTATGATATGAAGTTATAAATAAGCAGAGATTGGTTCAAGATTTCATTCCAATTTTTCCTGCTCTAAATTACTCCATGGAGTTGGAAAAGGCATGATTTCTGATTGTGTTCTAGGAAGAGCCCTTCTCTTCACAAAGGTGTCCCTGTTCCCTGGGGATATGGAGCCAGGCCTCTGGGTGTGGTCCTTTAAAAAGTCAACCTAAGTTTGGGGTTAGGGCCTAGGATGATGGCTGGTTCAATCAGCCAACTGTGTGGCAAGACTCTTGGAGTGCTGAGTTGAGGGCATGGGTCAGGGTGAGTATTAGGCTCTAGGTCTGTGTCCAGCAGGCCACTGAATGTGGTGGGTGGCCTTAGGTGTGCATGCAGATTTCTCCTGCTCTGAATTGTTTCCAGAGTTCCAAACAGCATGGTTTCCTTCTGGGTGGCAGGCGGAGTCTTCTGGAATCCATTGAGTGTCCCCGTCCCTGTGGTTTGGTGCCAGGTCTCTGGGGACACACTCCTCCAAGCCCAACCTAGGGTCAGGTTGGGGTCAATTAGGGTCAGGTTTTAGGGTCATGGGTTAGGCTCAGGGGTTAGGGTTAGGGGATGGGGTAAGAGTAAGCTTAGGGGTTTGCTAGGGTTAATTTATTGGTCTTTTACTATGAGTTGTCCATGCTTAAATAAGATATTTTCTTAGAGTATTTTACAGTGAGTAAATTTACTCTATAAGTCAAATTACGGAGAAGAAACAAATGTTTCAAAGCAATACTTGAAACTATATTTCTTGACATTTATGTTTTATGGTGAAAATAATTAAAAATTGAGTTGCTCTGTCTGTCATCTCACAGACAGATTCACTGGCCCTGTCTTTCTGGTGTTGGCTGAAAAGTATCTTCTCAGTGGGCTTCCTTAATGGCCTCTCTGAATAGGATGCTCTCTTAGTCCTTAGCCTGCATTCCTTCCTACTGTTGATCCATTGATTATATTCCACGGTCTTTGCAAGCTCCCAGGTGGGACTAGAGCTATACATTTGCACTAAGTAGATACTCCATAAATATTTATTAATTGAACAAGTATGGGTTTCTTTTTAATCAAAAATATCCACATTTTATCAGTGAATTTTTTACCATTACAGAATATATTTGGAGAAATCTACTGCTCCGTGAGTACACATGTGTCAAGGCTTTGGTTTTCTTGTGTCCTGTGTCATGCTTCCCTGAGCTGGCTGGAGTGCTCCTGACCCATGTATGAAGCTCAGCTTCAAACCTTAGGGGTGAGTTCTGTGAAGGCGCTGGGGGGCATTTGGGGGTCTTGTCCTGCTGGACACCACCGTGTCATCTGGGGCCAGATGTGATGTGAGCACCCCCTCTTTTCCTAGCTTTTCCCATCCATCTCTATCCTCTGTCAAAATGTGGATTTCCCACTAACTGTGTCTTTGCAGACAAACTCTGAGATGGGCTATGCTTGGGACTCATTGATATCACAGAGTCTCATTATAAACAGTGTCAAAGGTTTCTGTGGCACTGACATGACCTATGTTCCCAGAGTATGCCCATGAAGAGTCCCATGAGAGTCCAGGAGTCCAGGAAAGATAAATGATTGTGGCTCTAGGTCAAGCCACTCTGGGGGATCCTGCTGGAGATCATGTCACCTCTCAGTCTGGCTCTTTCACTGATTTCCAGCAT
Source organism: Mustela lutreola (assembly GCF_030435805.1). Taxonomy (NCBI): domain Eukaryota; kingdom Metazoa; phylum Chordata; class Mammalia; order Carnivora; family Mustelidae; genus Mustela; species Mustela lutreola. The sequence goes on along the minus strand of NC_081290.1, from coordinate 160,432,471 downwards.
GGCCTAGGAAAGTCATTTCTACTGAACTTCAGGCTCATCATTTCTAAAATAGGAAATGTTTTTAAATTAATCGATTCATTCAGGACTATGGAATGAACTCGCAGGAAGCTCTGGGCAGTCTCCAAGATGGATTCTCCCTCAGGGTTCTGGCTCCCATCCTCCTTGATCCTATTGAGTTCCCCATTGGACAAAATGGCTGAACCATAGAAATTTCCCAGGGCAACGTTGGACTAGCAAGAGTCTTCAGGGTGTGCCCCCATGCCATCTGATGTGGGTGAGGGGCCATGAGCACTTTTGGACCCAAACCAAGGTTTTGGCTGTGCGGTCTTACTTGCACGAAAATAACAGTGCCTGGATCAGGCCTTCACTGCAAGAGCTGAGCCAGCTTAGGGAGGACCTGGTCCAGGACGCTGGCCCCATGACACTGTGAGGGGACTGTGAGTCCACAGTGAAGTCATGCAACGCAACAAGTGATTCTACATCAGGATAGATGATGCAAGGTATATTTTGGCAGCAGACATGACCAAAAAAATATAAATGACAGAATAGTATGTAGTTACATGTACTCTATACTGTGGCAGTGGTGGGAAAGTGCACGATGGGTCAGAAAGGGGAATGTAAGTTCCAGGAAGCAGGTTGGAGTAATCAGGGGGTAGGGGATGTCTCATGGAGGAAGGGACCAGGAGACTTGTCACTAGTCCCACAGTGTAGAATCAGGATGTGCACTCTGCCTGACCCACGACCGCCAGGGGAATTGGGGGCATTCTAGTTCCAGAGGTTCTACAGACTTAAAATGGGCCTGAGCAGAGCCTCGGTGGTATGTCTCCTTGGTTTCTGGGTGTGGCTCTGTCTCAGCTTCTGGAAGCTCTTGATTCTCCTTTTGCTTTCCTCTATAGCAGCACGATTTCTCGGGTTCAGTGCTGGTAGTTGACACGAATTCTTTCTGAAAAGAAGTGGAACAGAAGTCATCCTTGTTTCCTAAGTAGACCTGAATATATTCAATAGTCATAGCCATTTCCCAGGACCTTTGGCCTTCATCTGCTGGCCAACTCTGAGATTTTTGAAGACATCTTCTACTTTTAATAGATTGAAAGAATTGGTTCGGTTTTTAAAAAATTCAACAAAGTCACACATTTCATAATCTATAAAATGACCTAGAAACATTGAATGAACAAGGTTTGACTGGATGAAGGAAGAATTGGCTTAGTGGAGTTTGTGCCAATGTTTACTCACTCTTGCCCCCGTGTGGCCACTCTCCAGATAGCATAGGGCCGAAATGTTCCAATTTAGCAGATCCAAGGGAAAATTAAGACAAAAGGTTGGTCCCTGAATTCCTTAATTACTAAAAAGCATCCTCTAATTTGTGAGCGGTATTCTACATAGAGTATATCTTAACTAGATAGTAGGGTTAGGTCAGGGTTAAGTTGCATACAGTAACTATGGGCAGCTTATTGTATGTCAATCTTACCTGCCAAAGTGATTTAAAAAAATAAAATAAAACGGGAGAGGATATAGTCACCACAGCACAGTGCACATTACCTGTCCCAGGAGGTAGGTCACTAAGCATAACTATTGTTCCATCTTAGCTGAGGACCAGGAGCTGGTCCTCCAGGTACTGGGCAAGTAGTATCTGTGGCCAGCTGCTCATCTTCCCCCAACACGCCACCCAGCTCAGCACATCCTCTGCTATGCTCAAGGTCAGCAAACAGATGATCCAGTGCAAGTGTGACTCTCTTCTGGGATGTCTTGCTTCCGACAGGTAGAGAAGTGGGCCAGCTCACATACACATG